>NW_011888803.1:4970914-5051441 GCF_000151845.1 Pteropus vampyrus | reverse complement strand
ATCTTATTCTCTAATACCACAACCTAAATACATAATATGAAAAAGTGAAAGGTATATTAACTCAAAAAAGAAAGCAAGAGAGTCATCAAAACTAAAATTATTCAGTGAGTGACTAATTAACACAATTACCATTTGGTGAAATTAATGTGCTTTACATGCTTCCTATGCTTTTAATTAAGCTACCTTTATTACATTATTGATTCTTTCAAAATATAACAATAACTGATAAATGCCTAATGTAGATATAAAATCAATATTTCAAACATTTACTCTTATTAGACAAGTTTATAATCTCTTTACTTTTAACAAATTATTTTTTCATAGTAACAGATTTATTAAACATTTGATGTAGTCTTTTCTGTCAGAAAATAAAGGTTGATAAAAGCCAAGCAATACAATGTTACTGAGGTCTGTCAGGTGACTAACGTATATGACACACTGATTTATGACATTTTACTTCCCACAACAGACATAGTGGTGAATAAACAGACTGTGGATAAATAAACCTTTTCTAAAACTGGAAAAGTAGCACGAGAGAATGAAATAGAATAGAAAGTGGGAGGAAAGTATAAAGGAAAAAAAAATCATTAATCATGCACTGGAACTTAATTAATCTTCATATATAAAATATGGCATATTTTGACACTGAATACTGGTATATAAGATGACCAAAGTGTATTTCAAGTTAACTTTTTTTAAAAATGCCAGTGTATCCTAGTAAGTTTAGTCTTATTTTTTTCAATCTTGAGTCATATTCAGAACAAAAATACCTTCCTTGTGAATCCTGGTAGTAGCACTATAAGGCATTTGGTGTTTATAAGATATGAAGCAATATCGTATAATTTGTAAGTGGCATTAATATTTATATTTTTAAAACTGAATTACATCACTACCTATGCAGAAGAAAGCTGCTGCAATCAAGTTATAATACATTCATATAATACAATAAGGAATATTTAAAGTGTCCTAAGAGCAATACAGTTAGGTATTCTCTTAAGGATTAAAAATCACATTGATCTGCACTAAAAATATAAAGAAATTCATTTTTTAAAAATGCATTGTTTTAAACCAATTTTAATTTACATTAATTTGTGAATTTAAAACATAAGGTTATATTAGCTATGCAGCGAATACAGATATGCTGTACAATTCCTATTAATTTAATGGGAGTTGTGACTCCCATTAAATTTAATAGGAGTCATACGGCCTAATCCCCATGCACCTTACTGAAAATTTACCTCCTAGCCTTCGACTAATCAAATATACTGAAATGAACAAAAATAGTCAATTTTGCTAGACTGGGAAATCTAAAATCCCTACAGTAAGTTAATTCAGCATTATCATAGCAGTAGCCTTGTAGCTATTCCCAACAAAGAAAAGAACAAGGTTATCACAATGAAAAGAGACAAACTGAAGGAAAGGTTTAGGAGCTCTGAAATTGTCACAATTATCCTTAACAGAAAATATGTTGTTTTATCCAATCTGGAGCCAGTTTTTAATTTTGTTTTTTTCTTTCTTAGTACAGTCAAAAAAGAGTAACAAAATAATCCTTTTTTTTTTGATGACTAAAATTATACCCAAGTAGCTTGATCAAAAGAATAAAAAGCTATATGAAAAGGTATAGATAGTAACCCCCAGCAAGCAACTGTTTCCTACTTCTGAGTCAATGAATTAAACCGTAATGTTTTTCAAAAAAGCTTTTTAAAGTTACTTTATATCCACACCCATGTACTCCAACACCTCACCTCATCTACCTGCACACATACAATACTATAGTGCTTGTGTGAAGCTGAGCAACATCTGTGTCATCCCAGAAATTTGTCAGAATGCAAAAGCTTGGGCCCCACCCCCGACCTTCTAGGTAATTCTGCTGCTCCTCAAGTTGGAGACCTACTGCAACATTTTATTCCTCATCCATGCTGTTTTCTCTCCACTGATTTTTTTCCTCACCACCATGCTCACTCACCACTGTCTTAACCTAACTTATTCAACTTCTACTGAGATTCAGCTCAAGCATCATCATCACTTCTAGGTGGAAGTCTTTCCTGACATACACTCACACCTAACTCAACCACCCTTCACTCCAATACCTCTGTGAATATCAGCATCATGGCACTCGTGGCCCTATTATTGCAACTGCTTATTGTCCCCTCTCTAACTATTTAAGATCATGACCTTCATCAAAGATTTATGTTATTTATGTGATGAATATAAAATGAGTGCTTATCGTAAACCAGGCATTATTCTAGGCACTTGGGCGTATCAGTGATGGGGAAAAAAATATCTTTGCCTTTGTGAAGCTGAAGCTGACATTCTATGCGTACTGTGTATGTGTGTATATGTGCATGTGTGTGCAAATATAAATTTTATACACATTTACTGTGTGTATAAATAAAAGAATGAAAGAAAAAAGAATAAATGAATATGTCTGAATTATTTTAATCTTTAAGTTTAACTTTGGAGAACAAAGTTACTATTTCTTCCAGTAAATTACAGACCATTCTGAAGGAAACATATGCCAAAAACTTATTTCTAATTCATATTTACCCCTTAGATCTACTTTTATCTGCCACATAACTAGCAAAAAGATGCTACAGCCAAATATCCTTTTTAGTAAGATATCATTAACATAAAAGTCATTATAAAATGTGCTTAAAGAATTTAAAAATACACGAAAAACTGTTTTTCTATAGCTATGTTCTAAAATTTTCTTGATGTGTATAAAATAAATATGTAATGCTGTATCTAAAATATCTGGCACTTATACCTGGCATAATGTTTTTCTTTAAAATAAGGATAAGCAACAATATAATTTGAGATAATTAACTAAAATTTTGACTAATGAAATCTAATTACATACTTACTGCATAAAGAATTCAACCTGAAATCTATTTTACTGACTTTGCTGAAGAACTGCTGTTATTTGTAACTTGTCACTTGAGCAAGCCTTCATATGTCTGACTTATGCTTTCCAGGGCTCCATTACATACCATAATTTAATTCTCTAGGACACAAAAATTCAATTTACTTTCCTACTTACTGATACATGATTCCACAGTGGGTTACTATGCTTATAAAAATCGGCCAAAAGAATCAAAACACACCAGCTTCTCAACAAAACTGATTTTTGAAGGGCTTGAGGTCAGTTCTCCAAGAATAAAATCAATTCTAAGAAAAATTTACAAAATATTTTGAAAGTTTGGTCTTTTATAATCATTTTTTATTTGGAAATTCAAAACATAATTTTCAAAAATACACAGGGGAGGAGAGACTTTAAGAATAAGTAAAACATTGTTCCTATTTTTCAAAAGCAAGTAAATTTTAATGGTAAGGCTTGATTCTTAAAGAACTGGAAGAGATATAGAGGGAGATGAGCTAATTCTAACAATTAAAACTTTATATACGTAATTAGCTTTTACCACAGTAAAACATAAAAATGCTTAATGATTTGCTCTTATATACACACAAAACATGATGTACTTATAATGTTCATCTGAACATAGAATAAGTCCTTCTTGCAAATGTGGAAATTTACTTCTCATATGTATAGATGTAAAACAAATCCAAAATTATGTTGTCTTTAAAATCACACACTAAAGTAAAAGACTACTGTAAACGGGGGTAGGGAGAGGGTGCTCTGAAAAAGAAAGCATGGTTCATAGATGAATACAATACAAAGGCTTGTTATGTCTTAAAAAAATTAGTTGCTATTACTTAAAAATGTAATGTCTGGTTTGTATTGTAAAGCCAGAAAACTGGCAAAACCGGGCTAAATACTGGAATGGCAATCATGGGTCTTCCAGCAAGCACTTCCCTGTCTGCTGCATCCATGGGCCTGCTACATACACTCAAGTTACTTTGTTTGCTTGGCCTCAAAGATTTCAAGCCCTGCACACGACAATGAGCTCAAGAGCAGAAACTGTGCCTGGTGCATTTTTGAATCCTAAGCACCTGGCTCAATTTAGTCACTAAGTAGATGAGGAAGGAGGGAGGAAACCACCTAAGAAACCTATTCTAAGTTTATCTGTAACAATCCAAGTACTAATATAAAAAGTGCTCATCTCTATAAGATTTGAAAAGGTAACAATCACATGAGGGCCCGGAAGAAACTTAATGGCTAAATGGTTAAATTTATATTTTCTTGCCTGTGCTTTCATACCTAACTTTGATTGGTTTTCTCTATAGGTGTTCACAAAGCATTACGCTTTCTGGCAATGAGGGACTATCATGTCATATAAAACTTTGCTAAGACAAAACCATGTGATGGTGGAACAGTGTGCATTAACTGTGTATACTCCCATAACGAGCAGTGTGGGTTCATCCAAGGCTCTTTTTACCTGTAGGAGGGAACTGCTTCAAAAGCAACACCCCCTGGCCCCTGGCCTGATGTGCCAAAAATGAAATTTCTCTTAACAGCAGATATGAATTCTGACCTGATAGGCGACACTAGAAATAAAACTGCAGTATCTCATGAAGAAGTCTCTGTTTGCTAACCCCCTTCTGGGTTAAGCTACTGTGCTAGCAAAGTGGTCTCGATCTTGATTGGAAAATTTTTCATTATGTGGACTAATAAGCCATTGGTCCACACCTGGAATCTTTTTTTAAATATATAAAAACATTCAAACATAACAGCAGGAATTCAGTTAGGTTTTCCTCTCAAAAAAACAGATGCAAAATTACAGACTACACACAAGATTTTCATAACAATCCAATAGTATCATTAGGATACTATTCATTCAGACATATTACATTTTAATGTTAGATTTGATGTATCTTAATTCTGATGCAAAGAGCAACATTTTCTAAAAATAAAACATTAACCTATTTATAACTTTCACGTGACTTCAATCCAAGTGATTATTTACTTTTCTGAATATAGAAATACTTATTTTAAAATATTCCTAAATTTGTTATTTTTTTGAATAACATTATTGAGTTATATCAACATATTGAAAGTAGAGAACTGGGAGGGCGAGGAGAAAATAATGAAACAATTTTGGACCGAGCAATTCAAACAAAATTCTTTGGGCAAAATTAAAATGTTAACATTATGAAACTTATCACAAATACATTGGAATAATAAGCTTGCTTCTATCTATTAGCTGACAGTAGGCCTCTCTCTACCTAGCATTTCATTAATAGGTATAAACGTGATCACTTAAAAATACACATAAAACCAATTTTAAAATTCTAAAATGCTTTCTTCAAGAATATTTAATTGAGACCAAAATATCCATTTTGTTTTATATGCATTTCTCACATTTTATATTCTTTACAGATTTTACAAGTTAATGTATTTTCATGTCAAATAGAACAGCTACCACTATCAACTCTAATAGTAAGACATCTTAGCTCCATATTAATTTTAACCTACTCTGTAAAAAGCACGTGGAAGGGTGTTATTTTCACATGGAAATAACATGTAAGACTAAAGAAATAATGAATACCAGGAAATCCATACAGTAATTAATAAATGATGGTACAAATTATTTTATTACATCTTTTTAATTCTTTAAAAACCAGATCTATCTTCAAAAAGGTACAGATAAGTACTATAAAAAATAAGATCTTCCAGAATATGCAATAATTTGTATTTTTTGAACTATGACCACCCTTAAGAAGTAGGCAAAACTAAAACTGAAGTAAAAGAGTTGCCACAAAATAGTTTCAATTTTACTAGAATAAATTTAGTCAATAAATATAAAATATATATCAAAAGAAAGCTTTCATTTACTTCTCTCAGGATTATTTACAATGATTATATTTATAAATTTATGTAAAATGTAAGTTCAGACTTCTAGCACTTTGTTACAGCTGTGTAATGAAAATAATTCAATTACCAAAAACAGAATTCAACACTCAGAAAATCTTTTTAACACATATTTCTAAACAGTTGGCATTATTCTAGCTAATTCTAGCCACTTCTATATAAATGAGATCACATAGTTTAAGTTCTCCTGGATATAAAAAATAAAATTTAAATTGCATCTTACCTTCTGTATTCGGTAAGAAGCTGATTATAATGATAAACCACAGACTTCGCATTCTGCAACCAGAAGACACCATTATTGATCCTGTTAAATATTTTCTTTGTATTCCTTAATGAATCTAGTTATACATGCCCAGCTTCATCGAACCCAGCAATCTGCATCATTGATCTTCATATCTGAAAAACAAACAAATCCATCATTTACTCTATGGTCATGCTGCATTATAAAATCTACAAAAATAATAATTCTCTTTCCTTCCCTTCATTCCCTCACTCTTCTAAATATTTTTTTTTAAAAAAGGTATATATTTTTTTCATCTATACACTGGATATGAGCCCCATATCAGAGCCCAAAAAACACTTATAGACAACTAGAACATAAGAATTTACATAATTATATAAATTCCTAATGATGAATTTTTCTTTGAAAAGCTTACAAAGTCATTCTAGAATAATACATCTGTTGCTCAATATGCCATGTTAGTTTATCAAAGCATAGTTGACTCTTGAACAACACAGGTTTGAAATGTGAGAGTCTACTTAATATCAATAAATACCTGCACTAATTTTGATCCACTGTTGGGAGTCCACGGAAGCAAAAGGCCAACTGTATGCACTGATCTACTCCATTTTATAGAAGGGACCTGAGTCTCTGTGATTTTGGCCTCCACGGGGGTCCTGAAACCAATCCCCACAGATATCGATGGACAACTTTAAGTTTGGGGGGCAGTCAAAGTTATTTGCAGATTTTTCAACTGTGTGGGGGTTGGTGCCCCAACCTCTACATTGTTTAAGGGTCATCTGTACTAGCTTTAATACCTAATACCTCTAACAGAATTTTATAAATACTTACTTTTTTTGGTTTGTTTCTAGTAATAACAGCAGTATTACCTACTATTTTATCCTGTTGTCTTGCAAGATACAGTTGAGATATAATGAAATGGTTAATAATAGTCAAGTCTCTGAATTACTTCATTTTAAAATTTAAGATTTTCATATACTGTTTTTTCTTATAGCAAGGTATAACATTCTAAGATCAAATCTACATCTGTGAGTAGGTTGGTCCATTAACTGGACACAAGTAAAAACTCCAGAACATGATGATTTTATCTCCAAGGTTACATCTCTATTTAAAAAAGAAAAAAGAAAAAAAAAAAGAAACTGGGGGAGGAATGGCAAAGAACATAAAACCTAGAGCCAAGTCTAATTTTGACACGCCCTTAAGAATCCAGTTCTACAACTGGAGAGGATACAAAAACTTCAGGAATGTGACTCAGTCGGTACTTCTCATTTCCTAGAATCACATGAGACCAGTTCACTTGTTGGGTTCTACAGAAGTGTTTTTACTTCTTTCTAGGGTAACATGAGGAATCAGAGTAAATAAGAGACTTATAATACACAAAAAATGCAGGCAGTTCCCAAATATATCTAGCCTCCTTGTCTAGCTTCTAAGAGCCAAGAAATTACATATTTCTTTTTTTCTTTTAAGGGACATTTTAACTCTTTCTTTATATTAATTTCCTATTATTTTCTTCTAAGTAATTATCTTACCAAGTTTTCTTAAGCTTCCTAACCTGCTGCAAATAAAAGTTTTTGAACGTGGAGCAGTGAGGGAAATAAACTCCATTCTGAGGTTGTGTCTGTAATTCAAAAAAAAAAACCAAACAAACAAACCTCAAATAATTTAGATGCTGTCACTGAAGCATAAAGTTTAGGGAAAAAAAATTCCTAGATAACACTGAGTTATCTATTTTACATTATCTGAGTTACTCTGCATTTGCTACATGCTTCATGTATCACATGTAAGTCTATTAGAAGTTCACTATATTTTATTACCAGTTCCCGATAATGTAATTTCAATGGATAAGCGGTCAGATTCTAAATGGTTTGGAACACTTACCACACTATAAAGTCACTATCTTTCTGAACCAACAAACACACCGAAAAGAATGTAAGAAATTAATCGGAAGCTATTAGCTAGTGTTTAAAGATCATAAAATCACAGATGAAACTAGCAAGATGTTTCTGTAGTAAGAAGTTTGTTTCATTATGCCTATAGTTTCAGAGATAAAAATGCTTCCCCATAACCCAACATCAGCCTGATTTTTTTTTTTTTTTTAGGCAAGGCAACCCCCTTGGTTGACCTCACAGATTACAAGGACCTTGTCAGCTCACAATTCCTTATTTTTTTATTTTTTACGCCTATAGCACCCGTTCTTCCTATGTGGTCTCCCATCCAAGTACTAACCAGGCCCAACCCTCCTTAACTTCTGAGATCGGAACAGGATCAGGCTGTTCAGGGTGGCATGGCCATTAACAACAACAGCCCAATTTTTTCAGCTCTCTCTGGAACCTCTGAAGACAACAAGGTATCATGATTAGGAGAGTCAAATTGATATTACCCAGTTCTGAGAACATTTCAGATGTTTCTCTGTCCAAAGAAATAGGACAAAAACAAAGGGGAGAACAAGCTTCCTCTTCTGAATGCAAAATATATTTTTAAAAAATAATACATCAAAAATTAATGTGATAGAGACACATGGCACACAACCCTGCAAAACTGGCTAACTGTCTCTATTCATTTTTCACTATGAACTTTCCAAACACTATTCAAAAGACAAAACCAAAAGTAAACATGCAGTTTACAACTGCTGTGGCAAAGGCCCTGCCTTAAGACTGCAAGCTATTTTATGGAAAGTGTAAAGAGAGAGAAGTCAGATAATGTCATGGCCTGTCACATTGAAAAGGTTCATCAATCAACAATTTCTTATAACCTATAGACTGTTCAATGATCTGGGAAGAAATTAGAATAATTTTAATGTGTGAATGAGGTATATTCATTACTACAAATAAAATTAAGTGAGCCTTTAGAATGCCTGAGATTCAAGCAAAGAATTCTGACTGTCCACGTTTGAGTTGTAATGAGTACTTTCATTTCAATAACTAATTGCACACAGGCCGCTTGCCCACATGCACAACTCTTGAACACATTTCCACTTTCTTAAAGCGATCCAAGACCAGTCTGTCTTCAGTCATCCGCTCTTTGAAAGAGTCCTTGTTTGTGGGAAGAAAGGGAAGGAAGAAATCAGGGACCGATGACTGCCTTGGAGGAAACAGCTGCCAAGATAGGAAAACCTCTGTTAGTGAGAGGAAAAGAAGGAGGAAACCGCACAACCAGGATCTTTTTTGTGGTCTCTGGCCAGGCCAGAGAATTTTATGAACAGATTCTGACTACAGTAAAATTTCAGTATATTCTTAAGGTTTAAATGTGAAACAATTTTAAAAGTATGTTCTAGTCAATTATGAGACAGTATAAATGATTTCTAACAAACAGCACTGGTTCTGGAATGTAATAAAATCATTGCTTCTTTTATGCAAATAAAGCTGAAGTCTGTCCATCTCCCTCTGCTGTAAGTAAAAAGAACATCAAATTTATTTTTCTCATTCTACAACTGATATGCAATCATTTTCACATCAAATACAATTATTTTCAAAAGCTCAATCTTTAAATGCAATTTTGAAAACCAAGTCAAAAGATTTTACTGTTGTGATCCAAATTAAAAACAATCTTCCATTTAAAAAAACATTAATGAAAATTGAAATACTTAGCAAACCACAATCAGCTAAGGATAGAAGGAATAAATAATCAAACATGGTGAAACTAATCCCAAGAAAACATTGCTCCTAAATCAAACTCGAGCCAAAGGATACTCAGACACATAAACGTTTACAGTTAACACTCTTCCTTCGAACTGTATAATGACCCACAAAATGAAGCTCAGGAAAAGCTTTTCACAATGCAAAACAAAAAGAAGAAACAAAATCAGAAAAAGACTATTAAATTTCCTTTCAAGGAGGAATTGGGAGTAAAAAAGGCACAGTGCAAAGACGAAACTCCTCCTAATGCTAAGGAACAGTTCGTTTCTTAATAAAAACGGAAACAGACATTTCTCCTTAAACTACAAATATGATTTTTAAAAAAAATCAAAGCCACTTATAATGTACAGCCTCCTCCTACTTTCTCTTATCCCTCAAATAAGATTCAAACAATTTCAACCTAATCTCCTTTCTATAAACCATACATGCCATTTTCTACCAAACCTCTGTCAAGATTTTTTTTTTTTAATCTAAGTATCCTATTACTCTGTCATGTAAAAAGTCAATTAATGCATCATTACTACTAAATCTTCCAAAGCTGAACAATGACTTCCAGGAATATGCCTCAGCACTGTTTATAGCCTAACAGTTCTTGATGTTTTATACACTATTTAAAACGTTCAGTTAGCTGTAGTCTTTCAGACAGTAACCTGCATATATTTATGACGTACATTAAACATCTCGTGCCTTAAACTGTTAGAAAAATTAAGAAAACACCACTAATCAGTTTTATTATCGTAAATTTATGTAACATTACCAAGAAATCACATTTAACCTTAAAATTAGCAAAAATAGAAAAAAATAAAAACCATTTGTGAAACATCAATAAAAGAAGAAGATAAAAAGGCTTCAAATTAGTGAGAAGAAAAGATAATTTAAAATTGTCTAAAAGTGGTTAATGAAGGTTGATATTCTATTACGAGCAAAGCCATCATAAAGATTCATATCTAAAGCTTTATCTTTGATTTCTATTCATGGACACTGACCTGCTGGAGCAATGGATATTAAACCCAAAACCATAAGCATGAGAACAGGGAAAGGGAAGAGCCATCCAAGCATTAGACCTACCAGAGTTACTCCTCCTTGTTATTATGCACCGATGCTGTATAAAATGAAACATTAATGCTTTGGGTACACCTAAAATTCTATGCACTGCATGTATGTCAACTCTGAATGAAAGCTAAAGACGGCTGTGCAAAGTCAGTCCTTCTGATCTTATTTGTGCTATAAAAATCATAATCATGATAGGACAGAATTTACTAGCAAAAGAAAGCTGCTTTTCTATATTTTACCAAAACTAAAACAAAAATAATATCAATCCCACTCTGTCTCCACGCAAAGGCTTAGAAAATGGAAAACAAATTAGTTGCATTTCAATTTAGCTAAACTTCATCAGGGTGGTTCATTTTTCAGAAATATCTTCTTATGTGCGGTCCTAACAGGCCACAATTTCCCCTCCTTATTAACACAGGAGAAAACATCAACTCCCTTGAGAGTTTTCTTTCAGTAAGTTGTCTAAGCAAAACCTTTGCTATCACTAATTCCAAAGCCTTTTTTAGCTCCAGGCATTCAATGTTCTTTGCATTTGCTTATTTTCTTTAACCTCACGAGGATAGGGTTGGGGCTGGGAATGAAGATAGAGATTTTAAAACCATGTGGCCAACCACCAGTTGCTACCCTCTTTATCCATTTCATTTCTGCGGACACTGGTATCAAGTCTAGCGTAGTTTAATCGAACTATTTATGCTAAAGTCCCCTTACCATTCATTATTGATCTTACCCTTTACTGAAACTTCTTTGTTGTGAAGGATAAATTCTCCTATGAGAGGGCTTAGTGGAGGAGCAGAAAGGAAAAGAGTTCAGGAAATTCAGGAATGCTCCTAGTAAATTACATCTGTTACTGCAGTAATATCTAGGAGTCTTGCTGAGCATGCAAAAGAGGCTTGTAGTTGTAGAAACTAGAGGCACAATGCAGGGCAGTCTGCCATTCTCTTCATTAAAATCCTTCCAGTTGAAATAATAAAAACAAATGGCTGTCATTTCAAACCAATGCAGGGAACATTTTATGACTGAACATAAACTTAAAAAAGCTACATGCCTAGTTCAAAATATTACTTTGTATACCATAAAAACTTGATAGCATCCTCCAAAATTTTCTACTAAAAAACAACTCAAAAATCCATTCGTTTAAAATATATTATTTATTATTAAAATTATAACATACCTACGACATAGAAGTTAGTTTTTTTCTACACTTGGGGGAAAGGGAGAGCTATTTTTAAATGGCAGTCCTCTCCAGCTCTAAGACATTATATTGCCCTTTAACTTTCCCATACTCTGGAATTCTTATGCAGTTTTTTGAGTTGAATACAAATCATGGGTACTATGGCTAAAAATATTTCCCGAGTGCCTATTATGTGTGAAATACTATATTAGACACATATCGCTAATCCTTATGATGTCAGTATTATAAAGGTCAGAAATATGAGGTTTAGAAAGAAAAAGTAACTCCACTAGCAGGTGGCAGAGTCTGAATTTCAATCAAAGCTATTTATAGTAGTCCCTTTTATCCGCAGAGGAATATGTTCTAAGACTCCCCCCAACTTATGGATGCCTGAAACTTGGAAAAGTACTATATATACTACGTTTTTTCTTATACATACATACCACCTATGATAAAGTTTAATTTATGAATCATAAAAATTTCTGTGAATGTGATCTCTCACAAAATATCATATTGTGCTGTACTCACCCTTCTTCTTATGACGATGAGACATGAAGTCGAGAATTTTCACCTAATCACTGATTGTACCTAATGAATGAACTAATCACTGTTCAGGCAAATAGAAAAGAAAAAAATCCATTGTTGCTCCAAAGATGATATCTTATGTTCGGTTCACTGCACTGGATCCTTTGTTCATGTATCATTTTTACTAGCCATTCCCTGAATCAATATTCATGTTCCCTCTTGGTCTATATGTACAACCACTAAATGAAATAACAATGACCCAGGATCCGTTCTATATTAAATCATCAATATCATCACCAAAGATTTCTTAGAAGTAATGAGATAATCTGAGCAAAATATGTCAAATGATCTTAAAAATACAAAAAAAAATTAACTATAAGAAGTTTTCAGTAAGAAGTTGAAAATTTTAAGTATATAGCATATTGCCTTTTGTAATAAATGATAGAACTCATTTACAAACTATGTCCAGATACATAGTGTCATTTAAACTTGCAATTCTTACTTCTAAAATAGATATTAATCATAACTGCACGTATGTCAGTTTAAGTCAGTGAATATCTAGTGATTATATTCTACATATTTTTGATATTGAGTACTGAAATGAGTGTTACGTCTTTGCTTATTATTTTTATCTTATATATTAGTTGTTCCTGTGTTAGGTTCTAAAGGATTATAAAACAGATTAAAATATGCTTGACATCTTCAAAAAATTAATAATGTTCTAGGAATTAAACACACAAGAAAATTACAAAGACCCCAAATATGAATAATTGCTAAATTCCCAAAAACTTAATGGTAATAAGTGAATTTGTACAAAAATAATGAGAAGAGAAATAAAAGCAGTTTCTGGACCTGTGTTTCCCTTGAGATGTATACCTAGATCAGCTAATGCCATCTTGATGAAAAGAGTCCAAGACTGAAATCAGGAGCACTCTCTAGAATATCAGCTTAACCTACCACTGTAAGGGTTTGGACAATTCACAAACATCTATGCTTCAAGTTCAACAATTATATACATGGGTAGAAATATACAATAAATCTACTAGTCCATTATTTTCCCTATAACTCCAATTACAGGTTTATGGTTCTAAATCCATCTAAAGTAACCTAAAGGAAGATTTTTAGGGGTTATTGCAGTATGTTTCACTATGGGCTTATCTCTTCTATCAAAATGTCTCAGCAATGATCCTAATAAATTTAATTTTAAAATTACATGTAAAGAAGTTACCATTTCTGAAATTTTTTTTAAACCTACTTACAAATTATATTACATTGGTGGCCATAATATAATAATCTGAGGCTTATTCAGCTCACATGTTGCACAGTCTGCTTCTGTGAGAAAACTACATACAATCAAAAAGCAGGATGACACTGTGGGCTTCTTCCAGGAAGAGGAAATCCCTGTGCCTTACCCAGGACCAATCTCCATCAAGCCTTACATTCCATACCATATACACTTGTATCTACAAGCAACACTCAGTATAACAGCATTTTATTGAGTTGTAGAGAAGAGGAATATGTCAATTATTTCTGAAAATTAACTTAATTAACATTATGAGAAATAAAGTTGTAGTCTAAATGAATGAAAAAAAAACAGACTCTTTCAGTGGCAAAGTAGGATTCTATGTGGTTGGCATGGCTGATTCCGATAGCGTTAGGAGACAAATGAGAAGGCAAGAGAAATATTCATGGACAGAACTATAAGAAACAATAATGACTGAGTCATTTTGAATAGTTGTGAAATATTAAAAAATTAAAAACAAAACCTTCATTTAGTTCATTAAAAAATTAAAATATATCAAGTTTTACATGTTAGTGCTACTTAACTACTCAATAATGGAGTGGAGGAGGTATGTGGTTTTTAGAAAAGGGTCTTTCAACTTTAAAATATAATTTATTAATCTCTTAAAATTTCAAACAACATTAAAGTAGTGATGTTATAAAACGGTGATGTTTAATAAAAAGAAACGAAGGTTATTAAAAACCTGGGAAAAACTGAATTGAATTATCCACACATTGAATTATTTGCCAAGACTCTCTTACTTGTTAAAAGACTAATGTTATTTTTTTAAATGTTTCAACAATTTTTTAAAATTTTTCAACTCAGAAATCTGAGGAAAATATATTCCCTGTTGCTACTCCACAAATAAAAGCATAAAGTTGTGCTTAATAATAATTACCAATGATAATAACCAGTGATTCTTCAAATCTCTTAAGCTAAAAACTACAAATAGTATTCCATATGTTTGGGAAGATGAGAAGCAAGGAAGTATGCAGACTGGTATTAGAGAGCAGGGATCAGTAAACTTTTTCTATAAAGAACTAGACAGTAAATATTTTAGGCTTTAAGAACCATACAGTCTGTCACTACTATACGACTCTGTCATTGTAACACAAAACCCACCACAGACAATGAGTAATGAATGAGCATGGCTGTGTTCCAGTAAACTTGACTACAAAAACAGCCCACCAGGGATAGTTTGCCAACCCCTGCTCTAGAGGAACAGACACAAGATAAAGAAATGAATGCAGTTCAGGCAAGTAATGGACTGACCAATAACCACCAATGTCTGCCAAAATAATCAAATCAACTTTAGTCTGTTATTTTAAGAAATTAATTTAAATGCTAATGTAAAGTTAAATTAACTATGTTAGAATGAGAAAAACAAAATAAAGCAGCATTATACTGACTAAAACAAGTTAGTGTTTCAGTATATGTGTAACAGACTCATATGTGCAGCTTAGAGTGTTTAGCGAGAAACTCCAGAAAAGAAAATAAAGGACATTACCACAATAACCTATCTTACTACTTTGTTTGGCAGGAAAAAATGTAAAACCAATCTAAACAGTCAGTAACGGAAGACTGAAAAAGTAACGATGTTTGGACAAGACCTCTGAGGTATTCTACCATTAGTATGAGGGTTTCAAAAAACTTGGTAAAAGTGGCTTCAAACTCCTGAAGCTTGTCACCATTGCTACTCACCCATATGAAATACTGGATACAGCCCAGTTCCACACTGTATTTAACAGAAAACTGCTGAATTCTAATTTGTTGAATGTCTGCTATAAAGCTAAAATTCTACAAGGCCAAAATTACCAATCTTATTCCAAAAAATTATAGTCACAATAAATGCACACATTTCTTATAGAATAAGTATTTCTGGAGCTTTTCAATTCCCTACATCTAGACTCTCCCCAATCAAAATACTTTATTACTATTAGAGTAAATATTTTTATTTTCTGCAATCTAACGTTTCTTAAAATTAAATAGTCATGCTGTAACATACCACAGAATAACATTTCTAAGCTACGATTAATAGGTATCACATGAAAATACATGAAGGCTAAACCTTTCTATCACTTTTACATATAAAACAAAAGAGTGGAGAAGGTTACAAATTTTTAATAAGAGCATCGTATTATGGTAGTAATAATCTAGGTGTTTTACTGGAAGTGAAGTAGATTACTGTAAATGAAATTTTAAAACGTCCTTTTCCATTTTACAGATAACACAAAATGACTTTTTTTCATGTCTCTAAGCGATAAGGATAAATTTGCCACACATATTTAAATAGTGCCTTCACACTTCCCACCCTGGCTCATGAATTAATAATTCAGTGACATTAATACAAGAAGATAAATGATAAAAAGGTTAAAGCACATGGGCCAACCATACACACATACTTCTTTTAGCACAGTTAATACTTCTCTGCCAATTATAGCTAAAACTTTAACAGTTTTCAATAGCGTTTTTACAATCTAAGTAGCAGCTTATGCACACACAATTTCACACAATTCAGGCTTAATAAATCTCCTGCTGGTACCAAACAATCATTCTAGGGGATTAAAGTGCAACATCTGTTAACATTAATAATGTTTTATATAGTCATATGTATTAAAGAAGCCTCTACTCTATTATTAGTCTCCTAGAAAACCTTCTAGACCAATATACTGATTAAGTGTGAATTATATACATATTCAATTGGTGACTTAAAATAACAAAGAAAAACATTAGTGTGAAATGGTAAAAGAAAAAAATCACATCTCCTATAAAGTAACAGATTTTCTTTAAACCAAGCTTGCTGAATGTGCACAAGTGTGCATGTTGATCTAAACACACATAAATGAAATTAGCTCTGTCTCTAACTAGAGTTCTTAGAACCAAGAATCCTCTGAAGCATTATTCATTTTAAGTTTGGGTAAAATATAGCTCTGCTAATAGAAAAGGTATTTCATGTTAAGGTGGTATACATTCACTCACTGTTTTATTGATTCTTTCTCTGAAATGTCTTAATCCCCTCTCATTCCTTTCGCTCCCTCCACACTAACCTCTTTTTAAACTTCTGCAAAACTCTCATGGCTGATTTCTCACCATCCATCCAGCTTGCCAGCCTCCATTAGACTAATCTTCTTAATTTCACTCTAAAACATAAAAATGTGCAAAACTGGAACCAATCCTAGAGATCGCTTTATATGTAAGACAAAGAAAATACTTGGGGTTGTGACTTCACAAAGGCAGATCTCTAAACTGACTGATCTTATATTTTTCCCACGAGTATATATATTATTATCTCATTGTAATTACCACAACAAATGTAATATCTCTATTTTAACAACAGAGAAATTACAATTGGGGGATACATGGTAAAAAGAGAAAGTGTAAAAAAAAAAAAAAAAAGTGGTAAAAAGCAAAACTGGGAAAAGAACCCAGAGATCTAACTTGAAAAATACTTAATCCATCTCTTTATTTCTGTCAAACTTTTTTGCTCAGTAATTCTAAATATGTCTTTCAAATTGACTTTTACTCAAGATTTTTTTAGCCACAATGAAAGCATTTCCCTTCTTTCCAAAAATTCTTTAGAGACTTGATAGGTTTAAAAACCACCCATTCCAAAAAGCCAACCTGACCACCTCAAGCTGAAAAAAACCTTTCCTTCTGCAAATTCTTATGGTGATTATCTATGTATCATTTGTATGGTAGTTGTTATTGGGTTACCTTATGATTCCTCTTCAATTAAGCTTTGAACTATTTAAAAATCTCTTGTCTAAATCTTCAATATTTATCTTTCTTCAACATCTCTCTCTTTAAAACAAAGCAAAAAAAATTTCAGGAAACATACTTAGTTCAAGGCACTGAGACTGATATTACAAGCAATAGAACGATGCAAAAGATAAGGAAATAGGCCAAGGGCACAAATAACGTTACAAATTATTTTAATGTAATTAAGAGAATAAGTGCTCCATATGGACCATGGCTTTTGCTCAGCGCTTCAATCTTGATTCTGATGAGTAGTGTAATATCCTGGTGATTAATACAGTGAATATATAATAAACTGACCAAATTTCTGAAAAATTATAATAATGTTTAATGTATTTCTTTTTTAGCTAACATCTAAGCTTGAGGTAATTTGATTTTTGGACCGTAAGAGGCTTACCCTCATCTCTGTAACTTTGTTGGCATACTTATGCTGTTCCTTCTGCCTGGAATCCCTCTGCCACCTGCTCCTTGGCCAACTACAATTCCTTTTCCAAGACTCAGTTTAGGCCCACCACCTGACTATCTAGTCCCTCCCCTTCTCTAAATCTCTACCACACACACCAGGGAAAAACTGCCACTGTGTCCAAAGTATAATGTGCCTAGCACTATCATAAAGTATCTGAAGTATGATTTTCAAATTCTTGTGAGCAAACTGAACAGAAACCATGGCTTTCACATCTATACCCTCAATGCCAGGCACTCTTGCATAATGCCTGGCAAAGAGCACATGAGAAATATTTTTGACAGAAAGGAAGGTAGGTAAATAGGAAGAAGAGAGTGAGAGGAAAGGACTGAATGAATAAACTATAGGAAGTAGCAAACACAATAACGGAAAGGATAAAGAAAAGTGAATGGAATTCAGAAACTGAAGTGTAAAACTGAAATATATATTTTTTAAGAACTGGAAACAAACTTAAGAGATTGCCTAAAATAGATTTTCAAGGAATTTTTTTCATACTTCAGACTATTTTTTTAAATTAAATGTTTAACTAAATATTGAGAAATGCCAATTTAAAACACAGAAAATAAAAATGGCTATTTTTCAGGAAGTTTAACATCACTGTTTGGCATAAAATACATTATCATTTTTACCATTTATAAGAGTCAAATAAACCCCTCTCGAGAAGAGTTTTAAAAACCTCAGTTGTAAAAACTGAGCCTCCTCATTATAAGAGTGAGGAAGCAGACAAGTCCACAATTAAGAAACTAAACCTGCAACTCAGGTCCAACTAAATTCTAACAGAATAATCTCTTAAAAATACTTGAAAATTTAATAGTGTCTACAAAAACAACTTATAATTTAAAATATTAAAAATAATTTAAAACTTCTTAAAAGTATCATGCAACATGAACTTATATAAAACTATATTTAAAAAACCTGATAAATTCGACTTTAAATAAAAAAAAAATTTTAGGAAATAAACAAATTTGATATTTATTTTCGAAGTACATTAAAATTACAAAAAAATTACTATCGCAAAAATTTTTGTCAAGTAGGCTTCCACGTCTACAAATTTTGCTATCAATATTTTGATTTTGAGAAAATACTATTTCCGACAGTAAAATTCCTCTACAGAGAGAAGACAGCATATGGGTACAATACTTTTATCACTATTCAAAACAGAGAATGAGTAAGTTGAAATCCATATCTCTTTTCTCCAAAATTACGAGGCTGATATTAGCATTCCAATACCAATCTTGGGCTTATGTCTCACACTCTATAAGAAAAAACAGTAAATTTCACACTGGGAATTAATCTTCAGCCATCTGATATTGCCTATAATGCATGCAGCACTGTAATTTTGTGTTTTAGGTTTGTTTGGTTTTCTTTAGTATTTATGACTTACTGAGGCTGTTGAAAAACCATGGCTACGTCTACTAAATCCTTTTCTCAGACCAGAATTTGCAATTTAATCACTTTAATATATGAATCAAACAATATTGATAATAAAACAGCAGCTTGTTTGCAGAAAGATATCTGAATATTAAATATGAAATTTAACAGGTTTTAATAATTAGACTCTGTCAATAATGTAATATATGTCTGTCCTAATTTAGAAACACACGTTTCTCACATAACGCTCATCAAACTAAATATAAGAAATTGTTCTGACATTTCATTAAATTAAAATCTTGAAACCCTACAGCTACGATGTATAGATTTAGATCTTATTAATACTTTAAATCAAACCATAGTTACTATTCAGTTTCATACAATGCAATTTATAGTGGTCTTCTGCTGTGACTGCAAGAACACAATGAGATTTTAATCAGATTTTAATATTAGTCAGTAGAAGACATTTTGGAAGGTAAACCACCACCACCTCTCTCCAAAAAAGCTACTATTTCACAAAGTAAAAGCAAAGATAATCCACCTGTGATACCTATCCACTGAAGAAAGGAATTATAGAAGAAAGGCTCCTGGAATACTACAAAATGTCCCTGATGCTGAAATTTGGGCCACCTTTGCAAAAGTTTATATGTGATAGTAAATGCTATTGTTATTGTTTGCTAAGTGACTAAATGGTTACATCATGGATTTATTAAAATATTTTGCTGAAACTTCTTTATAGATTTTATCTTATCACCATTAAAAATGTCTTTTTAAACATTTTTATAGTATTATGGTTTCCTTAACCAACTAAATAAAATTCACACTACAGTATCAACAACCATATTTAGTTAATCTCCCTTTAATTCATTTTGATTACCTTATGCAAATCTACATTTTCAACATCACTGATCCACTTCCAGTCAAAAAAAGAAGTCAGCCTTCATATTAGGACATCTGCTGACAAGCATCCTCTTCTGACTTCCTTTTAAAGCTGGTAATACATGGGAGAATCCTAATCTTTGAGATGATCTGGGGAAAGGGATATGGAGCTATGATTAAGGGAGAAGAACTACAAAAGAGAATCTTACTTGTATGTTTTCCATATGGTAATTCAGTCAGGCATCAATTATAAAAGTAAAATGAAGAAAACTACATCCTCTTTACTTAATCACATAGTAAAAGTGGAAGCAGAAAATACTGATATTTCCAAGTGGATGGGAAAAGATCAACATTTCTTGTTTTCAATATCGGAACATCCACTTTGACAAAGGTTAGTCAGGTCAGTCACTGATTTATATCTAAAGAAAATAGCAACGATAATAGAAACCCTGTAAAAAAAATACTAAAAAATTCTAAGCACAATTGAGAAAAGGAGGAAGAGAGAATCTCTCAAACAAAAATCACAGAAAAAAGTGAAACAAATCTAGAGTGAAAATGAATTGTAAAAGACATCAACCACTTAAATATATAAACCAATGTGAACCAAATTTAGTCCACATCAATAATAATAACAAGCATTTACTGAGAGCTTTCCATCTAAGCAGCTCTATTAAGCACTATGATAAAAGGCACCACGCACATTATCATGTGGAAGCAAGAAATACTTTTAGATTAGCACGGAAAAAAAAAAATCAGTTGTTTCATTATTACCTTTATCATTCCTACATCCATAACAGGAATATGAAACTAGTGAGGTTCTAGAGCAAGTTACTGTGATCTTCATTACTATAATAATTGTTCAAAAAATATATTGAAAACCTACTCTGAGTTAATCACTGATGATAGGTGCTGATAGGTACTTTTAGTTGTTGTTCAGCCTTGTTACCCATAATTAGCCAGATACAAAGTTATTGCAAGTCTAAATAACTGAAAATCTATTGAGGAAATACTTTAATTACTCTTATAATGAACAAGATGTAGCTGGGAAATTTCCTGTGTACCAACAGAATCAATGTATAAGTTCATGATGCCAAGAGAGAAAGCCACGGTAAACTGCCATAAATTTTTTTTAAAAAGCCTCCGACTCCTAAACTTTCAGAAAATACAAATTAGTTGGTTAAAGAGCTGTTAAGAATATCACTAAAATGACCTTGAACAAAGAGAACATCTCAACAGGTCTGATCATGACAAAAATATTCTTTCACAAATAAAGATTCTCTCTAACCAGATTATAGTAACTGACTTTCATAGTCTTGTTTACTTTACAGAAATTTCAAATAAAATACAAATAAACAAAAAACCTAAATCTTATAGCCTTAAATCCACATAAAATTTTCACTTTAATCAGCACTTTAAAAAAGATGAATAATCATTTATAAACATACACAGGTATATATTTGATGTTTTTTAGAAAGATTTATAAAGCAAAATTACATTTTTTTTTTGCAAAACATCACATTAAAAATATACCTATCAACCTGAAACAATCTTGGGTGCAGCTGGTTTTCTTTTGGTGTAATGTGTGCACCTCAAAATATTGTCAGAAAAAATAGGCTCGCTCCCCATCCCTGGCCCTCAAGCAGGCTAATGGAAAGAATGAACAACTTGTCTAGAACCTAGGCTTTGATTTCTAGTGTCTTCCTCTATCCCACATTCATTCAGTCACCAAATTCTCTCTCATCCTTACAAAAATCTTCCCATATGTTCACTGCCATCGCCTCTCACCTTGACCATTATACACCTTCCAACTAGGTTTCTATTTCCTCCAGTATTTCCCCACTATAGTTTGTTTATACCACCTTGAGAGTTAGCAAATTAAATTTATTTGCTTTCCCAGTCAACAAACATTAACAGCTTTTATAGTACACATAATAAAATCTAATCTTAGCAGATTAGACTCTTTAATAACATGTCCTAAACTAGTATCCTAGTTTCATCTCTTTCCACTTCCTATGCTTGTCATACTTCCATACTTACTCTTTAAGGCATCATTTTCTGCCTCATTTTTAGTGCCTTTATCTCTAACCTGTCCTCCTCAAAAACCCTTCATCTGACAGAATGCCTCTCTGCCTTCAAATCTACAAATATGGGGTCTCTTTTCTCCATACAACTTACTCATTTTGAATTCACTTGAGCTACCCTGTATTTCTACAGCCTTTCCTCTACATTTCATATTGGCATGTCATTAAAGTATGCCTTATATTATAATTATTTGTGGAAATGTGTTTCTCTCATGAGATTATAAGCACCTAGAGAACAGTTCTTCTACAGTACATTTTGCCAGGCAGGGCCTTAATAAATGGCTGTTCATCTAAAATGACTAGAATTAAAACCCAGAAGTTCATGGATAACTAGATTAAATGTGCTTATAGATAAAATTGTTCTTGTAAAGGGTAAAAGACAATCAATATTTTAAACTACAGATTTTAAGACCAAAGCCAGCAAATGCATACTTTTGGTCTGGCAATTTTGGCAAACAGTGCTAGAAGTTCTGTCATGTTTTCAAAGCCACATGTGCTGCCATAATAACCTCTGTGGCATGGTAGGAAACCAAAAATAACATTTTGAAAGTAAAATCAAGGCATTATAAATACTGTGAATTAGTAGAGTTTATCCAAGTCCTCACCTGTCATTTATACACATGCAACATTGTTAGGAATAGTTGCTGTGAAATACAGAAAATGTACTCGCATATGAAATAACAGATTTTTCAAAAAATAATTTGCGTATGATTTTTATCTTATTGCCACTCTCAAAGGAATTCTTGTATACAGTAATAATTTTCTAGTACTGTGCATGCATCTTAATACAGTGTATCAAAACTGAGAGAGGCAGGGTAATGGCAAAAACTGAATCACACTGGTTTGGTGGTTATTGTCTGGCCCGGAGAAAACTACAGATTACACAAAATAGAAGGGTGACAAGGCTGCCAAAAATTAAGATTGACTTCATTCAAATATACCTTTATGATCTTAGTTGTACCTTATCAATGTCCCTATAAATGAATAGTTGGCTTAAGTAGTTTTAGATATATTAATAAACTCTTGAATACAAATTAATTCCAAAGACAGGAACATCTGCCTTTCAGTTAAACAACCAAAGATAAAGGCAAAATACTGATTGTGTCAGTTAGAATTAAGAACGATTTTCAATTTTATAAAACTTGTAATATTTATATATATTAAACCAAAACCTGTGCTGTTCTAGATTTATTGATCTGCTGTGCTTGTGCAGAATCAATAAAACTCAAAGTACATATAAAGAAAGCTCACTATTAAAGATAGGAAGCTTCTAATTTCCACTGAATTGTTAAAACTTTTTCAGTCTCTCCATAAATCTTGTAATATCAACAAAAACAGACTGATGTCCCGCCGTTACAGCTGTTTCTATATACCACTGTGAGAGGTGATTTCAAAAAAATTTAACCTGGATGTTAAACTCTTAAATTTCATCAATTTTTGACTGCATGTTAAAATGAGGTAAATTACTGAAGTTTTAATAAGGAATTAATATTCAAATAGATTAAACAGAGCTTTAAAACGTCAGAGAGGTATAGTGATACTATTCAAAATTTAACCTTTATAAGCAGTGTTAATGGAAATTCCAACTATTTAGCCAAATTTATATACTGTTTCCTGGAACTCTTCCTAATATTTTTTAGTTTAACTTTCAACTACTTGAATTGATACATGTTATAGTTCTCTATCTAAAAGTCTATCCTTATACATGGTTGCATACATTTTTTACTTTTTTAAAAATATCTTTTATGCAATAAATTAACGTTGACAAATTAAAACAGTAAAATTACCACAAAAAATTATCTACATCTTAGATTCTAATGGAAAAGGAGATAAGAAGAGAAAAATCAATAGATACTTGTCTTACACATAATGCAATAATTTATATATTTAGGTAACAAATAGAGCCCGATTTTCAGATCTCATTTCAGAAAAATTAGATCAAGACAATGAAAAATCCAGCCAAGAACTAATACATATATTTGTCTTACCATGTTTTGGTTGAAACGAATATATAAATAAAACAAAGTAGGATGGCAGGCCAATCACAGGCATAATTTGTGCTATGTAGTTGCCCATACAAATCTTTTTACATGCAAACTAACTTTTTCTTTTAAAATCATCTTATTCATAACACAAATTTAATTACAGGATGGAAGTATATATACATTCCTCAGTTTGTCACTTGACACACTTCAATGAAAAACTTCAATATTTTACTTGAGAATAAAGTACATGAAATAAAGTTTCTATTTTGTAGGTTGAATAAGAGCAGACAAGTATAAAAAAGATTGCTCATGTTTTAATGAATAACTGATTATTTGACCAAATATTAAATACATCTTTTATAAGAGCTGAATAATGCCAAACATGAAGATATGGCAAATAGCTCATTGAGAGCTTAATATATATTAAGTCATACTGAAATGCTCTGAAGACTACCACCATATCATTCTACATTAAATAAAATATGTTTACTATGATACTAATCCCTAAATTTATATCTTGGCTCTTCTTAGGAAGATAAACAGCAGCTTTCCTTGGGAAGTCAAGTGAAAGATGTGATTTCTTTTTTAAAAGAGAAGGCCCTCAGCCATCGTTTTAGAAATAAGTAACTTCAAATTATTAAAACATCTAAAGAAAACATGCTATCAGTAGAAATAGCAAAAATTATAAACCAACATACAAGATACTGAAAAGGTGTTCATAACAGTGCAAAAAAATCTGATATCAATTTTATGAATACATGACTTTGTAATGACTAATAAACAGACAAAATCGATTTTTAATAAAGTAAGCTAACAAAGTAAAGCTATATTTTAGTTTATTTTCAATTAAAAGTTAACACAGTGATTTAATTGCAACCTTGTGGATTTACGCCTCTTGATTTTCACAGAATTAACAGGCAATATAGAGAAATGAGGCTATTAGTGTATGTAATCTGCAAGGTTCTCGATATCCTTAAAATATTTAAGCAATGGTTACTTTACAGGCTATTCAATTTAGTATTGTTCTAAAGAGCTCTAATTCTTACTCTCCAAGTTTTTAGGAATACTGAGACCATTAAGAATCAATTCTAAATATTTTTGAAAAGTACAACTCTAGAAAATGTGAATTCTAAGATACTTAAGATTAGTCCCTAAATTTTTTTATCATGTAATATTAATAACAGACTAACAACTGTTTTAAAAGACATCTATTCTTAATGAAACCAATGATAGTTTTCTAGGCTGAAATGTTGGGAGAATTTATGTACTTCTTCACATTTTTGTACCACAATACAAAGGAATTAGTAAGAAAATAAAAAAGTAACTACGTTAAACTAGGCAAAGTATAAAAGTTATATCTGACCACCAAGTTTATTATAATTGTCACCATTTTATAAAATATTTTATAAGCATGAATCAACCCCAAAATCTTGCGAAGAATACAAAGATAGAAAAGTGCTTTTAAAATGTATTCTTAAATACCTTAATGTGTTGCAGCTGCTTTCTGAACCCCACATGGCAAAGAGGTAAAACACATTTTCTTGAAGTGTAATTCAAATAACTGCAACGGTCCAGGTTCTTATTTTTGCATTAGCCAATAGCTATTGCAGGCCAGTTATTACTACTAAGACATAACAAAGCATTTGTTACGATGCTCTGACAAATAGTAAAATGCTGGGCTAAGCCATTTCCTTGTAACTAAACTAGCTTTTTATTCAGGGTGTCTGATAATAGCAATTGCCTTTCTGTTTTGACTTACAATTGGTTCCAAAAAAATGCTTTTGAACCAACAATCTGATTTAATGAGCATTAAATATAAACTAATTTTTAAAAACGGTTACACAAAAATGCAATGATTAAATGTTTTTTAAATATAAATCCCAAAAGATGCAATTTTACTAATCATATTTATATTAAAATATGAAAATCATGCAAATGAGACAAATTATTCAGAAGTAGAAAATATTATTTTTAATTTCAGGTATTTCCTTAGTTGCCGTGTTTACTTTTATGTAAAGGTAATACAATTACATTTAAATTATGGAGAAATTTTGTGATACCTTACAATTTATTCTTTTTTAACATGAACAGAAATTTGATAGTCTAAGATTTTAAGATTTCACGCTTCAGTACAGCTCTGAATTAGAAACATCATATGAATGGCACAATATCATACTAAAGTATAAGTAATAAAAAGTAGTCTTTTTAAATCTGTTAGATTTTAGTTTGATGAAATCAAAAAGACAAAAAGGAATACCTTTGAAACATATTTTTAAAAAGCAAGGAAAACTAATATAATTTATCTATTTTTATAATTAAAATAAAAACATTAGTTTTTAAATCCTGGTAATAAGGCAATTTAAAATACATTTTTTTCCAGCATAGTTATTAAAACATGCAGATTCGGTTTTGCATTCCAAACTCTTCAAACAGGTATGTACATTTTTGAATATTTTTTAGTTATATGTTTTGTTAACTTCCCTTCAAACTGTTAACATGTTAGGATATTTGACACTTGGTTCAAAGAGTATAAAAATGTATCATCTTTTTTTAAGTAAAACCTTCCACTTTTATATTTAAAAAGATGATTTCAAATCTACATTCATAACATATTTTACCCTTATCTGTACAGTTACTCTTCATATTATATTGTGCTCATAATATAGCTTTTTTTAATCTGCTCAGATGCAAGAACAATTAATGCATACACATTTACTCAACAGATACAAATGAGCAAAGAATGATATACCATAATTCAAATTATTTTTATTACTCAAAAATATTTAATAAAAATTTCTTTGATTACCTACAAAGAATGTCAGGGTTATTTTAAAACAAAGTGCAGATCAATTAACTTTCTTGTTATAAATGTCACCAATATAACAATACTTTTATAGTAACTTTTCAATAACACATTTTCTTTGCAATGGATTCAAATTTCACTAATTTTAAAAACTACTCAGTAGTCTACCTTCAAATTTAAGACAGAACCAGTAGAACTTACCCTAGCTGTGCCTTTCCAATAACCTCACAGAAGTTATGCACTCCCTGACAGTTACTGTTCCCATTGTAACAATTTTCCTGAAATGAATTCTCTAGTAACCCTTACCTCGCTGTGAAGGGAGGTGTGCTATTTGAGAGAAAAAGATAATGAACTGTAATATTAGATTCTACTTTCCGGTGCCTTTTATACTTAGACCAACTATGATAAGAAATCTCTTTTTATCATTTTAAGACAACGCAAAGTTGGCAATACCAGGATGCCTATCAATAATTCTATAGAAAAGGAGCGTTTGTATATTTTTGTGAAACATACCATCATAATCCTATTGAAGTGTAATTGCTGTTGCAAGCAGTCTCACCCTGATATGAAAATGCTCTGCATAAATGTAGCATAGACTTGTTAAGATAATACATGACCATGCTGACAGGGTAATACTTATATAAAAGCCCATGCCAGTACCATAAATCTCTTTATTAGACAAGTTTCCATACTCAAAGGGTCATTCTGTGCAACAATAACAATCTGGCTTTTCACATTAGTAAAGAGTAGCTAATAAAATAATAAATCCACAACAAGAGATTTCATTAAGAATCAAAGCCTCTTAAAATACAAAGTAAATATTTTTATTTATCATATCATTCCTTGGTAACTAAGGGAAAATGAACCATTATATCTCTTTTCATAGATGCACAAGTAGAAAACCCTTTTTTTCCAACAAGCAAATTCTGAAATAACTTCATGATACCATAATGTAAAAAATATTTTTAGAATTTAATATAATATCCTAGCCTTAAAGTTTCTGACCAAGTATAAGCACATAACGTGAAAATTTTTGCCAATATGATCCAAATGACCCTAAAGGCTTTTTTCCACCCCGATTATCAAAACACCTGACCGCAAAACTCTCAAGTATTTCTGAGAATGTAGCTTTTAATTTCTTAGAAATTAAGTTGACACAGGGTTCATAAATAGAATTCAGTTTTTAATCAAGTACTATCTATCTTGCCTGCATTCACTTTTTTCCAAGTTAGTCAGCAGTTTTAGGTCATTACTGATAGTTTCCCAGTTTAAATTTCACTGTACTAGTCAGTACAGTATTGCACAAGTCAGTAATCCAAAGTGATCATTTTTATTTTTAGAAAAGAATGTATGAAAGTCATCTAATTTGATGTTAATTAAAGATAGAGGAATATCATTTACTACTGCTTAGTGACTGTTTTATAAATTTTACATAATCTAGAACATTATCCTTAAAATTTGAATATTTCTTTTAATAATTATGTTATTTAAGCAAGACATAGTTCTGCAGTCATCTTCCCAAGAGCTCTAGTCAACCAATAAAAAAGTAGAAGCTCAAAATGAATCTGATTATTTATCTTCATAATCTTTCAAGTTATTTTTACTAATTAAGAAAAGGTAAAAAGGACATTTGTTAATCTATGAATATCGGAAATGATAAATACCTGGCATTTATTATATTAAATTTCGCTATAATTGGCTAATCCCAAATGCTTTTCTTAGAACAATTTTCCTCAAATGAAAATAAAAAATATGTTAATACAATATAATTTTAAAATGAGAAATTACCAATTTATACTGCCTTGATTATTTTATCTCATATACAAGCTCCCTCTGCAGGTAGTAACAAGGGTTAGCAAAAATATTCAAAACATGTAGGCAGTTGCAGGTCATTATTGCATAAAAATACTGTTATCTAGCACTGTTCCCTCCTCCTTACCAATTATCTGATTAAAATACCTGCTCTTGAAAATTTGTGGTTCAACATGATTATTCTTGTCCCTCATCTTGGTTAAGAATGCAGCTTGAGCAGGGAAGAAACACTAACTTTTCACAGTCACCCAAGAGCTAATCTCACAAGGTGTATTTCAAAGAAAACATTACCTCGCTTACACAGCACCAGCCTAATATGACAGACCACCCAAAACAAAGCTTATCTGTCCAACCCGTTTGTCTGATGCATCTTCTGATTGCCAAGTAAACAATCAAAGGCATTTTTGGATCAATTAACAGTAAAAGATCAATTTTAAATGAATGCAGTTAACAAGTACATTTTCTACTTACTTGGAATAATCTAAAATTTAAAGCTGGAGAGTATTTACTTGCGACAAATAAATCTATTTTCATTAATTCATTACAAAAAGAAAACTGATTTGGTTTGCAAAATGTTCTTTACCCCTCCGTAATATTTTTTTCTGAACCTGTTTTAGATTTGTTTACATACTCTCCTGTGCCATATTCCTTTCCCTAGGTGAACAGAGAGATAAGGTACACCCTTGCCAAGGAAGAAAAAGAAAAAAAAGGTTAAGAACCATTTTAAGGTCTTGGGGACAATGTGTTACCAAAGAAAATTGCTGCAAAACAATGTTTGACATCCCCTCTTTTAAGATGTCCCCCTTGCAGAAATTTGAGGCAAATTTGGTTTGACTTACCTATAAATGAACTGACAAGCTTATAAAAGTGGTTTTTAAAAACTAATATCCTTATTAAACAACAGAAAATTATAAAAGATGTAGTAACTTTCATGCTAAAACATACAGAAATATGCAGAGATATGTAATATTTTTCCATTTAAAGAAAACAGGGTTAAGGGAAAAGGTAACTTATAAAAGCAGTGTTTTTAGTGGGTTTTTACTTAAAAAAAAATTGTTTCACTTATATTTTTAAATATTGAGGCTGCAGACCAAGTTTAAAACCAACAATATTAAAAGTGGCTTCCAACATAGCTCTGGGTATCACACACAGCATTTGCAGCAGAAAAGACAAAGGGGAGAATGCCCCTATTATTATCTATACAGTTTTCAAAAGGAAGCACAAAATATCCAAACAGTATCTTTTTCATGACAAACAGAACTTTGAAAAGGACAAAAACAGTTAAATGTCCTTAGTAAAATGTCAAGGACAGCATAAGTTTAGTAAATAATTTTTGTTGATGCATATGAAGCAAATTGTAGTTTTAGAATTACGTCCATCTTTTTTAAAATGAAAAACAAGATATGTAAAATGTATTAATTCATTTAATCCATTAAGCTTTTGTCAAATTCTATGAAAATACGTACAATCACTGGGATGCAAATGCATAAGCTTACATCACCAAAATTAATGTTTTCCAAACCATGTTGGACTTTAACTACAGAACTACAGAAAAGCCAGATTTTAAGAATTAAAACACACAAGCACTTTGAGATTAAGAACACAAAGATGAATGGATAAAATATCATATAAAAATGTGTTCTATAACTTCTAATTAGTAACCGCAGTAACAAACAGTAAATAATGGTAAGCTTTTAATGCAGAAGAATAAAATTTCCGTATGGAAGGCACCACAGGAACAAAGAACTAATTCCAAATCGAAATACTCTGATTCAAAGTAAAGACACAAGAAAAATCATTTCAAAATTATTTTCACGAAAAATTGTAATTGAAAACTGATTAGATCAATATAATCTACATAAAACAGAAATATATCAACTAAAGACACTATCTAAAATCTTGTTATGATTCATCCAATGCATGGAGAATCAATGTCATAGTATTTAATTTTAAGATTAAACGATTAAAATTAGAACTCACATTATAAACGAAATAGAATTCTCTTTTGCTTTCTCTATAGATACACTATTGACTAACCTCTACAAGGGAAAACATCAGTCAAACGCAAGATTACTCCCAGCCTGCTCCCAGCAGCCAAGAACCATTTTTGACAGTAATTGGGGTTAGATTATTCTGTCATCTAAATCTAGAGCAACACTCTGTTTGAGGTGTGGACCGATGTAAAATATCTACAAAATGATGCAAAGTGTGGACAAAACAAGCATATCATGGTCCAAAAGACAGGAGTGATCTTTGAGAACAAAACAGAGATTAAATAAGTCATATATTTTTCAAAATCAGTTTAAAAACAGTTATCTTAATCATGCATATTTTGCATTTTAAGCTTATATTTGAACTAATTTTTAGCCAATAACTTGTCAATACTGACATATACAAAGGAAAATACAATTTGCACAGTTATTATGTACATGTGTATACATATATATTTTGACCAAGAAAGGAGTTCAAGATTATCTAATAACTGAAAAGACATAACTAAATTATTTTTTTTTTATTAAGAGCCTCATGGTGCATTCTTCTTCACTACAATGGCTAAAGATTTTTTTTTCCAGAAAAAGACACAAGGTTGTATCTGGTCTTGCTCTTACAAAATAATATGCGTTTAAATTGATTTAAGTCTAATGTTAACCATCTTTTCAACTTCTCCCATCTCTCATGGCTGAGAACTAAGTTCATTTTTATTTCTTTTTATATTTTCAGATAAAAAGAAATTTTTAAGTTACTTAATGCATCTGAAAACAGAATTAAAATTTGGTCATTATTTCAAGAAGTTAACTTCTACTTAACTTGCCTGCTTTTTTAATATTATTTCTACTTTTATTAAAGTATTGAGTCTATCCTCTAAAAAAAAAGTCTCCCAAAGATTCTTCAGTTTAAGTATGCTTCTTTAAGGCAACTAATTTCAATACTGAAATTCGGAGATTAAGGTGTAATCCCTGTGTGAATTTTAATGTTTTTAATGTACTTCTTACAGATTGGAAAAATCAATAACAAGACCAACAAGGGCTCATTTTGCTCAGCATACGTTCTGTCAGGTAGTGATTAATGCTGTGCTCTGTAGAGGGAGACATTACATCCGGGCTAAAACAGACCTAAATTTTACCCTCAGGCAGAAATCTGATTTAAACATCTCTATTTAAAGTGACATTTGTCCTCCCTTTTCAACTGGTTTCCCCAGAAATTCCAGGAAGTTGACTTCATGACCTAAAAACAGTCGGGTGGCTGTAAGCAGCAGTTGTGCCTGTTCCTGCACTTTGGAAAATCTGGGTGCCAGAATGAATCAAGGTGGTTGGTAGGTAATAAAAAGGTGTCCAGCTATCTGCTATGATAAATTCCATGTCACTTCACTGTTACAAGTTTTAAAGTTTTAAAGTTCCATATAATTCTAGAGTCAAGAGTAAAAATTTCTAAAATGTGTTTCTGTTGCTGATAATGACCTAGCTATCCCTACTGACTATAGTGATATTTCACTATATTGATCTGAAATATCAACTGATTGCAAATTCTAGAAATTCAGAAAATCAACTGAAAGAACAAACCTCTAAAACAAATGAGAATATGCAAGTGGAAACAGTTTCTTGTAGGTCATATAACAGCTTCCATAAAAAGAAAAGGAAAAAGGAAAAAAAGTTCACATAACAAAAGTTACCAAGTAAACAAGATGTATGCATATTAAAACAAGCACCGATACCCTTATACTGTGAAACATGGTAATTTTTGATATTATTAAGCTACTCAGACAATGCTGGCAAGTTCCTACTAACCAAGGTAATCTAATTTCTGTTGCTTTTCAACATAAATTGATTTTTTTTTCTTTTAGCCTGTCTAGTAATTGAACAAATTTATACAACTGTGAGGGGATTTTATTTACCACCACACAATTCATAAAATCCTCTACGAAGACAAACTATACTACTTCATAAAACTGCATTTTTGTTGTAATTAAACAAATCATATTTAAACTTGCTCTGTGCTTCCAAAGCAATCAATGGCATTTTTCTGTAAACTGCATTTTACTTGCAGGTGTTAAGCGCTTGGCTCGTTCATTCGATTTACCTTTTATTTTTTAGATAACTTTTATTTGCAAAATATGGGAGGTTTTTCCCTAAGAAATCATTTTTTAAAAATTGTTGGATAAGAATATTGGAAAGTATCTGCAAATTAATGCCTACATTACTGCCAAATTTAGTCCATCAGATAAATGACCTACAAAGATTTTTTTAACTGTTTTTGGTTGATTGGGACCTTTTCTTATGACACAACGATCCACTTAAAAAAAAAATACCTGCGTCCATCAAAAAACATTAAGAGATGTTCACAATTTATAACATATACTTAACAAGACCTATATAGTAAACTAAAAAATCACACTGAAGTCCTGAATAAAATTTAGGAATTACAGACTCTCGTTATAGTTACTGCTTTAAACCTTATCACACTAGGTCAAGAAAAATGTCATTATTTTAGGACTTTAAGTCCCTAATATCAATAATTAACTATCTCTAGATTAAATAAGACATTTCCTTAACCTTTTTCTTAAAGCATTAAAAAATAATAATAATCACTACTTGACCAACGTTGAATAGCAAAAGAATTTCAGAAAAAGTCTCAATTCTTCTGATAACATCAAGTCTAATTACAGTAATCTTGGTGATTAAATACTTTTCAACCTTTCAACCTTTAATCAAGAACTATTTGAAGAGATGAATACTTGGGTGGGGCTATGGACTAATTAGAGTTATGTAAGAGAGAAGTTAAACTATGGTTTTAATCTCTCTTTAAAATAGAATATGTTTTAATCTTTCTTGAAAATAGTTACAATACAGTTATCTATTTAGATAATGCGAACTAATATTTAAACAAATTACCTTAGAAACTGATATGAACAAAACATAGGATTTTAAGTCCTTTTCAGGTCTATCAGCTAAAGTCATTATTTTTAATGCTGGATCAAAATAATCAATTTGTGCTCTTTTTAGCCAGGCATTTTTTTCAAATAACTTAAACTTTTTTATAATTATGCAATTTACTTCTAAAATTTACTAGCTTAAAATAATCCCACTTTAATTTTATATGAACCTTTTCTACAGAAAAGCAGATGTCAAATGTGTACCTCTCCTTCAAGACATAAAATCAGGTACAGTGAACATCAAGACAAAAGTGATCTTTGAAGAAACTTTTTGAAAAAGTAATTCATATGACCCTAAATTCTTTAAATTTCAAAAACTATGTTTCATTCCCAATCTAAGTACAATTGATCTGTGCTCTTAAATATCAACTGGGCAAGTGGTATGGATTTTTATTAAAACAAAAACAGATTTCTCTCAGGTAGGTACAAGTGTATTAAGTCCATGCCTTAGAATAAATTGTAATGCTCGCTTTAGCTCATACTAGACCTGTCAATAAACTTATTTGAACATTTATTTACTAAAGTCAGGTCAAATAAATATTTTGATAGAAAATAAAGCAATAACATTTTATTACTATGATATACAGATTTCTAGTTACCTCCTGACCTTCCCAACGTCTCAATCTCAGCTCACGTATTCCGATATTACTGAAGACATTAAAATATTACTTTAAATCTCTTAATGAAACACAGAAAGCGTCAATAATGATCAAACAGATCTAAGTAAACCTTGGTTTTAAAGCTCTCTTCTTGCTAATTTTAAGAAAGGAAACACCCAAAAGCTTGGTGTTAACGTTTCTGCTGATTGTGAAAATTGCAGCAATAAAAACTCCAATTGCTTGTCTTAAATTAAGACTTCTAGAACTCCATGTGAGATCCCTATGTTTATAATAGTTTTTATAACATTTGAAAGTTTTGTTGTCTGCTTTGATGTTAGCCCATTAATATAGCAGAGAATCAAAAGCCTGGAAAAAATAAATTTATTGGAAATTCTCAAGTCAAAACCTAAAGTAATTGGTTTGTTCTACCCCACATGATTCAATTTTCTGATTTCCCCAACTACCTGCTCCCAGAGCTATCTGCATTCCTCAATTTGTTTTCTGTTGCCAACACATAGTAACCCACAGTGATTGAAAATGGCAGCTGAAGTGCTTCTACAACACATTAATTTTTCTCTAAGTAGTCCAATTTTGTCATCCAAATGTCGAAAAATCTTCTTTTCATTGCAATTTACACCTTTAGAGATTTGCTGAATTCAGGATCACCACAAGGTAAAATAAAGAGCAGTGTTTTCAAGACAATTTTTAGATTATCACTAATAGCTCTGAAGAATAATACGTTTTCTTTATAGCACTCTACATTCAAAGCAAACTAGTTAACAGCAACTTAAGTGCAATAATAGCAATTACATCGATGTGGGCTTTTTTTTTTAACCTCGATAGTACTTTAGACAACTGAACGGATCAGATAAATAAACTATCATAAAATGCTTTCAGGCTAATGATATACAATTTGAATGCCACTAAAAATATCTCAATCTGAAAAAAATTATCATCCTATTAAGCTGAAGGCCCAAAATGTTAGGCAATTAATAACTTTTTCCTCTAAAATTGTTTATGAGTTAATATTCACTATTAAAATAAAAACAAAGCATTCTGCACAGTTTTTTTTAACAAATCCCTCCTCCAATGAAGGGATATCATCGATTCACATTCAAAATCAACCAACCATCAAAGATAAAACTATAAAAAAAATGAGCTTACAAATTTCTAAAACCTTCTCTGAGATTCGTTTTCATCTTATGTTTTAGTAAATCTTAAGCTAAGTAAATAAAAACAATACTTCTCCAAAAGCTGAAGATAGTTCTCCCTTGACCCATCTGTTCCATGAAATAACCCAAATACTTGTTTCATCACTCATTATACTCAGTTGTTAAAAGAAATTCAAAGAATGAATCTCTCACATATGTAAAAAAGCACTAGCAAATACATTATATATATTAAGAAAAATAAACCAACTTTAAGCTAAACTCTAGTTTAACTGTTTGATAAAATACAAAACTTTTGAGACAAAATATTTGAACAGAATTACTTCTATTTAAATACAATTCACAAAAAAATTGAGTGTCACCCAGAAACCTTAAACTTAAACTGGCAATAGATGCTACATTAACAAAGTTCATGTTATATTTTAATAATCAAAATTCTCCACTGATTTTTTCCCTACTAATTTAGCAAGTACATTAAAAATAACATTTTCTAGGTAAAAATGAATTTGCTTTTATCACAAAATTTCTATTATTTGATACACTCATGAAAAGACTTTCTTTCCCATTTTATTAATATAACAAAGTGTAGGCCCTAGAAAAGAACTAAGAAAGTAGGAAAAGCTTTCTCACTCTCTCTTCTACTGAAGGAACCCCAAAAGACAGGCAACAGTGACTATCATAAAATAAAAGGTCACCTTTTTTCTAGGAACAAACCATTTATCAATAGAAAATAATTGTCTTGCCATTTGCAAGGGCTCCACAGTAATAGACAATGTTTTTTGCTCACATAATTACAAAACAGTAAAAGTTCAGAAACACAGCCTAAATCCACCTCCCTATTTTTACCCTTTACAATTCTCATTGCCCTTTGGGCCTCCTCTTGGAAGCAAATGGAAGACAAGCTGAAGTTTTCTCAATTGAGCTGAAGCTAAGAAACCTTTGATATGCTAATAGTCCCCTTCAAACGGTAAGAATTCACACTTGCATTAATTCAAACAATTTGTGCAGAATGATGTGAAATGGCACCTCTTTTAGAGGCAAGCAACAAAAGGAGAGAATTGGAATGTCTGAAGAAACTAAACAACAGAACATTTGTTCTGCAGTATTCTCTTCATCACGCATAAATTTATTGGAGGATGGAGGGAGGAAAAACAAAGTTCCATAACACATCTAACAAAAGTAGAATTTCTTTATAAAGTGTTTCTCAAATATTATAAGATACTAAATTTAAAGTTAGAGTTACGTTTTACCTAGGTCAAAGAAGTCCCATCACAACTTGGAATGTTGCCAAAGACATCACACAGACCAATCTATTTTTCTGCTATGGATGCATATTGCCTCCTTAGTGCCCTCCTTACTGCCCACCTTTTAAGGTTCACCCAAGATCAAACCTGATTTAGACATCCCAACAGGCAATTATTTACCAAACGGATGTGACTTTTCTTCATTGTGCAACTCGAGTTGAGCAAAGAGCAAACTCGCTGGGGCCCGTTCCAGACACAAATACTGACAGGGAAGTGAATGAACCAACCACGTCCGTTAAAGCTATACCTCTGGAAAAAGGAAGAGAGAAGTGCATGTACTGTAAAAACTCCAAAAGAAAATTTACGAATTGGGGGTGGGGGCGGGGAACAGAGTGCCTTAGAACCTGGCCTTTGTAACGGGAACCATATGGTTGGTGGCTGCGGCTCAGACGCTCCCAGGCTGCTTGGAGAAGCTGCTAAGCAGCCTGACACCTTTCAAGAAACAGGAGGAAAATAGTTCCTCGGTCTGAATCCGAGACTACACAGTTTGCATCAGGAAGAGCGGAATAAGGGGGCCAGGGAAAGGGGAAAGGGTAATGGCGAGGAGTTCATAGAAGATGGGAAAAGAAGACGGACACCAGCGGACTTGTCCCTCTAACTATGCTTTTAGAGGACAAAGTAAACGAAATATAAAAAATACATTAAAGACATACGTTCCTTAGCCTCCGCTCAGCGACACTTTGGCCCAAAGTAAAGCTTCCAGAGATTTCCCCTAACCCAAGCCCCGTAGTGCGACGAAAGGAACAAACTTTCCAGATTCCAAGCGAAGGAGACTTGCAAGCGTGCTTCCCATTGCTGGGACGCTTTTGTCGCTTCGCTCGCCCTCGCCTCTCCAACAGAGGGTCGGGGTTGCCCCCAACCAATCAAGAAGCCCACGCTCGATTAGCCCAGGTCTCCCTTTTCCTGGAGCTCCTTCCACGCCTCTTTCTCCCCGCTGCTCCCCACCCGGCACCCCAAACTACCAACCAGGCTTCCCGCGGCTCCCAGACGCACAGCCACCCCAGGAGCACACACCCCGTAAGTTCTCCCGCAGGCCCAGCGCGGCCCGCTACTGCCCTCTCACTGCGGGTCGGGGAGGCTCTCTGCCCTCCCCAGGGCCCGCTGGTGCCCGGCCCCGCCACTCTCCCGCCCAGCCAGGGAGCCTCTAATCGTTACCAGCCCCAGCAACGGCCCGACCACATCTGGCTGCGCTTTGCTGTCATCCTCGCTTCTCTACACCACCTAACCACCGACAAGAAGAAACAACAACCCGCAACAACTCAGCCCAACCCTCCCCCACCGTCCACTTCCCCGAACTCGCTCCCAGCGCTCGGCCTCCCCACTCCAATTCCAGCCCCGGACCGGTCTGCAGGCGGGTGGGACGGTGGGGGACAGGGCCCCGCACCCCGAACACAGCAGAGGACGAGCCTCACATTTCCTCCCACCCCAGACGTACTGAGAGGACGAACGGAACCTTCCGACCCAAGCTGTCCTAAAACCAAAATATGTACAATGCAATCCTACTCCTTTCTCCCCCCAGCGCCCCCTGCAACTAAACTGATGCATCGAGAACGTTACAGCAGCTCCCGGAGAAAAGGAGAAGCAGGCTGGACGGGACTGGGAGTTCTGCGTATCGATTTCCAAGGAGAGGAGGTGGGAGGGGAAGGGGGAGGGGGTGAGCAGCCTGAGCGAGCGCGGGTCTCCCCCTCGGCCCAGCCGAACATAAACAAACAGCCGAGCCCCAACTCACCCGCGGCTCCCTCCACCTCCAGCATCCACCCCCGGGCAGGAGGCGCAAAGCAAACAGGTCTCTGGAACCCACCACAGAGGCACATTGTTCGCTCCTGCGGCTCTTACCTCGGTCTGCGAGCGCGCCCCGGGGGCAGGCCGTCTGGCGCGGGAGCCGCGCGAGGAGAAGCGCAGAGTGCAGCGGCGACCCCGGCCAGCGAGGGCCGAGGCCGGCCCCAAGCTGGTCGCCGGCCGCCGAGTCCGCGCGGGAGGCAGCGCTGCGGCTCGCCGGCCGGACACGGCGCCGCGTCTCGGCGCGTCCTCCTGCTCGGCCGCCGCCGCCGCCGCCGCCGCCTCCTCCAGCCAAGCAGCCAGCGCCGGGCGGCTCCAGGGGTTAGGTCAACATTTTCCTGCAGTTTCCCACTCGCCGCTCCGCAAGAGGAGTCTTGGGCACACACGCACACACCCCCAGACCGCACGCTCCCTTGGAAAAATAAAAAAATCGGGAAGCAGAGCGAAAGGGGTGGAGCAGGCAAAAGCCCGACAGAGGTGCGCAGACTTGGGAGTCCCCTCAGAGCGCCAGCCGCGGGAGGGGCGGGCAGACGCCGGCGGCGCGAGGCCAACTCAGTTTGTCCGGCTAAGCCCCTCAGCCCGCGGTCCGCGCCGGCCCAACTGGCATCCCTGGCGCAGACCCTGCGGCCTGGGGCGGGAGAGAGCGCTGCCCCTCCTCACAGTTCGGGTCTCCGGGCCGAGGCTCAGCGGCGGCCGCTGCCCCGGGAAGGGCTGAAGGCGAGGGCTCGGGGAAGCAGGGAGGTGCACGGAAGAGCCACGCCACGCACAGCAACGGAGGGGAGATGTCCCCCAACGATCCCAAGGAATTCTCCGGTAAGCTCCCGATTTAGCTCCGGCACCTCTGCGTGTGTGTGTGTGTGCGTGTGTGTGTGTGTGTGTGTGTGTGTATGTGTGTGTGCGCGCGCCGAGAGAGAGTGAGAGGGAGTGAGAGGGAGAGAGAGGGAGAGAGGGAGAGAGACGGGGGAGTGCGAAGTCCTGACACAGACTCACGGCGAGGTCTGAACTGGAGTCACCTCCAGCGTCCTCCTCCTCCTCCTCCTCCTCCTCCTCCCCACACCCCTACCTACCCCCCACTCCGCCGAATTTGGCTAATCATATAAACATATTATCGTGTACAGTGGCAAAGGACAAATCTCTCCCTCCTGATTTTTCCAGCAAGGGGCTCAGGCAAACTCAAAAGAAGATTACAGGCAGCTAAGTACAAAACGTGGAGCAGATAATCTATAACTCATTGCCGCCCAATGGCCGTTTTCCACTCCATTTGAGCAGCTGCGGCGGCGGTGCGCCCGAACAGGGGGAGGGGAGAGAAAGGGGACACTTACGGGCTGGAGCTGTTCGGGTGGTGGTGGCCAGGCAGCCGCCCGAGGACAGGCCGGCCCCGGCTCCGCCGGCGGGGCAGCCGCAGGGCTGTCCGGGCAGCGGCGGCGAGGGACGCGCGCACACAGCCGCAGAACGCGCTCGGGAGGCGGCTTGCAGCGGCTAGCGCCCCTCCCCTTTGGCCTTGACACCCCCCCTCCAGTCCCGGGGTTCCGCATCCAGCCTCCCCCGCTACGGTATCAACACACCCATTCAACCCCTCCCGCCACCCCCTCAAACTCCACTCACTGCGCGTTCGGTCTTCCGCGCGCTCCGCTGGCGCGCGCTCTCCATCCTCTCCACACACACGCACTTTAAAAACATTTATTTTATTTCTGGAACGGGGTGAAGGGTATTTGGGAGAGCGCGGCAGAGCCAGGCGCTCCAGCCTAGGAGGCGGGGCGCAGGGGGCTGGCCAGCGGCTCGGGGCCCCCTCTCCTCTCCCCTCCAGGCCCGAGTGCTTTCTCCTTGCCTGCACTTGAAAGAGGCGCCCAGGATGCATCTTTTACCCACCCTGTCTCCAGGTTTTCTCTTTTCTCCACGCTGCGAGCCCGAGGCCCCGAAACTTTTAGTTTCCGCAGCCCTCCTTTTGTGTGACTGCGAGGAGGAGAAAGAACGTCTGTTCGCCGCGGCAGCCTCCGTCCGGCTGCGGCGCGCGGGGGACGCTCCAGGGTTAATGTGTCTTTGATACCTGAGATTTCCGGCGCGCTCGTTAATGAAAGTTACATTTTTTAAAATTGCGATGACTTTTTCTTTGTAGTCACAGAGAGCTAGCCAAACTTTGGCTTTATTGACTATATTTCACAAGAGCGTTTTGTTTGTTTTTGATTAAACCCACCAGGATAAGCAGAGGAAGGAAAGGAGACTACAAGGCTCTTTACTCGCAAGTGCGTTCGTCGTGCTGTTAGGTCTGTTTCCCTCATTTCCTTACATTGAAACCGCTTTTGGTCTTGTCCTCTGATCACACTTCCTTGCACCTCTCTGTTGGTAGTGTCAACTAACAGCCAGGCAGCGCCAACGATGCACCCAACGTGAAGAGAACAGACCACGACGGGGCAAATCACACTTGAAAAATGTTTAAAAGCCAGTTAAGTGTCCTCTGCATACTAAGAAAATCAAACTTGGATTTTTTTTTTTAATTATAAAATTTCTGAGCTGAAAGAGGGAATTTTCAGATGTAGTTCTAAATCACTGATTGTACTAATGAATGCAGACATCAATTAAAGAAGCATGTTCGCATTGGTTTTTAAGATTTAAAACCTCTAGAAAACATAAGATTTAAAACCTCTAGAAAACAGGACGAAACTTGAGCTTCTTTGCTTTCAGAAACAATATGTACTTTTTGTTGCTGCGGGTATGTTGCAGTCATCATACTTCAGAAATCATTTCAAACAACAATGTTATTAAAATGTCAACAGCAGATCGTTCAAAAAACATGAAGACTCTAAATACCTATCAGTATTTTGTTACAAAGTCAGATACTTGTACTACTACAGTAAGTCCAGCTACTGGCCAAGTTTATTCTTATAAAAAATCATAAAAATACATAAGTGCAAATAAATGAAACATGCTCTTTTGATTGACTTGTTATAATTCCCAAAACAGGAATCCTTGATGATCAAATTTCTTTCTACTTAATGTCTTGATGTTTTAATATTCTCACCATTCCAAAAGATAAGACGAGCCACTTAGAGCTTTTGTGCTGTAAACTACATTAAACACTTCCATTCGGAATGTCTTAGATAACATAACTGAAATATTATTGACGCAGGATATAAATTAGTCCGGTAGAAAACACACTTATGCAGAGCTGGTGTGAAACCTTATAATGTACCTGAGTTTTTATGTCTATCAAAATGTATACATACGATAGACCTAACTAGGAAAATTAAATCAGGCTACTTTAAAGTAGTTGAAAAGAAGGCAGAATAATAGAATTCTCAGACCTCAGAGGTCATTTATATCATGGTCTCCTTTGGAATTTGAAATTATTTTATGCAAGATCATAAACTAAAATATGTTAAACTAATAACAATTTGCATTTACTGAAAGATTTTAGCCCTTTCTTTTGTTTATCTTTGAAGGTTTTTCACTCATCTGGGCATGATTCACAAGAAGCTCCAATGAGTGCATAGATCAGTCTAATCCTATTTTCTTTTGGGAGGCAAAACTTGGTCTGAAGTTTTTATTTAGTGAGCTTAGTAAGTAATCAATAGAAATTTTGCCTGAATTAAGCTGGCCATATGTTGGCTTATTTACTTATTTATTTAACTCTCTTAGAAAGAATCTTTGGAAGAACTCACTGCCTACATTTCATAGTTCTGACATTCTTCGATGCTCTGGACATGAGTGAGTCACTCTCCACTATGTTCCTAAAGAGACTACATCACAAAAATAGGATGCATGGGAGAGGGGAGAAGTTGTCAGAAGTGGGTTTAAACGACAGGGAGCGGAAAATGCCTCATACAAGTTTTTAATTTTAATTCAATAGGATGTGTATTTTACAGAGTTCAGAGGGTGCAACACCTTTTTTCTAAGAATATAATAAGTTTGCTGTGTTTGAAAAATTACATCTAACGGTATCCCTTCTCTAGAATAATGTTTTAAATATTAAAGAATTTTCTTCATTCTTTCCTTGCACTTTACACATAATACTTCAACCTTCTTTGTATCCATAAAGAAGAATTGAAAGAGTTTTTAATTGCATTGATATATCCAAGATTAAGCTGTTAGCCACAAACCTGCCATTACAAAGGAATACTTAAATGCACACACATCCAAAAACATAATTTGCTTGACACTTCATGACAATTCAAAATATAATTTATAACAATACAGGTGTTATAGTAGAAAAAAAATGAAATGAGAAGCTTAATAATGTCTGCAGATGTTAGCAAGTTAAGGGGAGCTGGAGTATGTTATGCATTCCCTACAATCCAATCAGTTTAACTACTCAATCTATATTATTATTTAAGTAATGGCAAAATCATTGACTTATTCATAATACTTGCTAATTGTTTTTAAAAATACATTCTGCAAAGGACAAAGGAAACACCCATTTCCATTTGTTTTATGTTAAATCAACATCTAACCACTCATGGTGATTTCATTCAAAGAAAACAGAAGGAACTCATTAGCTTATGTGGTTAGAGAGATTGATGGGCTTCAAACATTTTAACCATACATGTTTTTTCCAACTGCAGAAACTCATGTTTTTAATTTAAGCAACTTTAAGAAACTAAAGATTATTTTATTCAATGGGTTCACATATTTCTGATACAGAAATTATGCTAATTTTTAAAACTACATGCCATCCAATCATCTTTGTTTAGAAGGAAGTAATGAAGTACTTGTCACAGTACACGTTTGAAGAACGATAGTTGCAGTACCAAATAAAAGACTCCGAAGAACTATGAAAATGGGCAAGGTTGCAAAGTATTGTGATTAGTATAAGCCAGTAGAACATAGTAAGTAACTTTTTCACTGCCCCACTCTGGCAGACTTGTATGTAGATAACACTGTTCTAAAAGGGGCTAAGGTAGGGTGGGGAGAAAATTGGGGACTTGATAGTGGACCAAAATTGTGTGAAGTTTGAGCTACACAGCTGTGGAGAACTATCAATGAGGGTAGGTTGTGTTCATTATGGGGAGCATTTTTGCCTGTGATGAGAGCTCTCTGGGAATTCTAAACTAAAACAAACAAACAAAAACTGTGAAACCGGTCTAGTTTCTAATACAGAAAAAGATGTAAAATTAGCTAGATTTCATCCTAAACTTAATTAGTTCCCTATTCCTTGCTACTCTTGAATGATGCTTAGTGCTGAAACTAGTTTTCCCTGCGCTAGAAAATAAATATTGTGAAGCTCTAGAGAAGATCAAAGCAGTATGTGAATACCAAACTTAACTATAACTGGTTGAAAGTTGCTAGCTTTGTTTTTCATTTTAGCTTTGCCATGCATGTAGGCTGAAAAGAAATCAAAACTCATTTTCCATGAGAGCAGAAACATATGAAAGCACTTGGCAGAGCCAATAAGTTTTTAACTATTCTCCCAGCTCTCTCTAGGCTGACTAAATCGTTGTCCAAGAAGAACAAACTCTATGTCAAGATGCAGTCTCCAAAAATAATGACAGTTTAAACTATAGTATAAAAATGATTATGGTGTCCTAAGTTTAATGATATTACTTAGAAGTATATAATCACATACATATATTCTTAAGTACCTATCATTTTATAATTAATACTTTTTAAAAATATCCACCAATATAACTGGTAGCATAACTCTATGCACTTAGAATGTTTATATATGTATATAAAGGATTATAACATTTTTATGCCATTATCATTATGATGCTCTAAGCACATTTTTAAAAACTCCTCATAATCATTGTTCCTCTGAGTCTTACATAACTCAAAGTTCCTCTTTCTTGCCATACGTACATCGTTCCTATAACGCTTGTTAATTTCCTCACCTTGAGGATCTTCTATAATTGGGTCTTATAGATCTTCCATCGATGTTTCTTGTCAAGCCATGAAGTACAACTATAAGAACATTTATATAAACACCATCTATAACTTCTTATACTAATTATTTTGCTCATCATAAATACTCATAACCAAGTGTTTTTTAATTAAAGCATGTAGTTTAAAAATAGGCCTGCCTATCCCTTTTTAATATACGCAAACTTCTATCAACAATAAAGGTGAAATTTCCTTAATTTTTTTTTTTAATTATTGAAGTTAAACTAAAAGTAACCTGAGATTAAAACTCTTTGTTTTAAATATAAAACATTTAAATGGTCAGTTACTGGTAAAGCACCATGCATAGCTTGGGTGAGAACAGAAGCAATGCAATAGTTAATGGTAGAGGCAACCTCACCCTCCTGAATCTAAACCCTCATAGATAACCAAATAGCAATTTCACAGAAGTCCAAATTGAATATTACTACTTCTGAGAATATGACTTTGATTATTTGTGTCACAGTTCATTGTAGTAGAGCAAAACTTGTAAAAAGCTTTTAAGAGTCAGGAAACAAACTCACAAACGCCCTCTTTGCATTTCAGAAAGTGAGTCAAAGTGTTACAGTTATGTAACACTTCTAATATTTTCATAATACAATAGTTTTCTTAATTGTATAGTATAAAATAATAATTGTAATATATGATCTTAATACTTTTTAAACAAAAAAATTGTTTCAGTTTGAAAACATTTTATAGTATAAATTTGTGTAACAAGATGTTTCACCTTGATTTTGGTTCATTCTTCTGAGTGTATTAGCCTTTACTAACATTTTTTATTATTTTGTTCTCTAATTAATAAGATAGTTACTTTTTAACTCTACTTATATGCTTTATTTTAAAAAGGCCTTTATTTGTTGTATATATTTTAGTAAAAATAAATTTGAGCACGTGGAAAATAGAACAGCAATTTGCAAGGATTTTTCTTCTAAACCTAGCTTTAGTCATAGTTTCCTGATAAGATAATAGAATGTTGCCATCTCTATTTTCAAAAATAATTTAAATCTTTATAATTGAGTTTTCAACTTATTATAATTCTTTGCAATGCATTCTTAAGGTCACTATGAAATCAATCACTTAGGTCCTAGACCAAACAATGATGTAATAGTGATATGTTTTGTGATAAGTAAAAGTGCTTTAGAGAAGAATCCGTTTTCCTTAAAATTAGCATTCAAATTTAGAACCATACTAAAATAATAATTTGGTAATGATAAGGTTTTGTTGAGTGAAAAAATTTTGCTTTAGGTTAAAAAATAAAAACACATAAATAACCTCTCCAACTATTCTACATTACAAAGAAGTTGTCAAACCATCACCTGGATAATATATTCTTTGATTTTGTTTCAGTGATGGAAATCTGTTTCACTGAACCATCCACACTTTTATCCAACTGTCCTGGTTACCAAAATCACATATGTACAATATAACTACAGAGGATTATTAGTGTATTAAAAGAGTGCCCCCCTTCATTATGGGAATGTAATTTATGACACCAATTTAATTAGTACTATGTCCTTACTACCTGAATTAATGACCCAAATTCAAACCACATATATATCTCATTGTTCAGACAGTGTAGAATACACTGCAAGAAAAACTAATTTCCTGTTTATTATCTAATGATAATTGAAACACAGTCATTGTAATGCTAGGTTACTGCTGCATATGAAGTGGCATGTCTCAAAGAAACACATCATTGAAATAACATGAAAAATATTTATAGTTTGTTAAAATAAAATTTAAAAAGTTGAGTAAGAATGTTAGCTGTAAAATATACATGTTCAAGAAATCCAAGAATATAAACTATTTTTAAATAATATGGATCCTTCAGAAGACTATCATTTATCATTTAAAAATAAACTTATGGGTAATCAATTAAGGAATCTGAAAAATATTTTTAAAAATGAATTTTGACATTTTATATAATTACTCAGTATTTACTTTCTCTTCAGTGCCCTATTGCAAAATTATTTTAAATATGACATATATAAATCAAAATATTTTATGCAGGTATAGGTTTGAGATGATAATACCAGCCTATTTATTTATATTGAATATTTCTATCTGGAGAAATCATGGAACGTCAAAAATAGATTACTAGGTTGAATATTTAAAAAAATATCTTTAACTATTTAGGTAAATTTATAGCTTATCAAAAATTGGTAGTAAAATATTACACCTCATAACTGAGGGAAGTCTATCTTTGCCTCAATTTTCCAGTTAATGAAAGAAGTGTTTAAATACTCTGTAGTTAGATTATTAACTTCTACAAAACTGAAACAGATGTGTGTCTTAATATGCCATTAAATTTATGATTTACATAGAACCCTTACATAGAGCTGAGCAGAGGCCAATGATTCTAATTTGCTCTAGATTTACAATAACCTGATCTGGTTTTTGTAAGTATTGAAACACTTTAAACAAAATTAGAAAGCAGTTGTGCTTTGTGTGATTAAAGATGCAATTCCCTTTGGACTAATGAGAAAAGTTAGAACATGTTTCTTTCTTTATGGATATTTCTATTATAAACACAAGTGCTATACATTATATATTTTTGTTACTATGATTTCCTTGTTTTTAATTATAAAATAAACCAATTGAATTTCACTAGAGTCTCAAATTGAAACTGTGCCAAAATTTAGCTGAAGAATGTGCACTGAGCTCCATAAAAATCCTTAAATTTTTTCCCAGGGTCTTAAGGTCTTGTTATAAAAATACTAATTCACCATAATTTTCTAGAGCAAAACATCTTTCTAATTAAGACCTACTCAGCAAAAAGACTTGAGTGCTAAATACATTTTAAACCCTAGAAAACGACATATATAAAATTGTTCAGGAGTAATTATTACTGGATTCAAATAAATTACAAATAGAAAAAAGTATTTTATCTCATTACACAAATAATGTTTACAGCACTGTTATTTAAACCTTTGCTTGGTGAATTATAACCCATCAACTCCTAAAAATCAAATCTATAAAAATATTTTAAACACTGAATACTGTTTCCTTAAAGGTCAGTCAGAAATGTTTATATAAATATTATTATAAGCATTTGTATGTATATATGTATACAGAAAATAAGTACATGCAAAAATATTAATTCATTAAGTTTATCTCTCATAAAACCTTTATTAGCCCTTGAAGTCTTTGCCACTTCATATAAAATGATTTATCTTTTGAATAACAAGGTTCCATTAATCTGTTTGACAAAGGACTTTTTAAATCATTTAAATAATTTATTTGAATGAATTATTTAAATTCTGTAAAAATCTCTATATATGCACATGTATATGTATATATCTGTGTCTATATATTTGTGTTCTGGTACAATATCACAGAAAAAATACAAAATAGAATTCAGAATACATTGTCCTTGATACTGCCAGTGTGACTTGGTGTTGCTGCTGATGTGTTCGTTGATCATCCACTGATTGCACAAGACCCCTGTTAGAGGACCATTTGTGCTACATTTGGCATAACAGAGTGATTTAATGTCAAAGGGACATCCACATTACTTTCTAAACTCATTCTTAATTTTGCATTTTTACTGAGACTGTAGGCTGAAATATTTTTTCAAAATGTAAAGATAATAAAGGCAATTATTTAACATTTATAGAAAACCTGCTTTCCTCAATGCAATGCTCTAGGTGCTACTGGAGAGTGGGAAACATATTTTCTCCCTGGAGAAATAAATCATCCCTGGAAACAAAGGGCAAATACACATGGAAAATAAAAAAATATACATGAAACTTTATGAGCAAATACACAAAACTAATTAGGACATAAGGATTTATATAATATGCTTAATATGCATGGCATTCAGGAATTTTAACTGTATGTTATTTTTCACAGACTATTCACAAAATTTTCTCTCAAATAGTTCTTATTATTCTTTTTTCCTCTGAAGATTCATTTTTATTCTTAAAACAATGAATATGATTGAATAATTCCCCAACTTTGTTGAGGTTATAGAATAAGTTATGATTATGACAGGTTCTCATCAATTTTATTTTTAAACATGTAGTTAGATTATTAACTACTCTCTTTCTCTGTCTCTGTCTCTCTGTCTCTCTCTGTTTCTCTCTCCCCCTTCTTATCTCTCCCTCTCTCTGTCTCTTCCTCTCTCTACATATATAGTTTTTATCTTCCAGTTACCTTTCTTATGGAAACTCTATCCAATTTTTCCTTTGGGATACTGTTCCCCTCTCCTTTATATTAGGCTTTAGTGGGTTCATTCAGGTTTTATTTTAATTTGGCAACCTATCCTTTTGACAAATTCTTTTTAGTTTTAATTTACTAAGAAGGCCCTAATTTTATGCATATTAAAATCTCAATCTGTGTTGTGGCATTTAGTGTAATTTGAAGCCTCTATCTTCTCCAGTCCTTCTCCCATTTATCCAACTATCTATAAACCCAGCTGTAAGACTATACCATTTTATACCCATTACCCACAACACTCAAACTTTAGTAAGGAACCATGGGAGTTCCTCAGCAGTCTAATACAACTTTTAAAGGTCCTTGATATATCAAAGTAGCGTCATGAACCCTTGGGAGACAATTGTCTTTAAAAAGTTTAAGATGCCTAAAACTCCTTTCTGGCACTTCTTCTCTAGAAGTACCTCCTTCCCTTCCCACATTCTTGTATCCAGAAGTATAAATGGCCCCCAGAATACCTCCAAGTTGTATGCTATATGAGGTGATATTACACTGTTCAGAATGGTATGCACCAATCAGACAAAATAATTTTGAAACACTTCACTTACTCTCAGAGTTGTAAAGAACAGAGACCTCTTTAATGTTTAGTAAAGGGCCTGAGCTATAGTTGGTTATTAAAAAGTATTTATGGAATAAATGATTTAGAATCCCATAATCATGAATACTATCATATTTAGTTCAATTATAAGGCTACTTGTTACCCAAATATTGTAGCACTGCTTTGTCAATATGGATATTACAAATCAAATAATCTAAAAATATACAAATTTACTTATCACAAATTTACTTAACACAAATTTACATTGTTTTTTAAAAAATATTTACAAAATATATTAGTCTAGTACTTTGCTATCTAAGAAAATCATACTAAACATCATTTTATCTTTCTTTGATGACACGGAATTTTTCAGTATTGAAGGACCATCAAAATGAACATTGATTACCATAATACTTATTACACAGCATTGTACTTATTGATTTATTCCTCTCCTACTAGACAGTAAGCTCCTTAAAATCTCCCTAAACTTTCTATACCTACCTAGCTCTTAGCATAGTATACAATAGAGGTCACAAACAGCTAGCTTGTATAAAATGTAGCCAACATTTGATTGACTGGTCCCACAGTTGTTGTCACAGTGTGTTGGGTTTTTAAAAATCTATTATTTGTCAACTTTTAAAAGTTAGGAGGTTTCAATCAAAATATGGATTTCTAGCTTCTGAAAAAAATGAAAAGACATAGCAACATTTGGCACACACTTCATAACAACGTTAGCAGAAGAGGCCTTCTCTTTTAAACAAACCATGTAGTCCGAATCATCCACATTGGCCATCATTCCCTATTACCTCTCTGAAACCGAGGCAAAGTATCTTGTGCAATGAATCGCCTCATTTGTAATGATGTTCTGTGTTCTGCTTTAACAGTGGCATTAAAACAAAGTGAAATGTGTCTATACCAATATCCCTAAAAAGTGGGAATTAAAAAGAGGACTATGTAATTCACACAATTGCCTTTCACTCATAAACTTTCTCTTCCTGGCTTCTATAAATATTTAAATTTTGAGTTCCAGTGGTCAATAATTTATATGTGAACAAATGTGTGACTTATGCTGTCACTATACATTATAAGATATGAATTATAGTACTATTGCTTTGCTATGTTTGAAAGATTTGTATATATACTATCTCATTTGTGCACTTACTATGTAGCTCAATGTTGAAGTTATAGTGCCCCCCCATTCTTACTCATTGACTTAATCTTCTCTTTATTTATATTCACTTTTACTAGTTTTCTCTTTTTCTCCCCACTTGACACCACTTTCCACCATTCTTCCACTGAGGTTTACTCTTGCACTTGCACTTTCTTTTCTTTCTATGACCTGTCAGTTTCCCTACGTGAAAGTTACATTGACACTAACAAATCATGATTTTGATTATTTTTGTATTACCTAATATCCCGTAAGCATAGTTCACCAAGGGAGAACAAATGTAAGGAATCAGTCTTTTCAACCTAACAAGCAAATGTAAACAAATACTCTTTTAAGGAATAATACACATAGTTTAAAAACGTATTAGCTAAACAAATAATTAAGACATGCTTGTATAGCAGAAACAGCTAAACACAGTGTTTTAAGGCAAACAAGCTAAGCTTTTACTAAAAATTACTAGAGATAACTGATGATCTCAGATATGTTCAAAAATATTCTTTCTTAATATCATACTTTTCAAGGGGAATATTTACGTAGAATTGAGATTATCTACTGAACCTGAATTAGGAACTTTTTTTACTATCCCAAATTTATGATATGATTTTTGTTTATGAGTATTATTATCATTAATCCTGATTTGATTTTATATTTTATATTTTCATATATAAAATTTTAATATGCTTATAGGTCAAAATATTTTCCCTTGAAAGATAATTCTATTTTATATAAGTATGCCAACTGGAAAATATGATTATAATTAATTACTCCACAGAGTGAGAATCACCTATATTTTAAACATGCTAGTTTTTAAAAATTCCTATAAATTATATGATTTGCATAACATCCTTTGTATCAGTTAAAAATTTTAAGTAGTACATAATTTCTGAAAAAACCCTTTGTGCTCATTGTAATAATCTTATTAAAATACAGGTTTCCTCTATTTAGCAATTTTATAAAATTTCAACTGTTCTTTTTTAAATTTTGTTTCAGACTACACAAACACCTGCCTACCATTTTTATTAAAGAATTATCTAAGCAGCTTCACCATTAAAACTTTATTAGAATAATTATATCTGTCAATTGATAGGATAGACGCCATTAAAAAGAAAATCATCACAAATAATTTCTCACGTAACCTAGAAACTGATGTTGGCATATATGATTGGATTCTCTTCATATTAGATGTTTTCTTTTTTTTTTACTTTTTTCTTTTTTTTAGTAGGCAAGGCTCTTCTAAACAACAAAAATAAAATTGAGCTCCTAATAATCATATTTATTTTTCAAAAGCATATTTTCTTTCCCTTTTCACTTTTCTTGCCAAATTGTAAGATAAAAGATAAATTGAATTCATAAAAGTGGATAATTAATTTGGCCAATTAACTTAGTTTGTGTCTACATAAGAAATATGAAACATTTTTATTATTATTTTTGACTCTTCAAAGAACATATACGTTGAGAAGTGAAATTTCTTGATGCTTAATCAGTATCCCATGAGGCTATATGTAGCTGAAATCATTTTTTTTTTCACTTTTTACTTAAAATTCTGCAATTTGGTACAGTCAAAAATTTGGTAAATACCATTTTAAATCACTGTGCTCAGCAAAAGTTTTTGAAACACCACCATTGAAATGCTTGACATATTCTTTCAAAAAATCCACAGATGTTACTTTTTAAAAATAAAAACTATATTCAAGATTAATGTTTTCTTTTCCCTTGCCTTGAAAAAGATCTGTTGAAAAAAATCTGAAAAGACCCTTATAAAGTGTAACTTCACTTACCTTTGGGTAATATTAATTTTAGGATTTTGTTTATCTGTTTGTTTGTTGTAGAAAAGCAGCTTTACTTAGAATTTGGACCAGACCACCTGGGATCAGATCTGAACTCCACCATTTTTAAGCTCTGTGTCCTTGAGCAAGTTATGAAAGTTCATCTTTAAATTAACTGCTTCTTTCCTCATCTGTAAAGTGGGAATTATAATTACACGTATTTTAGAATGTTGTTGTGAGGTTTATATAAATTAATACAGGTAGTACCTGGCACATAGTAAGTCCTCAAATGTTTGCTATTATTTTGGTACCATTAATAGTACAAAACAGTTGACAACTCTTCAAAATGCTGCTTACATAAATGCCTAAAATTGTATGAAATAATGTGGAACAATTCTGAACATTTATACATATTCTAATACATTGGGTTGTATTATAGCAAATAGTTTTAGAAGTACATTTTGAAATACATAGCTTTATGTTAACTACATAAAAATTTATTATCATGTATACCGTTGCTGTTGCTGGTACTTTTGATTGTTTTATTTTAAGTTAACAATTTGAAAAATCCACTCACTCTTACTTATATTTATAGCTTATGATTTTTATTGTTTTTTTAGTCAAAAGTGCTTAGATTTTTCTTAAATCCGTAGCATTAGAAAAATATCTGTTAAATTTACTGGATTCTGAAAGCAGTAAACACAATTAAAGACAGTTACCCATTAGACAACCTAATTTTTATTTATTAATTTATAGCCCTTCATATTCCTAAGAGAATTTTAGGAGATTTACAAAGAAATGGAAATAAAAGGAATAAGAGTAATTAAGAATGGTGAGGCAAAGAGAAAATGAAGGTCACAAATTGAAGAGCAGGAAATACTCTTCAGCCTTTAGTTTGCCTAAGAGGCACACAAAAAGAAGGGCTGTTAGAAGGTTCCCAGTGCCCAGTAAATGCATGACCTGATAGAACCCTGACTAAATAGTGAAGCTGGCCAATTACTCATCTGCCCACTCCTCTCTACTTGTGATCTGTCCTACCCTGTCTTCTCCATTACTGAATTTGAAACAGTCTAGTTTTGGGCTCTGCTATAAAGATGTCCATCTTTCTTTTCTCTATTCCAACAGCACAATCTCCCCAAAGGCTAATTCAGCTTTTTCCTAAGCTAAGTTACCTAAGGAATCCTATACATACTTCCAGTGGCTCATTCTGGCAGATTCTTAACAGGAAGGAAGGCATCAAAATCTCTGGAAGGACCTGGGGGAGTGGGAAAAAAGACCCAAGTGATTTTGGGTGAGTGTTTCCCATTTCCACTGCCAACCCCTGGGAAACATTGCCTTAAAGCAACAGATCCAGTATATGTAAATTTAATGAATTAACCCTTCCAATTAACACTTCCTAGCAGGGAAAATGATAAACTCAAAGGAGAGACAATGGCCCCATTGGGTATAACTAAGATAAACTACTAGTTAGCTAACAGCTGGGTTCTAACTCGGGGAATAGTTTGCAATTAATATTTTTTAAAGGTATATCCATTTTATTGTAGACCACGGAATGAATTTGTGTGTTAGAAATTGTTTCTTCATCAGTATACTGTACTAATGAAATAATAAACTTGACTTCTCTGACTGTTTAATGATATGTCTTCTTGGATTTACCTTTTGTTTGTTTTCACTAGATTTTGTTCAAGAGGAAGGGGGGAGCTGGATAGGGGATGAACATGAATGAAGCACCATCCATGTGTTGGATATCATGAGGACATGTTAATGTTACTTTATTTTAGGGTTGACATGCTGGCATGCACTGGTAAGGTTTGCAGATAGTTTATGACCAGCCTCTGTTCTGATCGGTGCCCAAGCCCAACCATTTACACATTACTAAATATTTTAATGTTACTCCCACTATATTTAATCTTCAAAATAAACTTCCAGAAAGGTGAAAACACTGGAAGCTGGAGGCAGAGATACTATTCAGAGATCCCTGACTTTGCCTGCTCCTCCCCATCCTGCTTAAAGGAGGTTTTCTCCCTTGTGCTATTTTTGTTCTAGTACAAAAGGAGCCCAATGTTTGCAAGCATTTGCTCACATGGAAGTGCGTAGGCCATTAGCATAAATTCTTTTAGATTAGTGAGTTTGAGTTGTTTTTTGTTTTTGTTTTGTTTTTTTAATGTGTTTTTCAACCCTGGCAGTAGTGTCCCTGGCAGTATTATCCCTGGCAGTTAAGCTGTGTGGCCCATGGGGAACCAGAGGAAGAGAAAAACCAAGCCAAAGGTATGTTGTATCTGCATGCACCTGCTAATGATACTAATGACCACCTGAATCCAGGTGAAATCCACTTTGTTATTCTTGGCTAAATACATTAGGAAATGGCAGGTGTGCACGTAATATCTTCCTGCTTATCTATAACCAACCTGAATTCTAAAAGTCTTATGATAAATGAGGAAATCATGACAAAGGTTAACTTGCCTAAGGTGCCTAATGGTAAAAGAACGATTTGAAGATGTGTCGCTGGGGCTCTAAAGCCTACGTATCTTGTTTCAACTTTCTTTTAACTGAAAAACCTTTTTCTCTGGAAACAATCTTACATAGCAACCCAATATATAATAAAAAACAAGTAGATCTGCTCTGATTAAAGCAAGATAAAGGCCACGAGTTCACGCTCAGCCACTGCCTCCTTAGTACTTTTAGCAGCTCCTAAAGTACTTCCACAAAATTCATTGTTCTGTTCTTAAGAGTTGGAGAACATTGACTTACAAATGCTGCCACCCTCAGACCCATTCCGTGTTTTTCACCTTGGTAAATCATTCATTCAACAAACATACTGTGTAGCTATTGAGTGCCAGACTCTAGGAACACAAGATAAACAAATAGTCTCTGCCAACAAGAAGCTCATAGTCTTTGGGAGGAGAAAAATCCAGAAAATAAATAAACGAAACCAGAACAACCACTATTATTGAGCCATTCTGTATCAATTCTCACAACTGTAAGAGATAGGAATGTTTAGCCTTTTAATAGATAAGAAAACTAACATCAGAGAAGAGGCTATATTGTCATGCATCCCTTAAGTGATAGAATAAGGAAGGATTACCATCCTGGTCCCAGGGATGCCCAAACCCAAGCTCTTTCTTCTATGGGATGCAGCCTGCAATTTGTTGTAAATCTTTAACAAAGTGAGCACATTTTACCACAGGTTTAAATTTTAAATGCAAATCACTTAAATAAGAAGGAAAAAAAGCCAGAGAAACCTACAGATTAAATCGTTAAAATCATTATCATAATAATACCACTTATTGCAACCACTATTATTACATACCTATTATCTCCTTCCCTTCTCACAACTCTGTGAGGCAGGAAGGGTAGATAATATTATTTGGATTTCACAGAAGGATAAGTAAGTGTTTGGGCTAGTCATGGAAGGGGTGAAATTTACTGGCCAATGAAATAAATAAATAAGTAAAAATTTCTTGCAGTAACTATCCTTAACTAGCTGTGAGACTGTGGGCTAGTCACTTCACCTTTTGGTCACAATTTGCTCGTCAGCGGAAATTCCAAATCTTTCATCCATAAATTAGAGGTCCTTTAATCTGTCGTGCGATAAATCTGTGAGCTAGTATACGGCTAGGTCAGGAATAGAATCTACCTTCCATACCAAAGCTTTCTAAGATTTCATGCCACTTCTTAATATTAAGCTGTAGGGAAACTTTCTGGTTTCCTGACATAAAGTTTGGTCATATAAACAATTTAATTTTATATCCAATCTATTTAAAATTATAATTAGGCCACACTGATTGAAAGGTGGGTAAATAGTCCTTGCTGATTAGAAGCTGTGAACCTACAAGTAAATTTAAGAACTTGTAGGTGGAAGAACACTGGAGGAAAATCTAGTATTCTAGATGAACATATATTGAGAGGCACAGAGATGTGATAGTACTACATGACTGCATTAGAAAGTTCCTCACAGAAGGATGCTTTTCCAGTGCGGCCTACAAAATTATCAGGGCAGCAACGTATCTTAATGTTAGGGATTTTAGTTTTGAAGTATCTGCAGAAACGTCCATTACTCAAAAGCAAAACTGACAATTTCTTTGCTGATAATTTCATTTCCCAGGAGGCAGAGTTAGCAGTCAGGGGAACTCCTACTCCATACCCAGTTCTGACGGAAACCAGTAGGTAAAATGGAAATGATTGGAACCTTGGGAGAAAGCAACCATGCACTCTTAGAGTTTTATTTAAGCTGTGTTCTGCTTATGCAAACACAAATGATTCTAATGAGCAAGAAAATGGGGAGGAAACTAAAGAAACCAGTGTGCTGCACAGGGATCTACCAACAGGCTCTGAATTTAAAACAGCATGTGCAAAAGATGGTAAAAGGGGACACATAATCAAGTACAAATATATGAAAATAGCATGAACCTATAAAAATAAAATCAACATGACTAAAGCACATAATGAGCTGGGGCTTGTGAAAGATGCTGAAGAGAACCAAAAATGATTTCCTTAGCATGAAATGAGGAAGAAGATTGGTATAGGAATAGGCCTGTTTTTTAAAGTTGACATAAAATTCATTCATGAAAAAGAGAAAGCAAAGCATCTTTACTCCTTTATGTTTCTCCCCCGTTGGTTCATTCGTATTTCTGCTCACATATCACCTCTTCAGAGAGGACCCTAACCACCTTTTCTAATTCTTTCTGACATTCTCTAACCCTTAAACTTTTCATTCTCCAATCACTGACTGCCATTATTTTACATACCTAAGTGTTTTTCTCTCCTATACTGGGATGTAAGCAATATGAGTATAGGGAATTTGATTTGTTTGGTACTGTATGTATCAAGTACTAATCAATAAATATTTGTTGGATGAATAAATAAAGTCAAGGGCATTAGACACTGACTAAAAATTGAAAGCCACAGTAGGTAAAGGGATTATAATATAGATAACATTTTTTGAGGACCTAGTATGTGTCATGCACTAAATATTTATATAATATATATTATAATATAATGTATATAACATATATATTATAATATATAATATATATTATATATTTTATATTATACTATATATATATATTCACTCATTTACTCATTATAGCAATCATATAAAGCATGCAGTATTATCTGGTTGAATCATTTGTCCCCGATTACACAACTAGAGGAGTGTAGAGCTAGTATTGAGCCAACAGAGTTACGTCCAGTCTGAGCACTTCACCTATATGCTATACTGGGAGAACCTTACTGGCTTAGCTGCCAATATGTCTCCTGACCTTTATGAATTAATACCAGAGACTTTATAGATGAAATTATGAATGATTTAGCTGATAACTTTTGAGAAATGGAGGAGAGAGGATAAGAGAAGAATACTTTATGTTAAAAAAAATGACAGAGTCTGCAAAATTCAGATGTATGAAACTGATGTTGCTTGGAGGGGAATAGTCTAAATTATATTTATAGAAGACTTTTTGCGAACATTTTTAAAAAGCAGTTATTAGGAAAAAGTATAAAATCAATAAGAATAGCTATTCAGCTCAATCTCATAGATTCTTTTCTATAAAGATTAACTTTACAGTGTATCAAGGCAATAGATCTGATATCTGGATTCTAGGAAGTCATTTAATAAGGTCTTTCTTTATATCCTTGTGGACCAGATGGAGAAGTATAGGTTAGAGATAGTACTATTATACGTTTTCATAACTGGCTGAATGATTGTACTCAATGGCAATTTTAATGATTCTGTGTCAGCCTAGAGGAAGGTTTTTCAAGTGGTATGCCACAGGCCTTTGTTCTTGATCCTGTGTGATATACACATATTTATCAATGGCTAAGATAAATCTATAAGAATGCATGCCTATCAAATATCAATGACATGCCCTAATTTAGATGAGTAAATGCATTGTATTGTAACATCAGGATCTAAAAGTTCTTAACAACTGAAAGATAGACAAAATCTAACAGTATTCGATTTGGTTGGAGTAATTGCGAGGTCCTGCCTTGAGACCAAAATATCAACAGCTTAAATTTGATTTGAGGGATATGTGACTTAACAACAGTACTCATTGGGGGTGGGGGGAGTAGCGTTACTTGGCGGTGAATCAACGGTATAATATGGTTCCAAAAAGGAGAAGTAGGAGCAAAAGAGGAGAGAAAAGTGTGGGGAGGGGAAGGAGAAGAGGCAGAGGTAAGAGCAGGAGAAGGAGCAGGTGAAGAAAGAAGAAGGAGTGGGAGGAAGAAGGAACAAGAGTGAGAGGTAGAGGGAGCAGAAAAGGGAGGGGGAGAGGGAGAAGAAATAAAAATAATTTAGGCTGCAATAACAAGTTTAGGATTGCATGTAATAAGAGAGGACATAATATGACTCTATTTCGAGTTGTTTCGATTACCATGTTCAGTTCTGAGAGCAGTGATTTTTAAGGAAGATATGAATGGAAAGATTATAAAACTTTCAGTATTGAGCAGCCTTCATGGGAAGGGAACTTAAACCATCTCATTTGAGAAAAGGCTGAACAAATTGAGGAACTCTTAGCCTGAAAGTTATATTTGATAGCTATATCGGAAAAGTATAAACAATAATAATAGTTATTATTATTATTCAGCATTTACTATTTGCTACTTAGGTGTTACATTAATTAATGTTCAGCACAACTGCAAGAAGTGGATTCTAGTTACAGATTGTAAATTGAGGCTAAAAGAAATTAAGTAACATGTCCAAGGCAGCAAAAGCTAGCAAGTAATAATGCATGACTTTGAATTCAGGTCTGTCTGTCTTCAGTCTGCCCTCATATCCTCTACAGCAGATTTCCCCCATTAGAAGGAAGCAAAATTATGTATGTGTGTATGTTTACATATGTGATGACAAGTTATATAAAATAACAGTGAATCAAAACTATTTACAGTAAAATGTCTAGAAATAGATATATCAGAATTTTAAGTGTGATTGTCTTGGGTACTGGCAATATAGCTTTTTCCTTCTTTTACTTACTTTCTAAAATTTCTAAATCTCTTTACTAAGCCTATTGTAATTTCATAAAAGTCTCACCTATATGTTTTGAATTAAAAAATATGTGGAAGAGGGATTAGCTTTATTCCAAATGGCCCAAAGAAGCTAAATTAAAATGTTACAATCTATAATGAGGCATTTTTTAGTTTAAAAACAAAACCACTTATAGTTAGAATTTTTCAAAGACACAATATCGTGATGGAAGAAATTGCTTCCTGTTCCTAGTGATTCTAACCAAGTTTGAAAGCACTAAAACTTTATTGTCCTATGCGATCAAAATTATAATCCGAAGGATCCACGATGTTAGAAATATGAGCCAGGAAGAAATAAGCCAAGGACTAGGTAGTTGGTTAGTATATCACTTTAAACTGAACCCTTTCAGTCCGCTTAAGAGGCCATTTTTTATAAGTACTTTTAATAAAATATTTGTGTAATGAATACATGAATGTATACATTTAGAATAGGAAAAGTAGACCAAGGATAATATTGAGTTTTTATAATAGCCTTTTTATAAAGTATTACAGATAGCAAAGACTATTCTGAAAGAAGTCATGCTCATTTGTTTACTCAAGTTTCAGAGTACTACTAGCTGTTGACATCTGAGCACAGAATAAGTGGTCCCTGCAGGAAGTGTCTTTTGGGCATGACCTCTACTCACATACTCTACCTCTTTACTTTCATCCTGGCTTTTGTAAGCATCTCTCATTTTTCTTTTTTCTTTTTTTTTAACTAAGATTTCCATTAACTAAACTGAAGACTTCACAAAATCAGAAATCATGCCATGTTTTAATCTTCCTATATTCTATAATGCTTGATATAATAGACATAAAACAAATATTTATTGAATCAATCAGTTTGGCAGATACATTCAGCAAGTTTTACTTTTGTTATCTAAGTATGGTCAGAAAGAGCGCCTTCAATTTCAAACAGAGTTTATTTCTAAGGGTTGCCATTATTTGTTACTTTTTTCTAGGGTTATGTTTCCTACCTATGAGTAGATACAAAGACTCACTGCTTCATCCTTGAAGCAGTAGGATTTTTCTTTTCAGGGTATAAAGTTGTCAATTTTTGCCAAATGATAAGTGCATAAGTTAAGTTTATAATATAGTGGATTATAGTAGAATTTGACATGCTACTCCCTCCTTCTCCAAGGTGAATGCTAAACCCACTTTCACACTAGTGGCCCTACTACACAATTTGTGTAAATATGAATGGGGCCCAGTCACAAAATAACTACAAGAGAAGTAAATGTTTCTGCCAGTTCTTTCACATAGAGACAGTAGTGAACAAACTGGATAGGCTTCATTTGTTTTTACTAATATACATATTAAAGTATCTATTTATGACATTTTTGTAGCTTCTTAGAAGACATATAATTGACAATAGATATGGACCTTTAACAAGAAAATTCTTGAAATACTTTGTTAATGTAAAAGAATCACCATTTTATTTCAAAAAAGTGTAAATAGATTTATTATTTATAAAACACTATAATAATGGAAGACGGTAAGAAGTAGTGGACAAAAGGCTGAAGTAAATAGTTTTGGGTAAGCTGTCACGTGACCATTAATAAACGATGGGCAAATAAAGTAACATGTTCATTATTCAAAAGATCAATTTAGGAACATGTTAAAAATATCAATTTCTAGCTCACATGCCTATAGATTTTGATTCAATAGATATAGTCTGAGGCCTGAAACTCTGTAATTGAAAAAATGCCACCCCAAATTCTGATGCACAGCCAGGTTTAGGAACTATAGACTATACACTTGGGAAAAGAATAGAGTACATGACAGACTTTGTCCTGAACAAAGTCACAGTTGTGTGGGTTTGCTAGCATGACTACGAATGCTTGATTTAGAATGATGAGAAGCTGATATTTATTGGAATACTTTAAGTAAGAAACACAAAGCCTGAACTATGGTAGCAATAGTGGGAACAGAGAGAATAGCAGATATTTGAGAGACATTTATGGGTAGGTTTGGCAGAAAAGGTGGTTTCCTCTAAGAACTCTCTCCCTAGCTTATAGATAGCCATCTTCTCCCTATGTCTTCAAGTGGTCTTCCTCTGTGTGTGTCTGTCCTAATTTCTTCTCATAAAGACACCAGTCATATTGGATTAGGTCTCATCCACAATGACCTCATTTAATCTTAATAACTTCTTTAAAGACTCTCAGTAATTACAGTCATATGCTGAGTTACTGGGGATTTGGACTTTTCAACATGTGAATTTTGCCCCTAACACTTTACTAGTAAATAAGTTAAAATGGACCAGCCAGGTCCTTAACATAGCATAAAATGCACCATAATTATTATGTTCTTCTTTTAAATTTCAGCCCCTTTCTCTTCCATTCAGGCTATCCAAATCTCAAGTAGAAAGTAACTGGAAAATAATATTACATCCAGGAAGGGCTTCTTGATAGTATTCCCTCTAAATGCCAGAAGTTTCATTGTCAAAATACTAGTGGTCCTAAACCTTGCCAAAAGGAATAAGGTTAGGTAATCCTTCTTACTTTGACAGGCCTCAGGAAGAAGTCAGAAGGAAGATCATGACAGGTCTTCAAGAGAACCCGCTCAGGAACTCTGCACAAGTCCCTTCCCTTGTAGCAGAAAAGGTATTAAAGTTATTATTCATCGATTGCTGTCTATAGCCATCAGCATGCAGGGAAATCATCTCGGAATTTAATTTTCTTTATAAAAGTGTAGTTATCAGGACTGTTTGGGTTGCAAGTTACAGAAACAAATAAGCTTCAGCTAAGGCAGTTAACTGGTTCATGGACCTCTAGAAAATTAATAACTGGAATTAAGGCTCAGAATCAACCTTCTTTAGGATCCATCAACCAATAAATTTCTACATTGCCCAAAAGTCTGTTCTGTAATTCCAGTTTAAAATTACTAGGACAGACTATGATACAAACTGAGGAATTTTTATTTCACATTCACAAAGCCGATTTAAAAATTTAAAGTACCTGACAATATTAAGTGCTAACAAGAATGCAACACTATTGGAACATTTATCTTTACACTCTTGGTAGGGGTGCAAAATTGATATTTTGTATAAAAGTTAGGAATTATCTAATTAATTTAAAATTTTCCATATTCTATGACCCAGCAACTTATTTTCAAGCATATATTCTAGAGCAATTTCTCAACCTTGCACTATTGGCATTTTAGTTCAGGTAATTCTTTGGCCATTCTGGGCCTTCTAGAATGTTTAGAGCATCCCTGGCTTCTACCTACTAGGAGACAGTAACATGCCCCAAGTTATGACAACCAAAAATGTTTCCACACATTGCCAAATGTTCTCTGGGGGCAAAATCATTCTAGGTTAAGAACCACTTATCCTAGAGAAATTTTTGTACATATTCACTTATGTGTTCATAAAATTCATAGCACAATGTGTAACAGTAAAAAAAAAACAAAATACTGGAAGTAACCCAAATATCCATCAATGTTAAGAACAAATTATGTCATAGAATAGAATACTATACAACATTGTAAGCTAATGAATTATAGTTATGTTCTGCAAATGGTATTTATGATTTGTTATTTCTTATTATGTATTAGAAATTTTTTTACCTACTAAATATAAAAAAGAGTAAAGAAAGCAAGTATTTTAACCTTATAAACTTTATAAAACAATTCAATACCAGAAATGTCTTTTTATTTATTTCATCATTTTGATTTGTGTATTTGAACTGATATAAAATTGTAATAAATCATTTTAGAAACTAAATTTCGATATTGCTTAGGAAAGTTTGGAGGTTAAAACAAAATGGATTAATCACTCATCAGGAATGACAGCCTGCCTTCAAAGTAATGGCTACTAACAGATAACATATTCAACTAACTGCTTTAAAAGCAGGGCTTTTTTTTTTTTTTTTTTTTTAAAGATAATCTAGTGGCAGTAATTCAGTGCACAGAGTGAACTCCCTCTTGTAAAAGCCCATCAATTGTTTTTTTGCTAATTAAGATGAATATTATTCCTGTGAAATGAACCAAAAAGTTTGTTCGAAACCGGAAATCCCAAAAGAGATCTATAATGTACAAGAATAATTGCATGCAATTTTAATTGAAGGAAAAGGAGAGGACTGTTTTTATCTTTGCTTTTTTTCAAAATTTTAGAAGTAATCAATCTGTTGGCTAATTAATAATGCTTTAATATTACTATCATTTCACCTAAAAATTGGCATTTGATATATTGGAAAATGTTGTGGAATTTTAAAAGATAAATGACAAAATGACTATTGGCTATAATTAACTCCAATATGGAATTTTTGTCATTAATGAAATAAGGAAATAAATTTTTATTAATGTTCTCAGAATAAAGTATATTATATTGTTGATTGAAGATTGGAAGACCATTCATAGAAATATGCATTTAATCTTTGTTTATTATGTACAGTCAGAATTGGGAATGAGAAGGAAGATCTATTTTCTTGAAATGCAGGTTAATTACATTGAGAAATTTGCTTTATTTAAATAGTTGGCATTTATCTCTAATCTATTTTAAAATTTTGGTAATGCTGAAGATTTATTCTTCTTTAAAGTTCAGTTTTAATAGCTACATGTCAACAAATATATATCTACATTTCAATTTAGTTCACCTAGTAATTCAGAGCTTTGGCAGTTTGCTTAAATTTGCACACTTAAAAATCAGGAAAAAAATAGTTTGAATGAGCAGATGTTTTATTTATCCAATAATTTTACACTAACCTTACTCTTGGTTATGGACAGGAGGTTAATTTTGTTTATTTTTTTTTCTAAAATGTCATTATCTGTTAGTTGTACTAAAGATGGTATAGAATGGATGCAAAAATAAAATTACGAATTAAAATTTTTGATTCTCCAATATCTCAGATTAGCATTTTAGCAGCATAAAACTATTAGAAATATAAATTTCCATATACAAACAGTTGTGAATTGGTCCCCACTCTTTTGAAAAGGCTAATGCTGGATTTTCTTACACACTATATACATTGTTATCTCATTCAAAGCAAAGTGAGGAAAATTAAAATTAAATGCTTATGTACATTAAAAAATAATAATATTAAAATAATATCAAAATACACAATATATAATCCCTCATTTACATGATATAATTTAGATTAGACTCTCAATATCAGTGAATTTTGCAAATGAATGAAATTTCCTTTTTTAATTATTAAAATCTTTTCCATCCTAACAACTTCAAATCTCACAATAAACTGTGTAGTAAGTTTAAGGATCTATAATTTTATTGCAAAATTCTAAAGCCAGAAAAGAAATTAGATTTTATCAAAAATCTTTTAGTATAACTTCCTGATTTAACAGATCAGGAATTTTAAACTCAAGTATATGAAATATCTTACTCAAAATCATACAACTAATATTTGATCCCTCAATTCTTATTTCTGTTAAATAGGTGCAAAAAGCCTCTAAATTTTCAATGCATTCCTCTCTTGTCCCTCTAAGCTTTCATAATATTCTGGAAGGAGGATTTGGAAAGCATTAATGTGAACAGTATTAGGTGATTGCGAGAGCACCTTTTTTTTTTCCCCCCTACATTTTTTCTAAAATTATCTGCTTATTTCTGGATAAAATTGCTGGACACATGAGATATAAATATAATTGATACCTTTATGCTAAGTTTTCACCCTATAGTAAATTACTCTTGAGAAGAAATCTTTAATCTCAAAAATATTCAATTAGGTGCACTATTTATGTTTACTATTAACTTTTTGGTTTATTAACATTAATGATTTTAAACATATTTTAGGTTAAAAGCAATTCTTGTACTAACATTTCTTTATACTTGCCTAGTTGTCTGTTATCCTTTAATTTCTTTTAATCTTGGACCTTAAAATAATTCTGCACATTAAAGTTACAAAGATGACAATTGGTTTTAGATGGGTAAATTATACAGTAGATTTTAGATCAGAGTTCTTTGTTATTATTGAGTAGTTATTTTTAAAGTTTTGCCTTCATGTTTTAGCCTTTTCTAGCTAGCTCTTTTCTTCTGAAAAAAAGTTCATAAAATACCAAATATAAAAGCAAGTGTAAAGTTGCAGATTTTTTCATTTTAGTTTTTAAATGTTTATTTTTTCAATCTTATGCCTGAATTCTAGTTCTTATGTATTGGAGTAAAATTTATAAAAGTAATAGCTTTACTCTCACTTCAAATATTTCATTCCTTTATTTTTTATTAATCTTCATTTTATATTTTTAGTTCCTTCTGGAATTAAGTGGAAGTTTTTTTTTTTTTTAATTGCATAAGATTATTTTGATTATGCAGTTGGCATAATGGCGTATTTCCTCAATTTTGTATATGCCCAACTCATAAATAATAAATATTCTATTTTGAATAGCCTATTCCTCAAAAAATTCTTTTGATTATAAGAATAATGCATATTTATTGTAGGAAATTCAGAAAGTGAAGAAGGAATAAAGACTATTAAACTACTGTTTTGCATGCTTTTTATAAATCAATTTTCTAAGCCTACAATATGATCCCAATTCTCTCTCCCCTTGATACACAAGCACACATGCATATAACATATAATGTCTGCATTTTGTGCCCTGCTTTTTCATTTAACATAGCACTTTTTGATGATTGGTTTATTTCAAAGTGATTTTTTTTTTTTTCTACAGTGAGAAATTCCTTATTTGTATATAGAATATTCAAGAACCACTGGGGGGAAAAAAGCTTCATAGAAGATGGTAATAATTTGCTGAGAAATGTAATTTTACATCGACTTTTTCCATTCAATAAGATAATTTTCATTTGAATTATAAAGAGGTTATAATTAAAAACTAAAACTAAATATTATGTTTTCAAATAATAAAAACATAAAGACAACAAAACTATATGTTTAAATAAAATCATGCAATAGCTAGCTACCTAGAAGTTATGATAAATGTTCTTAGAAAACAAATATTTTAAAATTCACAGATGCTGCAAAGCCCTGGTCGAACATAAATTACAATTAGTTTTTATGTAACAGTAAAAATTCCAAAGGATTCTTACTCATTCTCAATATGTATCACAGATATGCTTTTTCTTTCTGCTCATAGAATGTAAACCACATTTATTTCTATATCTTTGTATATTTTTAAATAAATTATCCCAGAAAACAAAATGTTGAATACACTGTGTCAATAGCAATCCACCAGGGAAAGCAAAACCCTATATTCCCTGAAAAGCCTCTAGCATCATTGGTGAGAATTTTGAAATACTTATGGAATTTGAATGCAACATCTATTTATTTCAGGAGTATAAACTACCTTATAAATTATCAGATCATTCAACACATTTAACAAATAATGCCTACTTTTATTATAACTTTTTCTCATTTGTGTTCTGTACTATCAAATATAGAAAGAGCTCTTTACTTACCATTCTGGGAAAGATGAAATTTATCATTGTGCCATAAATACCCTGGAAAGCAAAAAAAATATTATTTATTATATTTTCATCCACAGGGATCCCAACTGCCAAATGTAATGCAACAGCAGCAAAACGAAAAGTGAAGCAAAACTATTGCAGAAAACACAAATTCATGTTCTAAGAATTCTTGAACGTTTATTACATGCCTTTGGACAGAGAGACTTTGGGATTAAGTGAATATTGTGATAAGTACTTTCCAAGTCAAGATTAAAACATTTATTGTCAACAAAACAAATACAGAATTAAAAGGATACTGTCAATAGATTTTTTCCCCCATTTTCCTCTTTAGCTCTGTTGAATTTTACATTGATACAGATGAGACAGCTATACAGTACCTAAAACTCTAACAGAAAATTAAAGGGCAGTTTCCTGAAGTAAACATTAATGATCAGTATATTCATTTGTATGTAAATAAACTTTCTGTTTGGAATTTTGAACTAAAAATCTGATGTAGAATCTGAGAAACAAAATTAGGAGTCCAAGCTCCTACTTTGCCACACTAAATAAATGATAATAAAGAATTATATATTTTCTTATTATTTTCTCTTGATTAAAGAAAAAGATTTTAATTGCATCACTTGATAAAAACTATATTTTGAAATGGTATTTGTTATTGAATCTTTAAAGTTTAAAAATTGTTTTAATTGACATTTACTTTCACCTTTATAATTAGAATAAAATAAACTCAATAGTTCTAATATAAAGGAAGAAATATACTTTTCTTATATCTGGATAATTAATGTTATTCAGTATTGGTTGTTTCTTTTTTTTTAAGAATCATAAACTTTATTTAGAGAAAAACACCCTGAATTCATCTCCCTCTGCCAAAATTAGATAACGGCAAAGGGAATTTTAATAGATAATGGATGATGATATTTTAGACCCTTCGATATTATTTTTTAGTGAAGTAATTTTGAATAAAAATTATAATGTATTAATATAATTTTAAATCATTATTTCCAAGAAAGATAATGTTTCTATAAATGAAAACTAGCTAAAATTTCAATTTACAAACATTGAAGTTTACAAATTTACTGGCTTTTTACTACAGAATAAAATTAAGATTTGAAATATATTCTATTTAGATTTCACATGGAAAATATCTTATTTTTTAGATATTTTATTCTTAAAGAAACATTTGGATAGTAAATTTGGAAGTCTGAAGTTCTGTAATGATTTAGGAATTTTCCCCATATATGTGATTTCCTTTAAGGAAACTATTTTTTTATGTTTAATCATAAATATTAATAATTTATTTCAAAATTTTGTATATTTTGATTTTTAATGAAAGATTTTGATGGAAAAATTTTTAACTTAGAAATGTTGTATGTGTTTTTTATTACTAAAGTATCATTAATATATTATATTTATAATTTATAATTTCTGAACGGCAAAAAAGATTATCAAAGTATTTTTAAGCACCAGCTCCTGAAGAGGGCAGCACGTTCTAGATATTATTGAATTCTAAGCTCAAATATGACAGCTTTGGCTTTAGTCTACTTTTTTAAAGAACTAGAGGAAAAAAACTGGATATTTTTTATAGATGTCTGTTCCCATGATACAATAAACTAGCAGAAATTACAGGCAGCTGCAGTCCAAGGTCAAAACTGTATTTTATTAAAAGAGAACATTCAAATTAGACACCTAAAGCAATGTATTAGAAAGGGTACAACAAAATACTAGTAAGAAGACTTTCCATGAGGAATGTGTTTTATCTTAATACTGTGGATAACTTTTCCTATTGGCAGTGCATTGACTGTCAAAACTATTAAAGGGGTTAGATTTAATTATCTCACTTCTTGCACATTTCATCTCAATTGCTATGGCAACATTCAGTTGCCTCAGCAGCAATGAACTTAATCAGATATTTCCTCTTCATTTCTCTATGAGCCAAAACCGTGTATTCAAATTTACAACCAAGTCTTGATGAATCTGATAACGCTTCTTACAATTTAATGGGCAACTTGCCTCTACTCATACATAAATATTTTCAGAGAGGCTTGTAACTATTGGACAAGTATAAGACTTGATATGAATATGCATTTGGACTTTCCTACTTCATTGATTTTTTTTTTTTTTTGCTTTTGCTTTTTCTGTCACCATTCTGTTATTAGAAGTTTTTTACTAATTCAAAACACATTCCAACAACTGATAGGTCACCTGACTTCAATAGGAGAGTAGGCGAATGAAGGAAACAACCTTCAACATTCCAATATCGACCGTCAACAAGCCTGTTGAACTATTTATCTTTTATCTGAACATACTTTGGATAGGCACATCAAAGAAGCTTTTTCTATTTCTTGGGATCAGGTAAGAGGAAGAAGGATAATCATTGTAGACAGGGCAAAACCTGATACAGGAGGAATACCATAGAGTATTAAACTTAAATTGAGGGCCACGCATGAAGAAAATTTGGTCAAGCTTCAGTAATACAATTTAATGAGCAAAAGCATGATGTATTAAATTATTGATTATATTTTCATAAATGTTTGGAATTTTGCAAATAGTAGCGACTTTTAATTGGATACTGTGTAATATTTTTTTAAATTGCAATTAAGGAGCAAAGTGATCTAAGTTCGTCTTAGCTCTATCTAAAGAAAAACTTAAAACAATTAGAAGTGCTTAAACAACGGCACAGGTATGAATTGGCAAGTTCCTTGTCTATGCATATTCCATAAACTGTTTACTTATGAACTCTATTTTCTGTTGCTTGAATTCTGGGACATTATAGAAAATGTACTAGAACCACTCTACAAATTTAGATCTGGGAGTTAAGATGAGTCACTTCTTCATGAATCTTTCAACTACCGGTACTTTATGTTGGTATGAAAACCTAGCAATGATCTACAAACAGCATCTTCAGCAGCAAGTTTGCAAATCCTACTCTAGAGAAATGGTCTAAATGAGAAAAACAAACAGTTCTTAGTGAAGAGTTATCTAAAACCCCCAAGGAGACATGTAGATTAGTCTTAACTGGCATTCTTTCAAGAACCTCAGTAGATGCCAAGGAGTGAATAGAGATGAAGAATAAGTTCCCCTTTCAGTCTTGACATGGCTCTTCTACCTAGAGCTGGGGTACTGCCAGACAACGCATACGCCCCTGCCTATATTAGACTTGTTCTCTGGATGAAAGGAAGATTTGGGCGGTATCCTCAGGCTCTATATTCACATAAGAAATATTAATTGCTCAAGTAAGAGTCTAGAGTTTTTCTTCTATACTCAGAGAAATTAAACGTTGCAGAGAAAATTGCACATCAAGTGGGAATGTTCATCTTTGGCAGGTTTGCTGAGTAAGATAAAGGAAAGTTGTAATCAATTAGAAGACTATATATATGTAAATTGATGATTCTTGAGTCAAAGTAATGCATGCTTTTTGTGTAAAACCATATCCTGTAATTTTTCTATAGTTTATGTTAGCTGAAAATAATCTTTTTGCTTTGTTTGGTTTTGAAGTTTCCTTTTGCCATTGGGATCCCAATCTCACAAGGAAACTGGAATCACATCGAAGGAACCAAGGGGCTCACAAAAGGTTTTGCATAATATCTAACCTTAATGTGTTCCAGTGCTGTTTGGAGCACGAGATCTTTTTAAGAATTGCTGTCTACCAGAAGCATCTGTTTTTATCTAAAGAGCTGATGAGTGGTTTTGCAATAACGAGAAAGTTAACTTTTACTTTTACTCTCAAAGAATATGGGATGTTGCATAGTTCATTAAGTATTTTATCCCCCTGCCCTTCTAGGCTTCTTTAAATCAAGCCTTTACATTAACTTATGTTGTTTAAAATTCCACCTGCTGAGATTTTGCTGGCAAATGGTCTTGAGACTTATTTCCAAAATGCTCACCCACAAAAGCTTTTACTAGCCAATTCCATTTGGCTGTGCTCCAGTACAGTCTCTGGTGAACACAAACATTAGCTTCAGAGAAACAGAAACTTCCATGGCACCCTGGAGGAACCTTTTGATCCAAAAGACACTACTAGTAAACTAAAGAGTCATTGCGAATTCATGAACGTTTCCTTATGTCACGGATAGCAGTAGGAGGAAAGGGCCGCATTTATGCAATGGCTGTTCCATGTGTATAAACCTCGTCCCCAACTTGAGATCAAAGACTGTCTTCAATCAACAAGTATTTATTTAGTGCCTACCATGTCTAAACTTAAGGAGTGAGAAAAGGACAAAGAAGAGCTATTTTAAAATTCTATTTGTTGAATGAATGAAGAAAGACATATTGCTGGTCTATAAAAAAAACTAACAATGGTTTATAGAATCATGAAATAACATGAAACAGTTAAAACACAATATCTTTTGTAGTTGTCTTTTCTCAGTCAGTTGAAATGTTTAATCTGTTTTATGCCACAAAAAGTTTTGATATATTTCAACAACATTACTTTCTTCATTTAAGTAGTTTTAACAATAAAAATAGCACAAATTATGCAGCTTTATGCAGTGTGGTCCTGCGTCCCTACGTCTACACATTTGCACTCCTTGCCTGTGGAACTTAAGGTAACTTTACTGAACTATTATTGCTCTGATTGTGAGCTTAATGAGGGCAGGGAAAGTCGATTTTTGTTTGCATTCTGGCCAGTGCACCAGAGCTTGGTAAACAATTATAAGCATTCAGAAAATGATTGTTCAATGAATAATGAATGAATAATAAATAAGAAGAATGAAATGGTGTGGACCTAAATGCAAGAAGTAATTAGCACGGTTAGTGTGGCTTGAAATGGTCTTAGTTTGATGGAAGAAAATGAGACTTTTCATAGGACCCGCAAGAATGGATGGGACTTACTAGGTGGGAAGGAATAAAGTATTTCTAGTGGAGTTAAGAACATGAGCAAAGGGGTTGCTTTGGGTGCAAAAATATTAATGAAAGAATTTAATTCTTCTTGATGGGACCATGGGTTATATTACGGGCTAGTGATTTTGTTTGGTTTAGATTAATGGGTACTGTAGAGCAACATTTCTCAAACTTCAATTTACATACCCAGGGATCTTGTTAAACTGCTGACTATAGCAGGTCTGGATTGAGTTGTGAGATTATCTATTTCTAAAAAGTTCCCAGGTGATGTTGGTGCTGGTGCAAAACTGAATTGCAAGACTGTAGAGGATCCTCAAAGCTAGACAGTCACTTGGGCTTGGTACAGCAGGCATTTGAGAATGACTTTATATTCTCTGGCAGTTACAAATCACGAAAATTGCATTTAGGAAGATTAGCGTGTCAATCTCATGAAAAGTCTACTAAAGAAGAGAGAATGTAGATCTAGGAAAACCAGCTGGGAGACTGTATTACACTTTATCTGCATATTTCAAAGATTTGGTGCTCAATTACTTGTTGATTGATTAGTTTGTATGGGCTTGGTCAATTCAGAAACACTTTCTCAGTGGAATAATTGTGGATCTTCTGACTTTTTGAAAACAAGTCGAATTCAGGTAAAATCCATGGAGAATCCATGAATGTTCTTCCCCTCTTTTCCATTTGGGAAAACTGTATTCCTTCTTAACAAGACTTGACATGTTAGCCCTTCTGTTTGTATCTTTCTATAAAATTATAATTATGCCCTCACATATATCTCTCAAATTCTGATCTTATTATATCATAATGATAATAATAATAATAATTAGCAATAGTTGTACAACTAGTGTTTCTTGAGTGCTTATTCGTAGTGCTAGGCAAATTGCTAAATTTTATAAGTAAATCCTTACAACAATGCGGTGAGGAATACTGCTATTTTCATCTCCATTACGAGTATTTGCATGAGGTAATATGGTGTCAGCTGCATACAATAAATACGTTTATTCAGAAAAGAATCAATCAAAATGTGTTCTTAGAAATTACTGATTTTTTAGTGTAGCTTCTATTTTTGCTTGATATGTTGGTCTTTGTCTCTTGATCTCCCATAATTATAATAAGTCCATGAAGCCTTATTGTTATTTATTGGCTTCTTTTGGCACGTCACAATGCCTGACCAAGAAGAACTCCCTGTGGGCTGGCAGACATTTAGACATGGAGCAATATCTTTTCAATGAAAGGCTAGCAAATCTCAGCTAATCTGAGAATATATAAATAACATTTTCATTTTTATATAGTACATTTATTCTTAGTAGACAATAACATATAATATGCATGTCATTTTTTTAGTTCATTCTTTTTTTTTTTTTTTTAGGCGAAGCAACCCTTGGTTAACCTCACAGATTGCAAAGACCTTGTCAGTTTACAATCCCTTATTTTTTTTTTTTACACCTACAGCACTCTAGTTCATTCTTAAAGGCATTTTTTAAAATATAGATGAAACAGTTTTTAAAATATTTGTTTTATTTATGCATTTTGCTTTCCTAATTTTTAGTGTTCTGTACTCTCAATTTTAATAAATTACTTCTTTTTAATATGTACCAATTTAGGATACATATTATACACCTATTTGCAAAGGCATAATGTCCACTGGCAAGGAGCTTACAATTGGTATTTAAGGAATCAAAATGAAAAACTTTCCACAAAATAATCAGAATGTATAAATAACTCAACTTCCATTTTATTTGTCACTGTGCTTTATAATGTTATATAATATGTTTTATTTTACTTTATTTGTATATAACCAAGGAGTACCTGAGTCTATTAAATGATTTCCTCTGACATATTGATATGCTTTTATACTGCTCTCTGAACTGATGAGCATAGGAGTACACATTCTTTTGGTCTCAAGCCATTTTATAAGGTAAAGTCACACAAGTATTTATTAAAATCTCAGCTACAAAACCAGCCAAACACTTTGTAGATGGCAAACTTGGAAAAGAGGGAAAGGCAGCTCAGAGAGCTGGCTGATAATATATACAAACACTGGTAGCTTAGAAACCACAAGACAAAGGGTTATACTGCAGGCAATAAAGCTACATTTTCCCTCCTTATAAATCTATAAATACTGTCTAAGTTTTTCACATAAATTTATATTCAAAGGTGGAACCTTATTATCTGTCACAGGGCTGTTATGAAGATGAACTGAGATTACAACTAACACTGGGTGCGTATTAAAGCTGAGCCTGTTTTAAATTTATCCTTTCATTCAGTCTTCTCAACAATAAGTATTAGCTTAAACCATATGAAATTGCCATTTCTATAGGTGAGAAACAGTTAAAAATCAGCAAAATTATGTTTCGACCTAATACAATTGTTTCTCTCATCTCACAAATGAGGAAATTGAAGAATAGAGAGGTTAAGTAACTTGCCTCAGGAGAATCATTGTTTTCCCCATAATACAACTGAGGAAACTGATGCTTAAGAAAGAATAAATGATTTTTCCAAGGATACCTACCATCAGCTTCTCAGAGAGATGGATCAAGAGAGATACATGCTTATGCACGTGGTAAATTTTATATTGTTTAAAAAGTTAAACTATTTTTGTTGTTAGATTATAAAGTGTTCTCTTTCTAGCCTCATGTCTCTCACTCCCCAATAATCAAGGATTACCAGGAAATGATGCCTCTAATTATCAAGAAACAGGCTTTCATATTGATTGTCTTCTGAGATGCTTCCCTTCTATCCCTGGCTTTTTTCTGTTACGAACTCAATGATTAAGGTATGGTGTACTGTGGTTTGTTCTCAAATCATTTCCTGTGCTGTCCGTGGTACAAATGAGGTGCAAAGGCTACTGGGGATAACATGTAAAAATTCATGAAACATTATCATCTCTCAAGTAGCACATGAAAATAATCTTCAAACATAATTTAATGAGATTTACTTTGAGCTGAAACCACAGATATTTTTTAAAGTATATACAGCAGAAGAAAGAGGAACCTAAATAGGGACATCTGGTTATCTTGATTTGCTCTTCTGCTCTATTTACACTAACGTCTCAGACATTCCCTTGTAATAAGCTAGTCACTTTGAGACATTACCGTTAAGTGGCTTTTGGTACACTGCAATAAGGCCGGGAGAGATCATCTTCAGCCCTGGAATAAAGAACACTAAGATCTTTCTTAGCTCATCAGCATGGGCTGCCTTTACAATAAAGTATTTAAATACTGTGGTCGGTTTCTTTGCAAAAATTTCAGTAACATTTTATCTTTATGTTTCTCCTGGACACAGACAGTATAGTGGTCACCAGTGCATGACTCAGGAGTCAACCTGTGTTCAAAACTAGACACAACCTGTATTTGAAATCTCTGCAACTTAACTACCTGTGTGACTGGGCAAGCTGTTTAACACCTCTATCGGTTTCCCATAAAGTGGGGGGTTATATTGCACTTATTTTACACAATTTAGAAGTATTAAATGGGATAACGTAAGTAGTATTTAGAATGTTGCCAAACATGCTCAGTATTTTAATGGATATTGATTTCTCATGAAATCTTGAGTATATCTTAATTTAAGATTTAGAAACACAAATGCTTTCATGTGTTCATAAAATGCTTAAACATTCATCAGGAACTTAGGCTAATTTCCTTAAGAACTAATTCATCACACTCCTTGCATTAATCTTATTCCCACTGTATTTTCTAAGTATACCTTAACTCCCCACTTTCCAACATTTACGTACACTCTCAGTCTTCTCAGAATAAGTACACTATCACCAGTTACATCTATTCTGTGTTTACCTTTCTCTCAATATTGTAATTATTTCATTGTTTTTCATATCATTTACTGATAACTGCTATATTACCAAAATAGACATTAGCTGCTAAAAAAAAAAACAAACACAAAACTATGCTGGGTTCTTTTCGAAGCACAGAAAAAGTCTTCCCTAAAATTAAAACTGATTAAGATCTATACTACTACATACAAAAACAAATTAAGATCTATACTACTACATCTATGGGGTTACAACAACAAAAAATTGCATGTGGATATTACACATGGTAACAGGGAAATATGTGCTAAGAGAAAAAAGTGAAATGTGAATTATAAGTCACAGTAAAGGTTAATAGAAAACTGTTAGCTCTGATTTTCACTTTTTCTTATGGAACCTTTTAATTACTGCATTTCTAATGCACTTACATTTGCCAGTAGTTCTCGTTTTTATTCTTCTAATAATAGTTCCTAAGATACATCCTATAAATTACCCCTTTCCTTTTCCTCTCCTTCTTCTCTTTAAACAATTCTGAGAAAGAGAGGGGAAGAAAGCAAACTGTAATTTTAAGTAACTCCTTTGGATTAGTTCATGTGCTCTTTAAAAAAAAAAAATCTCTAACTGTCATTAGCACTGTTTTTTTTCCTGCCCCCATTCTTATACATGCCAATTTATCAGCAGAGGCTATTGCTGCTGGCTGCCTTTTTTCTATTAAGGCACCAACTCTAGACAAACAAGCCCTCTCCATTCATACCCAACATTCTTTACTTCTTTAACTTGTTCTAATTCCAGGTTTCCTCTAAGGGCCCTCAGTTTCAAAACCCTTCATTAGGCTGGCCAAAAGTACTTCAATCTTTCTGTTGCCCTTTACTCTGTAAAAGGCTAGCTTTCTCCCCAAACTCATTTGTTCAGTTTTGTCTCTTAACTTCCTTACCTCTTACATCACTTTTTTGGAAGGACATTGCCACCTCCCCCAACTTTTTTAAGTTCTCTAATTCCTGTCCTTCTTTTCTTTAAGACACTTCTGGAAATCTGACCTCCAGATTAAGTAGAAGAGATGTGTTATTACTGAAGTTGCCAAACAATTTAGAAGATGACTATAGGTCCTATATTTGATAAAATGGCAATAAATCACAATTCAGAAATCTTGGAAAAAGTAATTCTTTGGGGACAGAGAAAAAAAATTTGGTAGGAGTGACTCCATGGAAAATTATTAGATATAGAAAGAATATATATATATATTTTTTTCATGTAAAGATACATTCATCTGTTCGTTCATTCACATCATAAAATTTCCTGATCCCTCACTATGCTAAAGACTGAAATGATAATAAAAATCTTAACAGTAAAAAAAATTTTCTTTTGGGGAATGTTATTTACGAAAGAATTTTTGTTGTTGCATTCTTCACTTCTATTCTTGATGTTATTCAAAGGCAAACTCTGCAAACAGACATCAAACATTTGATTTTAATTGATGAATGCCGTCTCCCTCAAAATCCTTAACCAGAGTAGTTTATGATAATAAAGAGATAGATTTGTAGAGTAAAATGTTGACTTCTGGTCAAGATGGCATTGTATGAAAAGCTGTGTTTGCCTCCTTCCATGACCACATCAAAATTACACTAAAGTGCAGAACAACCAGTATTGAGAATCGCTGAAGTCTAGCTGAACAGAAGTTCTACAACTAAGGACATACAAAAGAAGCCACCTTGAGACTAGTAGGAGGGGTAGTGACAGAGAACAGACTGGTCCCACACCCATGTGTGGCAGTTAAAAATCTGGAGGGCTATCTCAGCTGCAAAGGTCCATCTGGAGAAATGAGGGATTGTAGCCCTACATAAGACTCCCCAGGTCAGAGTTCCAGTGCCAGGAATAGAAATCTCCCCAACGTCTGGCTGTGAAAACCAGCAATGATTGTGTCTGAGTGAGATGGAAGGCTTTGGGAATCCCAGGCATTCTGCTTAAAGGGCCTGCACATAGACTTACCTGCTGAGAAACTCATTCACTCTGAGCTTCAATTGCTGGGGCAGCAGCTTGAAAGATGCCAGGGAGGAACTGAGTTGTCTAGCTTCAGGGAAAGGGCTGGAGGGGCAGCTTTCTCCCAGAGAGAAGTGGTGGCAGAAGCTTTTGTTTCTCTGTTGAGCCCTCCCCACTCCCAGTGTGCAGAGCAGGCAGCTACCATATCTGAGTCTCCACCAAGCTGGCTAACCCTGCTTACAGCAACGTGGTGATTCTCTGAGACCCCACCCAACTTACAGGCCCACCCAAGCCATTTCTAGTGGCTTTTCCATACAATTGGTCTGTCTTGGCTCATGCTGTAGACTTTTCTAAAAATCTCTCAAAGGTTCATAAAACTCAAATAGTAGCATCTGGCCTCAAAAAGCCCCATACCTCTCTCTGAGCAGCCCTAAGCTCAGCAGTAGTGGAAGCTGGCCTCGGTTTGAGGCTTAGCCTATCAAGGTAACTGCAAGCCCAGCACAGGTGGCAGCCATCTGCAGATTGCTCAGTGGTTTATGCCAAATAGCTCTTATCAGAGCATAGGCTACAACTTAACTTGGCCTGTGGTGGAACCACTCCCAGGAGGCCCTGGGCTGGCATACCTGGTGGCTGGCTTCAGACGAAGCTGGAGCACCACCTAGGGCCACTTCTGAGGATGAAACACACAAAAGCAGACTGGGCTGGCACGAGAGCCCTGCTAAGTGAATCCTGCTCCATAGGGTCAGCCCCTGCACAGTCGTCCCTCTACTGTAGTCATTGGTCAGTCCAGGACAGTCCCACTCATTGATGTGCAAACAGAAACTAAGCTCAACTACAGCAGGGCACATACAACCCACACACGGGACATACCTGGAACACCCAGCTCAGGTGACCAGGGAAGCTGCGCCACCGGGCTCCATAGGACACCTACTACACAAATCTACTCTACTAAGACTGGAGACATAACAGCCCTACCTAATAAATAGAAACAAACAGAGAGAGGCAGCATAAATGGGAAGGCAAAGAAACGTCCCAAATTAAAGAAAAGAACAAAGCTCCAGAAAAAGAATTCAAACAAAATGGAGACAAGCAATCTACCAGATGGAGTTCAAAACTAGTTATAAGGATGCTCAATGATCTCAGTAAGAACTTCAACAAAAAGATAGGAAACATAAAAATGGAGATAGAAAACATAAAAAGAACCAGTCAGAAATGAAGAGTACATTAGAGGGAATCAACAGTAGATAAGATAAAGCAGAGGATCGAATCAGCAATTTATAAGATAAGGTAGCAGAAAGCACACAATCGGAACAGCAATAAGAAAAAAAGAATGAAAAAAAAAAATGAGGCTAGTTTAAAGAGCCTCTGGGACAACATCAAGCATACCAACATTTGCCTCATAGGGATACCAAAAGAAGAGAGAGAGCAAAGGATCAAAAACTTTTTCAAAGAAATAATGATGGAAAACTTCCCTAACCCAGAGAAGGAAATCGACATACAAGCCTAGGTAGTGCAGAGAATCCCAAACAAAATGAACCCAAAGAGGCCCACACCATGACACATCATAATTAAAATGCCAAAGGTTAAAGACAAAGAGAAAATCTTAAAAGCAGCAAGAGAAAAGCAGTTACCTAGGAGCTCCCACAGGACTGTTAGCTGATTTCTCAATAGAAACTTTTCAGGTCAGAGGGATTGGCATGAAATATTCAAAGTGACAAAAAGCAAGGACCTACAACCAAGATTACTCTACTTAGCAAAGATATCATTTAGAATTGAAGGACAGATAAAGAGCTTCCCAGACAAGAAAAAGCTAAAGGAGTTCATCACCACCAAACCAGTATTACAAGAAATGTTTACAGGGACATCTTGAAGGAGAAGGGGAAGGGAAAGAGAAAGGAAAAAAATATATATGAATAATAAAATGGCAATAACTACATATCTACCAACATTTACTATAAATATAAATGGAGTAAATGCTTCAATGAAAAGATAGGGTGGCTAAATTGATAAGAAAACAAGACCCTTACATTTACTGCCTACAAGAGATTCACCTCAGTTTGAAAGACAGTCACAGACTAAAAATAAAGTGATGGAAAATATATTTCATGATAATAAAAACAAACAAACAAAAAAGCTGGGGTAGCAATACTTATACTAGACAACTTAGACTTTAAAACAAAGGCTATAACAAGAAATAAAGAAGGACACAGTAATTCTACTTCTGGATAATTATCCGAACAAACCCAAAACACTACTTTGAAGGGACATGTGAATCCATATGTTTATTGCAGCATTATTTACCACAGCCAAGGTATGGAGGCATTCTGGGTGTCCATCAATATATGAATGAATAAAGAAGAGATGGTACATATCTACAATGGAATATTACTCAGTCATGAAAAATAATGAAAATTTGCCATCTGCAACGACATGGCTGGATCTAGAGGGTATGTGCTGAAGGGAGTAAGTCAGACAGAGAAAGACAAATGCCATATGTTTTCTCTTAGATACAGGGAACATCTTGATGGTTGCCAGATGGGAGGGGAGTAAAAATGGGGACGGGATTAAGAAGTATAAATTGGTAGTTACAAAATAGTCATGGAGATGTAAAGTATAGCATAAGGAATATAGACAATAATACTGTAATAACTATGTATGGTGTCAAGTTGGTACTAGATTTATTAGGGTGATCACTTTGTAAGTTATATAAATGTCTAATCACTTTGTTGTATACCTGAAACTAATATAATATTGTATGCCAACTGTAATTGAAAAATAAAAAAATATATTTAAAAAAAGAAATGAAAAATGAAATGTTTTTACCTCTCTTTCTCCTCTTTCTTGCTTATTCCATTAGTAAAAGAAAAGTCCAAGGGCAATAAGAAGAAAAGAAAGCCACATATTGGATAACAAACCTTCGGTGAGTGAAGTTGTTTATGACTCCTAAGAAAACTGCATTAAATAACTAATTATGTTTCATATGCTTTTATAGATTTGATTTAAAACAAACTCTTTTTTAATGCTCAATAAACTAGGTAGGGAACATATTCTCAGTTTAAAAAGAAAAAAAATGTAAACAAGTCACATAGCTAGTAGATAAAGGGAGGACTGAGGCTAAAACATAGGTTTTCCATATTCCAGCCCATTTTTTTCCCATTATAATACATACTTCTGCTTTTTAAAATGCATATGCTAATGCAAACCACAGCAGTAAAACTTCAGTCTTTTTTCATACAAATAGTAAAATATACACCACATTCACAGTTAGCTATGTTTTATATATTTCATAGATAATAATATATTTGAAAACAAATTTTTATCAAAATCCTTAGTGACGTTTGCACTTTCCTTTTTTGTATTCAATTTTTTGATAAAATTTTAATATATATTTTATATTGCAGTAGGAAAAAA
>NW_011888803.1:4951672-4970124 GCF_000151845.1 Pteropus vampyrus | reverse complement strand
GACATACAAGCCTAGGTAGTGCAGAGAATCCCAAACAAAATGAACCCAAAGAGGCCCACACCATGACACATCATAATTAAAATGCCAAAGGTTAAAGACAAAGAGAAAATCTTAAAAGCAGCAAGAGAAAAGCAGTTACCTAGGAGCTCCCACAGGACTGTTAGCTGATTTCTCAATAGAAACTTTTCAGGTCAGAGGGATTGGCATGAAATATTCAAAGTGACAAAAAGCAAGGACCTACAACCAAGATTACTCTACTTAGCAAAGATATCATTTAGAATTGAAGGACAGATAAAGAGCTTCCCAGACAAGAAAAAGCTAAAGGAGTTCATCACCACCAAACCAGTATTACAAGAAATGTTTACAGGGACATCTTGAAGGAGAAGGGGAAGGGAAAGAGAAAGGAAAAAAATATATATGAATAATAAAATGGCAATAACTACATATCTACCAACATTTACTATAAATATAAATGGAGTAAATGCTTCAATGAAAAGATAGGGTGGCTAAATTGATAAGAAAACAAGACCCTTACATTTACTGCCTACAAGAGATTCACCTCAGTTTGAAAGACAGTCACAGACTAAAAATAAAGTGATGGAAAATATATTTCATGATAATAAAAACAAACAAACAAAAAAGCTGGGGTAGCAATACTTATACTAGACAACTTAGACTTTAAAACAAAGGCTATAACAAGAAATAAAGAAGGACACAGTAATTCTACTTCTGGATAATTATCCGAACAAACCCAAAACACTACTTTGAAGGGACATGTGAATCCATATGTTTATTGCAGCATTATTTACCACAGCCAAGGTATGGAGGCATTCTGGGTGTCCATCAATATATGAATGAATAAAGAAGAGATGGTACATATCTACAATGGAATATTACTCAGTCATGAAAAATAATGAAAATTTGCCATCTGCAACGACATGGCTGGATCTAGAGGGTATGTGCTGAAGGGAGTAAGTCAGACAGAGAAAGACAAATGCCATATGTTTTCTCTTAGATACAGGGAACATCTTGATGGTTGCCAGATGGGAGGGGAGTAAAAATGGGGACGGGATTAAGAAGTATAAATTGGTAGTTACAAAATAGTCATGGAGATGTAAAGTATAGCATAAGGAATATAGACAATAATACTGTAATAACTATGTATGGTGTCAAGTTGGTACTAGATTTATTAGGGTGATCACTTTGTAAGTTATATAAATGTCTAATCACTTTGTTGTATACCTGAAACTAATATAATATTGTATGCCAACTGTAATTGAAAAATAAAAAAATATATTTAAAAAAAGAAATGAAAAATGAAATGTTTTTACCTCTCTTTCTCCTCTTTCTTGCTTATTCCATTAGTAAAAGAAAAGTCCAAGGGCAATAAGAAGAAAAGAAAGCCACATATTGGATAACAAACCTTCGGTGAGTGAAGTTGTTTATGACTCCTAAGAAAACTGCATTAAATAACTAATTATGTTTCATATGCTTTTATAGATTTGATTTAAAACAAACTCTTTTTTAATGCTCAATAAACTAGGTAGGGAACATATTCTCAGTTTAAAAAGAAAAAAAATGTAAACAAGTCACATAGCTAGTAGATAAAGGGAGGACTGAGGCTAAAACATAGGTTTTCCATATTCCAGCCCATTTTTTTCCCATTATAATACATACTTCTGCTTTTTAAAATGCATATGCTAATGCAAACCACAGCAGTAAAACTTCAGTCTTTTTTCATACAAATAGTAAAATATACACCACATTCACAGTTAGCTATGTTTTATATATTTCATAGATAATAATATATTTGAAAACAAATTTTTATCAAAATCCTTAGTGACGTTTGCACTTTCCTTTTTTGTATTCAATTTTTTGATAAAATTTTAATATATATTTTATATTGCAGTAGGAAAAAAGCATGTGTACTTATATTTCAAAGTGAAGTGAATTTTGAAATTCTGAGGAATAGCTTTGACATCAAAGATATTCAAATAATCACAACACTGATAACATTAACTTAATTGAATATTGCAATCTTCTTGGTTAAAAATATTTAAAAGTTGTCTTCAGATGATGATCATGAAATGTAAAGACTACAACTCCCTGAACTAAGTTTCAGTATCTTAGTGGTTAGAACTCAAAATGCTAACATATACTGCCCTAAAGGTTTCTTTTTCTACAAGTAAAATGACTCTAAATTCAAAGGAAAGCATAAAATGACTTTCCATATCCTTTTCTTTTCCTTATAATATACCTTTATATATCACTGGTTTCTTTTTGCCATTTCCAATATCTATTTTGACCTCATTCTTCAACTTCATTTCACTCTAAATTTTCTTTACCCTTATTCTATAACCTGTCACTTTTCTTAGAATTCCCTTCTCATCTTTACCTGAGATTAGCCTCTAGCCTATAATACATGAAAGGGATGTAAGACCATTCAGTATTCTGAAAACATAATACTCTAGTCAACAGTATGTATATGTGTGTGTGTGTGCGTGTGTGTGTGTGCGTGTGTGCGTGAATACATATAATTTTTTTATATGAAGCCTTTCTTTTTGTGGTAATAGAAAACTTTAACCAAGTCTCTCTCCATTCTATGAATCATTGCTCTGCTTTTTCACACTCAACTTGTAGGTTTTGACCTTCCTTGTCTATTACTCTCTTTGAGATCTGAACTTCTTTCATTCCTTTTACTATGTTGCATGCCTTTCTCCTCTTAAAATCACTCTTTCTTCTGTTCATAGCAGCTGATCTTCTAGATATCTAAGGACAGGATGTAGAGAAGAAAGACAACCAAATGGTTTAACTTTCAAATACTAAATGTGAATGTTGTCTGGAACTCTATGTGGCAAGTCTATACTATATAAACAGCACTATGGGGGCTCGAAACCTTTGAGTCATGTCACTTTGTATATCTGGACTCCATATCTGTGTCTGAATAAACTTGGACTTGCCTCAACTTTGTTAGGATTCTTCAATGCAATTGTTTAGGCCAAAAGGCATTGTAACAGAAATATTGCCAAGCCAAAGAGTTTGACTTAGCTTTACAAAAATAACAAAGTAAAAAATTGGTTTTAAGCTATGTTGGGTTATGGCTACTACTCAGAGCTCAAAAATAAGTTGCCACTTCAGACATAGCTACTAAATAAACTAAGAATCATATTCAAGAAAGCCAGAAACCCAATGTGCTTTGTTCTCATTCAAGCAAAGATGTTAAAGTGAATGTGCATCCAGGAGTGCTATGTACTCAGTAGGCATTTAATAAACCCATTTAATGGATGGAAATAGAATAATAAGAATTTTGTCAGAGAATCATTCAGAAGAAAAACACGTGAACTACACTCTCTAAAGTGACTTCACCCCAAGAGTTCTCCTGTTGAGAAACACAATAGCATTGTAGAGATTTGCTTGGCATGCTGGGTAGAGTGAGTCTAAGCTTGATATTTGTAGGACCTCTGCTGAGGCGAGTATCTCTTGCTTTGTGTACCTACTTTATCAATCAATATGTATCAATCACCATTAACAAGTTAGGCTCATTTTCTACTTTTCTCTGCTTCCCACAGTATGGGGCTGGGATAGGAAAGATTAGTTTTCATTATGTCGTAATATAAATAGTAAATAAGATCTTATTCTGGCTCCTCACTGCTTTAGGCTGGGACATTTTCTTGAGCGAGTTGATAGTTTTGTGTCTAAGGTAGAGGAAATGTGTTTGATGGACTCTATCACACCATTAATAATTTATTGAGCACTTGCTATTTGCAAGCACTAGTGAGGATGCTTACAAGAATGATCTCATTTTCAGCCTCCTAACACATCTATCCCTTTTTCACAGATAAGGAAACTGAGGTGTCATTCGGTTAAATAATTTGCGTAAGGTCATGCAGCAAGTGGTGGAGCCGGGGATGGAATCCTGCAGTTTGACTTGAGAGACTGCTTTCCACAACTAAGATTTCCCTAGGATAACTGAGTTAATTAATTCAATCCTTGTTGTGTGAGGTTATGGTGTTGTTTTCTTTTGTTTTCTGTCTGCCAGAATTGCTTTGCTGGATTGGTTCATACTAAATAGATTGCCTTGTCTACAGTTGCCAGCACAAAATGTCTTTTGTGAAGCTCTTTCTCTTGGCCTGATTATTCCAAAAGCAAGAGTACCAGCATTGTCAGGAATTCACTAGGCCACTGGTCCCTGGGGCAGCAGGCATAGAGAAGCACCTGGTGGAATGAGTGACAACAGAAGTAGACCCAGTCCTGCCAGCTGGAGCCCTATAACCAGGTTAATTGTTGTGAAAATAGGATCTAGAGAAATAATCACTCAGGTCACCAGGTTAAAGGTCCTAGATAAAAAGGACAAAGTTCAGGGCCTAAGGTGAGGCCAAGACAGCACAAAGAAAATGATGTCAGAAACACAGGTGTTAGACTGCATCTGGAAAACAAGGGTAGAAAAATCACGCCACAGCTCAGGCTTACTATGTAAAGTGGGGAAAAGTCAAACTTCCAGATGAATAACAGAAAGAAGAATTCCCCACTGCAGTTGATGGGAGGGTCTCTTCTGCTGCTCACCCCAAGTGCCATGTCAACTCTTTTGTGCCTGGCCTGTCTACTTTTCTATAAGGTCCTGATGGTGAACATCATGCATATAATCTTTCAGTTTCAGCTATAGGTTCCTAAACTGGTGGAGAAGTCTCTAGACATTTGTGGAAAGGTTTTATTTTTCACTCTGCTGTTTCACTGACCTTCCTTGTGTCAGGCTGTTCCTATTGTTGGAGAATCAGATTGAGACTGAAGAGCTTCAATAGTTGCTGAGCATAATGCTAGACATCCCTGTAAAAGGATAAGGTCTAGCTCAGAGAATCTGTCATTCTTTCAATCCTGAGAATTAGGACCCCAGGCAAGGGAGACATTTGTTGGTACATTGCTTATCAGTTAGCTCAGCATTCAATCTTGACCTAAATCCAGATCCTGCCAAATTGTATGGGACCAAAAAGACATCCTTGGGCAATGTTGATACATTTTCTGCATTGCAGGCTACACAGAGTTTGTTTATTTCCTGACATTATTATTTATTTAAATTTAGATCAGAGGCTACTGTGATCTTTCTTGCCATATTGTTTCAAATTTTGTATCTAACATGAGTTTCAGTTAGTTCTCTTTAGTTATAGCTGATATATCAAAGGGCAGTTTGATAATTTCGACAATAATATTTTATGAGGTGGATATATATTGGTTTGAAGAATTTAGCATCTTCTAGTTTTGCAAATATAAATAGAAACAGATGCATTGTTTTAACTTTGAAGGGTAGACTTGAAAGGTTCTACTTGTCAGGATGACTCTAGAAGTTCCATGGCTAGTATCCTATTGGTTGTTTAGTCAACTTATATTCATGCACTCAGATCATGCTAACAGTGCTATAGGCTCTCGAGGAGCTAGAACATAAATCTATTCCATGAACTTGAGGTATGTAAATATATGAAAATATATGAGCCACAGAAATATTTCATTTTTCATAGTTCAGACTTATAAGTTAGAAAAAACTGGGCTCCATCAACATGACAAAAGTTATCAGTTGGAGCCCTGGTGAGGGGTTGAGATTGAGGGGGTCTTCCTGAGCTATAAATGGAGCAGAGGAAAACCTTATAAATGGGTGATGCAAAAACATTCACAAAAACTCTAGCTGTTATCTATATTTATTCCTGATCTACTTGTCTTTAGTAACCACTCATAGTCTGTTCATGATATGCAGAGTCCAGAATGAAAAGAAGCAACCAGGAATCAAATTGAGGTTACTAAGCACAGAGATCTGGATCTAAAGGAAAACGAAGATTGCAAACTGAATGTGACCTTTTAGATCCATGTCAAGGAAGACCACATTCTCGCCTAACCAGTGAGCTGTTGGTGAGATTGGGTTCAGCAGAGCCTTGAGGGAGGAGGTAAATTGTAGGAACTACAATTGATACGGGATGTCTGGAAGGGAAAGGTGACCTCATTCCTCTGCCACAGTTATGGGATGATGCTTGGGTAAAGCATTCCCTACAATATCAAGAGCAGATACCTCTTCTACCTGCCTCTTGCCCTTCTCTATAACTGCTGCCATGAAACATGCCTAAACTCAGTAAGTTGAGCCCTTTCAGCACGAAATTTTACATTCCTCATAGCCCCAAGATACTTTTATCTGTCAGTTTGGTGCAGCATTGGGAAATGACCACAGCGTGGAGTTACCTGATATTAGTTTGAATCCTGGCTTTGACATTTACTATCTGTGCCTCCTAGAAAGTTTACTTATATCTCTTTAAACTTTAGTGTCTTCATTGTAAAATGAATAAAATGGAACCTATCTCATATAGATGATGAGAGGAGTTAACAGTTAATATTTACCTAGTATAGTGCTTACACATGGAAATCATCAGAACATGGTAGCTGTGTTTATTATTTCCCTGTACCAATACCTGTATTAGTTTCTTGCAGCTGTCACAACAAATTATCAGAACCTAGAGAAATATATTCTCTCACAGTTCTGGAGGTGAGAAGTCCAAAATCAAGCTGTCAGCAGGGTTGGTTTCCTTTAGAGACTCTGAGGGAGAATCATTTTCATGCTTCTCTCCTAGCTTCTTTAGCAGCCTGTAATCATTGGTATTCCTTGATTCACAGACGCATCATTCCAATCTCTGCCTCTGTCTTCATATTGCCTTCCCTTCTGTGTCTCTGTGTGTCTTCTCCTTTTCTATTACTTATAAGGACATCCATTGTTGGATTTAGGGCCCACCCTAATTCAGGATGATCTCATCTGGAGATCTTTATCTTAATTACACTGGCAAAGACCTTATTCCAAATAAAGTCACATCCAGAGGTTCCAAGTGGACCTATCTATGGGGGGAACATTGTCCGATGCACTATAAGACATGTGATTAGCTGAATTATATCCTCCAAATTCATATGTTGAAGCACTAACCCCAATACCTCATGACGTGACTGTACTTATAGTTCTTTAAAGTATTAATTAAATTAAAAAGAAGCCATTAGTATAAGCCCTAGTTTGCCTTGTGTTTTAATAAAAAGAAGAAATGTGGACACAAAGGGAAACACCAGGAATGGATACACTGTATGAGGACACTGAAAAACTAGACATCTGTAAGTCAAGGAGAGAGGCCTCAGAAGAAATCAAACCTAATGGCACCTTGATCTTGGACTTGTAGCCTCCAGAACTGTAAGAAAATAAATTTCTGTTGTTTAAGCCTGTGATATTTTGTTATGGCTACCCTAACAAAGTACTACAATGCATAAAATCAAGGATTAGCCTGCTTTCTTCAGTTCCTTTAGATGTTGAGCAGTTTACCCATAGAATCTGACTCCTTACAGCATGGTTATGAACCCTGTGTTTGAAGTGACCTTACAAAGTGAGGGAAGCTCACCTTCTCTCCTGCTCAGGTACTACTTAGTACACCAGGCAGTGTCACTTCACTGAAATTCTATCTGTTTTGTAGCTGAATTATGTGAAATACAGTGAATACAAGTACCTGATGACTGAAATTCTGTAGTATCTCAGACCATCATAATGAATATTATGGTTGTGAAATCTAGACAGTATAGAGGATATAGATTAAAGAGTACTAAAAGTTTCTTTTAAAAAATTGTTATTATAAGCTTTTTCTGGTGGTCTACCTTTTTCTTTTGCAATTTAAATGTAAAATAACCTGGTTAATTAACAATTTTGATTAATAAAGTAAAACAGAAGTCCTAAGACATATACGTAGTATTCTACCCTATTTCAACTTGAATCTTTTTGTGTTACTCACCTATTCTACAATCTTCCATTAGCAAATTCTAAAATTTAGTCTTCCTGAGCACAAACTTTGCATTTTTTAATTTATGGGCTGAAAAATACCCTAGACTCTTAAATGTTATCTTTTTAAACCAGCTTAGCATGGCTGTTATTTTAGATCATTGTTCTAATGTAAAGAGCTCTGGGATTTTTATGAAGGTGCTAAACTTAGAGTATATTCTTAATAACCATTTCGGTTATTGTTATCTTTGTCATTAAAAACAGTACATCTGTAAGCCTATGTTGGCATTCAAATAACATACATAAGAATTAACAGTAAATATTAATAATGATATTGGCAACCTGTAAGGCAGAAAGCAAGAACGATAGAGTTAAAAAAGCGTATATAGTTCACTCGAGCTATTCTCTGGCAAGTATAATTTCAAATATATTTATTGCTGAGATGTTTATCTGATATAGTTCTTATGACTGGCATATCTAGAGCTTTTAGGACAATACATCAACTAATGCTCTGGGGGTGGATCTCACATTGTACTCCCTTAACAATAGTTGGCAGCAGGTAACATTCCTTTCCTCTGTGACCTGCTCCAAGGTCAAGATAATAAATGTGTGGTCCTCTATTCATTTCTCTATGAAAATATATAACATTTCTTACATGTTAACAGAAATAAATAGTTTACTGAGAAAAGCAAGGAACACAGAGACTAGTTATATTCTAGTCTTTATGGCTAATGTGTGAGTATTGAACAATACTTGATAGCATCATGATTCAAATGCCTTGAACAAATTGTCTTAGTCTAGATTGTAAGTGCTACAGGGGCTGAACTCTCTCTTTTGCCATTGTATCTCAGGTGCTTAGCACAGTACCAGGCACCCAGGAGGTGATCAATAATTTTTAATGGGTAAATTAATGAATGAGCAATAAAAGAAATTGAATGTCAACTCATTGAAAAATAAAAATAAAAATAATGAATAAGCAAACTTCATAGTGTATCATTATTCTTCATTGGAAAAATATATTTGTTGCTTAGTCAAGAATGATAAATGATATTGACCCCATCTGGTGAAATTAAAACAAAAAACAAAAATCACATAGGTCATGTTGCCTCAGGCTCAGGCAAAGAATTATCAAGATGCAGAGAAAATAACAAACACACACATCTATGAAATAGGAAGTAACAGCAATTATTATATATATATATATGTATATTACAAAGCATAAAGCAGTTCAAATGGAATATATAAGCATGCTGTACCAAAAAAAAAAAAAAAAAAAAGATGATAGAACATTTGAAATCTTACTTAGGAAGTCTCTGGAGGAAATGCAAAATCAAATGGAGTTCATTGTGAAAAGTCCTTGGAGGAAATAAGTTTTGAAACAGATTTTGAAGAAGCTGAGAGTTCTCATTTGGTAAGCAGTACAAAATTGATAGATTAGGAAGCCACTGTAAGAACTTAAAAAGCCGAATGGAATTACGGAATAAGATTATGTGGGTTAAATTTTTTAATGAACTCATGCAACATAGAAACATTTAAACAGGAAAACTTGATATATGTACAAATGTTTGAAGAATATATTAAATGTAATATACTGATTCATTTCTGTAAATAATATTCTTAGGTCCTAGGCAGAGGGAGGCTGGTTCAGATAATGGCTTTCTGAAGTTAAATTGTTGTACTTGCCTACACAAGCCTAGTTAATAATCCTTCAAAAATTTAACCACCTGTGAGTGAGATGTTGAGGAAGTAGTAATAAATAAACTATTTTACTGCACCTCAGGGAAATACACCATAATTTTGCCCTACTTGAATCATGGGAGAATAATTGTGATACCTTTGACAAGGTTTTTTATGAAACCATGGGCTTTGTCTGTATATATTAGGTGAAGTAGAGAATCAAGTCGATCAATAATGTTGAGTACAGAATAAAACGACAAAACAAAACTTTTCCCTCATTTACCTGAATTATTAAGGTAAGAGTGGGTTTTATAAAGAGTACATTTTCTAAGTTGCAGATCACATGATATCACTTATATGTGGGCTATAAACCTAAAAGCAACGAATGAACAGGACAAACAAAGAGATTCACGGACATGGACTGTAGACTAGTGGTTACCAAAGGGTAAGGAGAGGGGGAGGAGGGGGAAGGTAGACAAGGTAAAGAGGGTCAAATATAGGGGGATGGGGGTGGGTGAAGTGGGTAAAGGGGATCAAATATATGATAGCTGAAGGAAACTGGACTTTGGGTGGTAAACACACAATAGAATATACAGATGTCAAATTATAATGTACACCTGAAAATCGCATAATTGTATTAACCAATGTTACCCCAATTTTAAAAAAAGAGGAAAAAAAATAAATGATGAGGAAGAAAAAAAAGTATATTTTCTAGATCAGTGGTTCTCATTGTGTTTGAAGCAAAATAAGCAATATCTGTTGACTGGATACATAGCATGTTTCCCACTAATTTCTTTGAATGTGTTATGATAGTTAGTAAAACAAAATTTCATTTACAAATATTTCTGACCTCAAATATAGCATAATGGGCCACTTCTGTAGATGTGGGGAACAGTTCTCAGAGAAGAGGGGTTGGTTAAGGCAGTGCAAAGCATATCAAAAGATATTTGTTACAGTGTTCCTGGTTTTGGCCATTGTATGCTTTTCAAACAAAATTATAAGTGAAATTGTTCAAGAGTGTTTTTTGGTAGAATACGATTCTTCTAACTGGAAAAGGTTAAGGACCACCGAGCTAGACAATTGCTTGGATCTGTGCTGACAGTTGTGATTTTTCCAGGATCATAGGATTAAAGAGCATCTCAACAGATCTGACATCTTTGGCTGTCTTTGTGATTGATGCTCATCACGGTGGCCAAGAACCATGATGATACCATCCCCATCAGTCATTAAGGAAGGCTGACATTTCACGTATATTGCCACAATTTGAGAATATATCTGAAGAGTGGAAGCAATGGAATAGCTGCATGGCCAATCCCATAAATTTAGCAATTTATCATATATTTATAAGATCTAGAGTATATGGGTAGGGTGATGGATATTAATGATAGAGATGGCTTGATTTAAAAAGTTTATTGTTCATAGCTATAACTTAAGTGTAATTTATTTTCTTTTTCCTCAGAATAAACCCTAGTTAGTACTGGGAAGATTATCTGTCAGAAATTACTTAAATAAGAAAGAAAATGATTTAGTTTATTCCATAATAGATTTAAATTACAACAGAATCAAAGGGGGAAAATATGAAAATTATGAAATGTAAAGAAAATGAAAATATGGAAGAAATACACACATCATAAATCACTAGTTCAGATGAATCGTTTTGCTTGGTAAAGGGAGCACAGTTAATAATGGATTATCTCCAAAAATATGTGAAGTGTGGCATTGCAAAAGATAGTTGTTTTCATTTATTTAATTTTTGCACAGTCAGATAATTTTGAGAAAAAATAGTATTGCAGAAAGTACAAAATTGCTAGACACAGCATCCCAGTTAAAAATAACTACAAATAGAAATCTGTACATGGTAGAATAAAAAAATAAACTTAAAAAAATCGTTTCTGTGGAATCAAAGATCTCTGACAAAGACAAATGGCAAAACACAGATTGAGAAATAAATATAGAGAAGCTTAGCCATAAAATGAAAACTAAATTAAAAAACAAAAAACAAAACCCTGACTACCATAAATGATTTTCAAAATGATAAAGGTGGGAAGATTTTTTAAAAATTTATACTCAAATTAGATTAGTGAATTATTACATAATAGGAGCCACTTTCTACCTATATTTGTATATCAACATCTAACAAATATAGGCACAATGTGACATCTGCCTTTTGGGATATTTGCCAGTTTTAACCCTCTTCTTTGAAAATTAGTCCGATTTAGTACTAGGTTCCGTATTTGAACTAAGAGATCCTTCTCTATCATCATAGAAGATTGGACTGAAGACAAAGGGAGGAGAGATTCCTGCCTGCATATGGGTGGATCTGATCCTGTCTTTAGAAAACTTGGAACAAGAGCACAGTTTATTAAGTGTTGGGATAGGAAAGGGATGCAAAGCCAGTACACTGAAGCAGAGAAAGTCACTTATAGAGAGAGAGAGAGAGAGAGAGAGAGAGAGAGAGAGTGTCAGTCGGAGAGAGGCACTAAGGGGCAAGAGCAAGAGAGGGGAGTGAGTAAGAGAAAATCAGATGCTCAGTGAGAGGCAGCCCCCCATAAAGTGTTCTTTTTCTGTATGTCAAGGTTATGGTTCCACATGAGGTTTAACTGGAATTCCTAACCTTAGTTTCTATGAGTTTTCTCTATAGTTTTTATAATAAACTTTTATTGTGCTTAAGTATTAGGCTGAGTTAAATATAGAGCATGGAGAAAAGATAAGGTTCTACAGACATTGGGGGGAGAGTTAAATATTAGGCAGAGTCATAACAGCTCTCTTTCGGGTTTCTTTATTTGGTGATTTATTAAAACACAATACCTGAATTTATAGGTTCTACATATGATGTAATAATAAAGTGTGCTTAGTAACTTCTTTAAGTCATATGTTTTCTTAGTGGACTAGTATATGATCTTCCTACTAGATTTTGCTTAGTCAAAACTTTAAGGTTTTGAAACATTCAGCCAAATTAGGCTACAAGTTCCTTACTGTTTTTGCCTAAGTAAGCATGATTTGACACAATTTTACTTTTTGTAGAAATAAAGAAGTTAGAAGAACAACTGAAAAAAAAAAAATCCCAGAGTTGATGAGGGTTTAGGGAAATGGGCCATCTCATACTTGAATTATAGCAGGAAATATACCAATACTCATTCATTTAACAAATATTTACCGAATGTATTCTAGATGTCAGACACTGTTCTAGGCACTGAAATTTAGCAGTGAACAAAACAGTCAAAAATCTCTTCCTGCATGGAACTCATGGTTTTCAAAATGTTTAAAAATATACATATCCTTTTAACTTAAGAGTTACACTTTTTAGATATATACGTATTTTTTTTCACACAACACAAGATTAAAAATGCAAGATTTTTAAAGAATATATTGTTAGGTTGAAAATTAGGTTAAAAGGACTAACTATAGTAGGCTTTCATCCTCAGGAAAAATGAATAAGTACCCATATACATATATTTTTTTGAAGTCAAAAGAAATGTATACTAACATATTAAAAGTAGTTGCCACTGTGTGATAGGGTAATAACTTTTTTCTCTTATTATGTCTCCATATCTCTAAATTTTGTATCATAAATCTGTATAATTTGCTATCTTTTTGCCTCAAGTATAAGATACATGAGCTTCATATTTTCACATATTTAAAATTGAGAATTATAAGCCCAATGTGGGCAGAAACCTGTCTGTCTTGGAAACTTAGTTGAATCAATGAATATGTCAGTGTCAAAAAGAAAATTTCCATAGTTCAGGCAAAGGAATACATTGTAGTGCAATTGTCATTGTGCATGTTTGACATTAAGAATGCTTAAAAGCTAAAAAATACTTTTGTCAGTTCACTTGAGTTATCTGTGTCGAAAATCTCACATAAATTATAACTTAAATCTAGATCCATATATGTTGTTTAAAATGTTAAGGGTGGAGGGAAAACAGCTCTCACGACTCTATGGGATAAAAGAGAGGCTATGAGATCAGAGCAACTGCAGTTTCTACAAGGGACAACCTGCCGAGTACGGAGACTGCATGGAAGAATAACTGCCGACATATTGACAGAAACCTGACCATGGTGATGTTTTTTGAGTTTGTGAGCCAAAAGCGGCCTAAAGACTACTGCAGATTTTTAAGTTACAAAAGCCAATCATTATCCTTTTTGCTCAAGATAATTGGAATCTGTTATCGTTTAGATGTATAACTGAAGGAGTATTGACTGAGATATATGAGTGAAGGTGAATTAACTGAAAGCAGTGGGGTTGTCACTTTGATGCCACCATAAAAGCTCAAAAGTGACGTCAAGAATGTAAAAAAAAAGATTTTGAGTAAAACTTTGTAATTCAAAGATAAGAGTGATCTGCAATTATGTAGATAAATGTATGCTATTGTCATTTAGCAAAAGAAATTTTGTGTGTAAATTTGACGTGGTTTATTTTCTGAAAAGCTGTTATCAAATCAGTCGGAGCGAGTTGCTATAATTGATAACTTCTTAGAATCTATGAATATGATATATATTTATGTTAATATATAAAACTTAGGGAGGATAAAAAATTTTTTCACATGTTCATCAGCTCATATATTCTCCAGATTTGGTTTATAGATGCGTAAGTGTTATATGATCTTTTCTTATACTGCTCGAAGTGACTTGTGGTTGATTTTGGTGTAGCCTGCTTCCAACTAATAACCAAATAGTCTTTTTACATTAAATAGTACTCTTTATGATGATATAGACAGAGATTTGTATAACTTATTACTAAAATTTTGGCATATCATATTTAATTTTATATTTCTTTTCTCTGGCTTCTCACCCCTGATTTTGTACCTATTATTAACTGCTTTGAAGGTCAGAAAAAGTAGTTTAAAAGAACTGTAATGAAAAGGTCAAGAAAATGTAAAGACCCAGATTGTTAACATTAAGTGAAAAATAATTTCAGTGCAGGTCTTTTCAAATATACACATAATATATATGATAATACAGATAAGCGAATCATTCTGCCCTAAGTTGAGCTGAGTTCTCCACTTTCATTCTGATAGCCTTACCAACCATTTGTTTGCATATGCTTCTATTCCATTTTCATAATAAAACATAGTTAACAAAAATGAAAATGCCAACAAAATAGATGTATTTCTAAAAATGGCAGGGGATAATGTGGGGTAACTGGACATGTTTTCTAATACAGTTCACAAAATCATGTTTTCTCTTATATCACATTCCTTAAATAGACTAATCAGGAAGATAGCCTGGTTAGAAGAAGATAGCCCATTTTCAGAAAGGCTCCCTCACGTATCATCAGTGAGATATGTTCAAAAAACTCTCTGAGTCAACATACTGACAGTGCGCAGGAAAAAAAAAAAAAAAAAGACAAACTCCACTAGCATTTGGTCTGAATACAAAGAACCATCACATCCCAGACTTAGGAAATGATATATGATGCACCTGGAAAAGTGCAGTTGGTTTGGATAAACTCAATTCCAGAAATATGTGGAAGATTGGAGAGAGTTAAGAGAAAAAAAAATAATGAAGTGACTAGGGAAGTGAGGTTGGGAGGGGACTTGGGAGGAAAGATTAGGGCAACTAAGTAACTTTTAAGATTTGACATAAAAAGAGCCAACAGGTATTTAAAAATAGCAAATACTATAGAGACAGAGAATTTATTTGGAATGGTAAAACCACAGGAAAAGAAACAAAACTGAGAAAGCCCAAATTTTGACTATGTATAGAGGAAAGTGAAAAACAAACAAAAAGTAGTAACCTTGGCAATATTCTCTTAAGGAGTTCATAGGAGCCTTTAACTCATGGCAAATTCACTACTAAATGAAAAGAAAGCCCTGGGTGTTGGAAAAAGATGATTGTAAGGAATGCATGGTAAACTATTTGACTAGAGCCATGCTTTCCTACTTAGTATTTCTATAAATCTATTATAATATGAAAATCAAAATTTATGTTGAACAAGGACATATTCCTTGACAAGCAGTGAGGTTTAAACCAAACTTTTAAAGAACTCATTATTACATAGTTTGCCTTGGGATCTCCAACTATCATAGAGGAACTGTTTTTAATCTGCAGTGTTCCAGAAACAATTCAATTAAAAATAATAAAAAATCTGAAATCCTGCCCACAAGGGTTAATAACTACAGAGGTGTCCAACAGATATTCAATCACAAAAATTCAAATGCTCTTTTCATTAAGCCTCTAGTGTCTTTTTCCATGGCTGGACCAAGATAATTGTTTTGGGGCTAATTTCTGAGGCTATTTAATAACACCTCCTGCTAGACTTCTCCTGTAAACTCAGCAAGAAGAAGCATCCAGAGTAATAGAAAAATACTTGTGCTCATTTTGTAGCTCAAATTCATACTTTTCTTTACAAAAGAGATCCTGCTGTTTGAGTTTGGCAACTGCCATACCAACTACATTGGGGAAGATTGGATTAGGAGGCAAAGCTGACTATGTAGTAAAGTCCCTACTCTCTAGCAGGATTTTTATGTAAATTCCATTACAGTGCATACTTTTGCAGATAATGAAATAGATACGAAACACTTCGAGGTTTCTAAGTCAGCAAAATAATGAACAGAATAGCCTGAAAATCGCTTTAATACCTCTTTGACATTTGGTCACTCATAAAAATGGGCTTTGTATTCTTCTTTTACATAGTTTTTTTTTTTTTTTTAATGCTACATTCTAACAGTTCATAGCTCTACAGGTTATTCCTAATGTGTGAACATGAACTACAGAGTTCATCACACTTCAAATTTCAGTAAGTGGCAAATCTTGCATTTTGTTTCCTTAAGAAAATATGAACATTTTTTTCCTGCAAAATTACCATTCTTTCAGATAGAAAAAAAGAAGCACACATACCTTATATAGTAAGGGCAGTGCCAGAGGGATATGCTTTTGTAATTAACTAATCGCAAAATTAAAGTTATGTAGATTGATCTATAATTATTCTTTTATATAATTTGTGATGACATGTATGAGTAAAAGTGTGTTTTCAAAAAACCAGCCTCTAGAGACAAAATGTTTTCAAATTTCCAAATGGATTTCTCTAAGCAATAGTCAATGACTATAACAGAAACAGTCAAGAAAAATATTCTGTAGCACAATGTATGAAATGTATTCTTTACCTTCTGCTATTGTCATTTTAGTTCCATATACTATCATGTGCCTGAAGGTGGAATTCCCATTATAGTGTCAGTGGAGAATCCAGGCATGAGGTAAAGGAAACCCAAGACTTTGGCAACAATGACACAATTCTCTAAGTGAAGCAAGAATGTGAACAAAGTATGCATTTCAAATATAAAGTATTCTGGTGATCCATTATCTCATTAGTATAGTTGAACTTTTCAGGAAAGTATGCTCATCTTTATTCTGGATGACTAAACTACATGAAATATTCCCTTTGGTATACTCAATAATTTTAGTCAAAATAGGAAGCCTATTGACATTTCACCTCATTGCCAAACCAAACAAGATTAGTCATATGAACCAAGTCTCACTGGTAGATGAATTTTAATGGTGAAATGTCAAACATGATGTATGACCTTTGACTTGTAGTTGACCTTTTGGGAGCCAAAGGAGAGAAGCCCAGCCTTGGATTCCTTTGGACCTAAATGGAAAATCATATTTGACTAGCTAATTACTTACATTCTAGAATACTTCACTCACATGCGTTCAAGTGTTCTGGAAGCAAACACTCCAAGACTTTGTTTTGAGAAGTTCTGATGACATAGAGAAATAGCTAGATGAAAAAATTGAGACACTGTGACCAACCAATGCTAAATAGAGGCAAAAGCTCGTATAATAACAATATTGAGTGCTTACTCAGGCTTACAGTGATTGCTTTACATGCATTATCCCATATAAACTTCACAACCAGCTTATGAAGTAAGTCTATTACTGTCCCCATTTCATAGATGAGAAGACTGAGGATCAAAACTATTTAGCACTCTGTTTCTCTGAAGATCAAATGCTATGCAGTCGAGTTGAATTTGAACCTATGTTCAGCATTCTTAATTCCTTTAAATATATTATTCCCTGTGGTCTTCCCCATCACAACCACCACCACCATCAACAACAAAAAAGTAATTTACCTTCTATTCATTGATATAAATCAATACGATATATACATTGATTTTTTAATTGAGATATAATAGGCATATAACATTATATCAGTTTCAAGTGCACAACATAATGATTCAACATTTGTATATAATGTGAAATGATCACCCCAATAAATCTAGTTAACATCCGTCACCATACATAGTTATAACGTTTATTCTTGTAATGAGAAGTTTTAGGATCAACTCTCTTAGCAACTTTCAAATATGCAATATAGTATTAACTACAGTCACTGCGATATACATTACATACCCATAAAATTTATTTTATAACTGGAAGTTTGTACGTTTTGACCCCCTCTACCCATTTTGCCCACCCCTGCAGGTCCCTACATTGATTTTTGTGGCTTTATCCATTTATTGTTACTTTCGATGGCTTTTAACCTGGTTTAATCCAGGTCTAAGATTCTGATTTTATTGTTGTTGGTGGTGGGTGCAGCTTTTTGAATGACCCGGACAAATCACAGTTTCTTATCCTGCTTTAATATCCTTCTGAGAGATATTTCTTTAAAAAAATGTTGACCATTTAGGGAAGAGAAGAGAGAGATTTCTTACTTTGTCGTTCCTCATTTTTTCATTCCTCAGATAGAGATTCTTATGTGATTCTGACCATAACAAAATATAGTTTCTGGGAATATCATTATATTTTTAAATGACAATAGTCATAGTCAATGAATGAGCATACACTAATGTCAGGCCCTGTTCTACATGAGAACTCATTCAGCACTCACAACGCTGTGGAGGAAGTATTATTGTAACCATTTTATAGATAATGAAGTGGAGCTCCAATACTCTAAGAAACTTTCTTAAAGTTATGCAAAGTCTAGAGCAGAACTGATCCAACACAGATCTTTCTGCCTCTAGGGACCTTGCTCTTCCCTTTACTACACTTCCCA
>NW_011888803.1:4948647-4951547 GCF_000151845.1 Pteropus vampyrus | reverse complement strand
CAAGTGTTATAGGCATAAAAAATAAAAACTAAGGGATTATAAACTGACAAGGTCCTTGCAATCTGTGAAGTCAACCAAAGGTTGCCTCACCTAAAAAAAAAAAAAAAAAATCTGACTAACTGTTAGAGATGAAGAGTGAAGGTCATTAGTATTAGATGTAATCGCATAAACGTTTGCCTTTCTTTCTTATCACTTGCATCTTTCTTCTCTCTGCTCATATCCCATTTTCATATAAAATGATATATATTTCAGTACCATGAGCAATTGTGATGCTGTGGGGCTTTGGATGTCTTGGCAGTGTTGGCCATAGGTAAAGAGAAGAAATAAAATGTCCTTAACTTTATTGTTGCCATGCTTAAAGATGCATGTGGGAACAGGATGCCTTGCTTTCCTTGATCTGTTTAGCTTCAAAAACTCAGCTATTAGTGTAATACCAGATCCTACTAATGTGTACAGTGGGGCTAAGAACTCTGCTTCCTTTGACTTCTGTTCTTCATTATGTTCTGTGCTCTTGGTCACATAAAGAGACAATGAAAGAGAAAGCAGGGGGGATAAGAGATATTTCCCCCAGCACTTGGCAATTTGACATGTATGCAGATCTATATTTGTCTCTGTCTCATCCTTTTGAAGGTAAGCTTGTGGGGAGCACCATGCATGTCATGTTGCATTAAGCGCTCAGCACACTTTTACTCAATGCTTAACATAATAACTCTTATATTCATTCAAGAGAAAAGCCTTCTTTTCTTATGTCCAGCCAACTGAAAAGATTCATAAGGATGATTTTAAAAAGTTGAAAGGCAACGTTAAGAAAAAAATTTACAAGATGCACACACAGAGCAAAATCTCACAGTAGTAAAATACACTATATGAGTTGTTGCTCTTTTGTTTAGACCTAACGTCTGGATAAAATGTTTGTTCAAAGCTGGTACATATTGTATCACTCAAGAATATATGTATGTCTCTTTAGAATTAAAAAAAGAGAAAAAAGAAAAACCCATCTGTTTGTGAACAAATTGTACTTTTGAGTGGCCCGATGCTTGAAAGTTTATAGTACTTATTTTACCAAAACAAAAAACAAAACAAAACAAAAAACCAAAAAACTAAATTAGCTTTCTCTAGAAAATAAATCTGGATATGATCAGGAACAGCCAAAGTAAGAAGCATAATATTCCGAAAATAATATTACAAACAGCTTAAGTCACTTAACTTTATATAAATCTACTGAGGAGGAAAAAAATGAGAGCAGGGGGAAAAAAGACTAAACAAAGCAGGTTAAAAACTAGGAGGAGAGAACTCTTGCATCAAAGAAAAAGAAACAAAAGAAATTATAAGCTATCTTTTTACTGGAGAGAAATTAATAAGATTTACACCTATGATACATTGGAGTAGGAGCAACTATAAAAGAAAAAAAAAACATGCTCAAACCTGTACTTGGATCAGGGTGGAGTAGCTACCTGCTACAATTATATGAAACTGTCTCAAGTTATTGTTACAGGATTATTTCTGAAATAGGAAAATAATTAAGTATGCAACATACTTCTTAGAATTTCCCCCCTCATTCAGTGAGTAATAACATTTCAGAACACAGCAAGTGCCACATTCATTAACTTTTAATACTGAATTAGAGTTTTCCAAATCTTATTTATTCTCTTAGAGTTTTATACCTGACTTCTGTTTCACTGTGTATAAAATATATCTCAGATAATGAATATTTTTTACCCTACTGTTATTTTTTAAATTGCTAGGTAAAGAATATTTCTTAGATATCAAACCTACACAAAGGTGTTTCCTCTCTAAATTATAAAACATTTGTTTAAGGCAAAATGATTGATAAATATTTTAAAACAAATAAGTATCTAAGTGCATTTATTTTTAAGAAGTTTCATACCACAGAGCCCCTATCTCTACCTAATAATAAGTTAACCATTTATCCCTTCTTGTCTGAGGCAATACCAATTTATGTCTTTTATTTTGGCACAATTATTAATAGCATCCCTTTTACTCTTAAAGGTATCCAAGTTTAGACAAAAAGTATATAGTTACTTCTAATATACAAGCAGCATAGCATGAGAAGATCTCAGGCTTCCGAGACAAGTCTTCTAGGGTCTGTGTATATCTCTATCATTTACTTACGGTGTAACTGTGGACAATTACTTATCCACTGAAACCAATTTTGTCATCAGCAGTGTATGGATAATAATAGCTTATAGACTTGTTGGGGTAACATGAATGCAACAGTGTTATGTCTGGATACATATACAAATGGAGATTGATTATAAGATCACTTTATAAGACTGTTGTACTTAAGATGATGAATTCATGCATTATGCTCAGCACATGGTAGGGACACATAAAATGTAGTTTTCATTATATTCATTCTCATAATCATCATTATTATTTGCTATTAGTGGCTGTTTGTAAATAGAATCTACCACCGATACCACCAAGGTAAATTGGTGCTCCAGTGAGATGGACAGTGTGTGCTCTGGGGCTTAGCTTCCTACTGATACAATTCTGCCTGCTCCCAGGTTACATACACTACTGTAGTTTGAGAAAGAGCAGAGACCTCCTAGCTAGATACAGCTGGCTTAGAAGCAAGTTCTGCACTCTATGTACGTTGTGACTTTTGGCATGTTACTTAATGTCTCTGAACCTCAGCCTTCTGGTTGTAAACATGGCGATATTATAAATACCTATCAAACTGTTTGATAATTAAGAATTTGATCTATGTCAGTTATTTTACATTCTTTCTGTGATAATTAATATAGTTAGTAAAATCTAGCCAGGTCATATTGATGAAGACCTGTTTGAAATGATTTCTGTTGGGACACAGAGCCCCAAAGCACATCTGGCTTACAACAAAAAAATGTCTGTGCAGTACAACACAGAATCTCATGCAA
>NW_011888803.1:4917482-4948597 GCF_000151845.1 Pteropus vampyrus | reverse complement strand
AGCAACTATAAAAGAAAAAAAAAACATGCTCAAACCTGTACTTGGATCAGGGTGGAGTAGCTACCTGCTACAATTATATGAAACTGTCTCAAGTTATTGTTACAGGATTATTTCTGAAATAGGAAAATAATTAAGTATGCAACATACTTCTTAGAATTTCCCCCCTCATTCAGTGAGTAATAACATTTCAGAACACAGCAAGTGCCACATTCATTAACTTTTAATACTGAATTAGAGTTTTCCAAATCTTATTTATTCTCTTAGAGTTTTATACCTGACTTCTGTTTCACTGTGTATAAAATATATCTCAGATAATGAATATTTTTTACCCTACTGTTATTTTTTAAATTGCTAGGTAAAGAATATTTCTTAGCTATCAAACCTACACAAAGGTGTTTCCTCTCTAAATTATAAAACATTTGTTTAAGGCAAAATGATTGATAAATATTTTAAAACAAATAAGTATCTAAGTGCATTTATTTTTAAGAAGTTTCATACCACAGAGCCCCTATCTCTACCTAATAATAAGTTAACCATTTATCCCTTCTTGTCTGAGGCAATACCAATTTATGTCTTTTATTTTGGCACAATTATTAATAGCATCCCTTTTACTCTTAAAGGTATCCAAGTTTAGACAAAAAGTATATAGTTACTTCTAATATACAAGCAGCATAGCATGAGAAGATCTCAGGCTTCCGAGACAAGTCTTCTAGGGTCTGTGTATATCTCTATCATTTACTTACGGTGTAACTGTGGACAATTACTTATCCACTGAAACCAATTTTGTCATCAGCAGTGTATGGATAATAATAGCTTATAGACTTGTTGGGGTAACATGAATGCAACAGTGTTATGTCTGGATACATATACAAATGGAGATTGATTATAAGATCACTTTATAAGACTGTTGTACTTAAGATGATGAATTCATGCATTATGCTCAGCACATGGTAGGGACACATAAAATGTAGTTTTCATTATATTCATTCTCATAATCATCATTATTATTTGCTATTAGTGGCTGTTTGTAAATAGAATCTACCACCGATACCACCAAGGTAAATTGGTGCTCCAGTGAGATGGACAGTGTGTGCTCTGGGGCTTAGCTTCCTACTGATACAATTCTGCCTGCTCCCAGGTTACATACACTACTGTAGTTTGAGAAAGAGCAGAGACCTCCTAGCTAGATACAGCTGGCTTAGAAGCAAGTTCTGCACTCTATGTACGTTGTGACTTTTGGCATGTTACTTAATGTCTCTGAACCTCAGCCTTCTGGTTGTAAACATGGCGATATTATAAATACCTATCAAACTGTTTGATAATTAAGAATTTGATCTATGTCAGTTATTTTACATTCTTTCTGTGATAATTAATATAGTTAGTAAAATCTAGCCAGGTCATATTGATGAAGACCTGTTTGAAATGATTTCTGTTGGGACACAGAGCCCCAAAGCACATCTGGCTTACAACAAAAAAATGTCTGTGCAGTACAACACAGAATCTCATGCAATTATCCAGGTTCTCTCTTCCAGATTTGCATAGTAACTCAATCTTTATTGGGCATACATGATTTTTAGAATCCAGTTACCATATAGGAACCACATGGTTGAGATCTATTTAGCCTTTAGGAAAAGTGTTAGTAAAATGAGAACAGAAATAATATTCTGAAGCATAGGATTTAATTAGCCAAAGACTTCATTCTTCACTTGGTTGATACTTAGGTATAGTTTAGGATCCCACTCAGATATAACCTCTTCTGGGAAATGTTCCTAAAAGACTTTCCTCTATCAGTTTACTTATTTAAAAACCACAGAAAATTCATGTTCATTTATTTATCTTCTCCTGTAACCTTTGAATCTCTAGAGTAGCAGTTCTCAAAGTGAAATCAGCAGATCCCTCAGGGCCCTAGAGACCCTTTTGGGGATTTGCAAATCAAATATATTTTCAAAATAATACTAAGACATTATTTGTCATTTTTTCTATTGTCTATTATTTATCACTATTTCACTAAATGTCTATTGACATTTGCACTGATGATGGAAAAGTATTGGTGTATGAAACTGCTGTCACCTTGAGTGAAGGCAGTGGCACCAAACAGTATTATAGTATTGTAGTCATTATATTCTTAATCATACTTGCACTAAAACAAACAAACAAACAAACAAACAAACAAAAACATAAAACAAAGAACAAAAGATAACATTCTAATTTCAATTAAGAATGTTCTCTAAAAACCAAGGAAAATTAGTATTCCTTTTAAAAAATCCAAATCCATGAATACATCTTTAATACTCTGTATGACAAAATGAGATGTAATTAAAGAGCACTTCTGCTGTATACTGAAGTATGATTGTCTCAAACAAAAGTACTTGAGAGATAAAAGTTTGAGTTACAAGCTGAAATGGCTGCTCTTTCATGGAATACCATTTTTACTTTAGAAAACAACTGACCGACCAAATGTGGTTATTCAGACTTAGGGATTTCACAGGTATTTTTCAAAAAATGAATGAATGCAAGCAAGTCACTTCAATGAAATAAACTAATGGTATTTATTGACAATGGTAAAATTTAAACATTTAAGCAAAATTATAATCTAAAGAATAACTTGTACCTGCCACTGTGAACTCAACAACTTCCCAATATGTAAAAACTTCTCTGATAAGCTTGGTGGTGATTTCAATGATGGTGATTTAAAAAAAAAATTGTTTTATGAAACATGTCAACTTTTGAGAAATCTGCATAATTCATTGAAATGATATTTTCCAAATGACCAATACATTGTGTTACAAAATCATGTATTAATGCTTGGGTAAAATATCTATTCAAAGTGTGAGATAAACCAATATATTTCACTGCAACAGATTTAAAAATTTTCTTTGATATGGTTTCAGATTTCACTTTGCAACTACCCATTAATAAACTTACTTGTAGAAGTTTGGTTTAGTATCAAAGAATAATATCACATTTATCTAAAAAAGCTATTAACGTAGTCTTCTTTTTTTCAAGAATGTGCTAGGCTAATTTTCTTCATATACTGCAAACAAAATGTATTATAATAGATTGCTATAGAAGTAGGTATGAGAATTCAGCTGTCCTCTCCTAATCCAGACATTAAAGATATTTGCAAAAATATAAATAATGTCGCTTTTCAAAAAATATAGTTATTGTTTTCAAAAATATAGTTTTTTAATAAAAATGTACTTTATGTTAATATGAAATAAGTTTATTGTTATTTTAAATTCATTAACAAATAAATATTAAACATTTTTCAGTTTTAATTTTAATGTGATAAATACCGAGACCTATAATCTACATAAACAAAAGCTTTTGGGATCCTCAATAATTCTTAAGAATGGAAAAGTGTCTTGAGACCAAGAAGTTTAAGAACCACTGCTATAGAGGGCAATGCCATTCATCTTTCTATCCAGAGTGCCTAGTATTCACTAGATGCTTCATACATCTTTATTTAATAGGGTGGGTGATGATTAACTAAGTATTATATATAATGCCAGAAGAATCTTGTACTAGAATAGAAAATATCTTTATGTGAAATATGTAAGGACTCAATAAAATGCAATTTAATTTTTACCCCTATCATTGTTTGTTGCCTAAGAATGCCTACTTCCAAAACTGAGATAAGGAAAGGAAAGATTCTTTGGTCACATATCATCACTTGATTAAATCAGTCAAAAAAATTTATTGGGAAAATACAATTTGGAAAGTATGGTATTGATAGTAATGAGGTGGACAGGGAAATAGGATATTTCCCTTAAAGTCCATTATCTGGCAGCCAAATCAAAGAATTTACTTATTAAATTATCAATTTATACATTTTACAACAATTTGTTTGGGATATGATAACACATTTTGAAGATTTTTAGAAGTTTTGGTTGACTGTTTTTGCTTTATTATTGTTTTAAGGCATATTTAGTATCCATTTCTGTTCCAATTTTCTGTAATAAAAACTTGAAGACCTGTTAGTGGCAGAGTGGAGTGGAGGGGGAATTTTGATGGGCAGAAAAACAGGAACCTGAGGTGACAGAGTGAGTGGGAAAACAGTATTCCAGATTATTTTATGGCTAAAAGTCTCATAGAAACAAGAATCAAGTTGGAACTTTAAAAAAATGCTGAACTAGAAATTTTTTTTGTTTTGTTTTGTTTTCTTATTACTGTTTTGCCTCCTTCCAGGCAAAGTGAATTCTGTTCTCACCAAAGGAAAGAATACAATAGGGTAAATATATGAGTTGATAGGTGTGCTAATTAACTTGATGTTTATGGATATCAAATCATCACAGTGTTATTTGTAAATTTACCTCAATAAAACTAAAAAAAAGAGAGACAAAGTTGACTCTCTTAAAAGAGAGAGTGTCTTCTTGCTAACTCTGAACGAGAAAAGGTAGAAAGAGTTTGGAATACACAGTACATATTTTTTGTCCTACTGAATGAAGGAAATAATACATTTCTTGCCAAGAAAAGGGCACCTCTGAATTGTGCCGATATAGTTAACATACTATCTATAAATGCTAAAGCTCCCTAATTATTCCATATATGCTACTTTACCCATTGCAAGGTGCCTTCCCCGTTCATTTTAATATTCTTGAAATTGGGATAGGTTGTTCAATCAATGATATATCATAGTTTCATTGGCAGAGTTTTATATTTTCTTTGTAGATTATAAAATATTAGTGCATCTTACTACTGATAGCCTCTTAGATTCAATGAAATATAGTAGCCCAGAAAAAAATATGAAACTCGATTCTACAGTTATATGATGACAGCATATTCAGGATAGTGGTCTCTAATGCCTTGACATGGATCGGCTCTATTTCCCTTTTCTGTCTTCTCGGAAAATAAAGGACTCATCTAATGAACAAATAAGCTGATTTGCTTCAAGGCAAAGTAAGCAAATTTAAGTGACACTATTTGATCCCTGAGAACTTCAGAGTTTAGTATAAAGCTTGCACAAGTCCAAAGGGAAAAAACCCCAGATGTTTAGATAATGTACAAATAAGATGTGGTCACAAGACAGAGATTTCTATATAAAGAGCGCATCCTAATTTTTATGCTTCAAATAGTGAATGTTTCCTCGGCTTACAATTGAGTGTGCGTGTGTGTGTGTGTGTGTGTGTGTGTGTGTGTGTGAGTGTATGCAAACAACAGCATATGTAGTTTTCCTCTGTATTACCCCTCTCTTCTGAACTGCTAAGAAAAATAAATGTGTGCAAAAATATTTATGCCCACATCACTATCTATACATTGGTTAAACAATCAGAAGTACTCTGTGGATGCATGTATGAGAATTAAGAGCATTCTGACTTCTTCAGTCAAGATAGTCATGCTGTTCTGGTTGTGCATATGCATAATGGAAACAAAATTGCTTTAAATAATCAAAATACACAAAGGCACATTTTTTCCAGAGTGATAGGAAATAATCCTGACAAATGCTTGCATTTGGTAAATTATGAGCTCGCCAAGGTACGTTTGCATAAATATAATGAAAAACATTTTTTAAAAGTTTAGTAAGCATATAAAGCCAGGCATTCTATTGGTAATGAATTTCTTTGACAGATAAACCAACAACCATGCAGTGTAAGTTTATGAAGGTGCTTCCCTGAGTGCCTGAGGAATATATATATATATATTATCTCTCTATATATACACATATGTACATATATACATGCATTTGTATGTATATAGAGACAAAAATTCTGCAGAATTATAAGAGTTAGAGATGAGTCTAGACATATCAAGTAGCTACTTATATTTTGAAAAAAGGAACACAAACTATGTGTATTTGAATGCTATGTTAATATGGCACACAAATAATTCACATTCCCCATATATAACTCTTTGATAACACAGAAATTACCTATTAGGTAAACACATAATTATATTCTTTTCCAATAATTTAGACACCACAGCACAGCTGCACACTTATACAAGAATCAGTACTGAGTTAGAGAGGATTCGTGGGTGGCTGGTAAAAAATGTATTTGAATAGGACAAAAAATAAATTTTTATTCACAGGTAATATGGCACTTTTGGTTACCAGCTTGCTTTGGATAGGTCTAAGCACTGAGCACTACAACATGTGGATACAACAAAGCAAAAGCCAAGAAAAATGTCCATTCATTTAGAATTTTCTAGAATAACTTGTTTCTTAAGTTAAACATAAGGTAGGGAAACAGACTTCACTGAATCTGCTGCATGGATAGCAAAGCTATTTTGAGAATTCTGTAGCCTTTAAAAATCACCAGTAGCTGAAGAACACACCTTTACACAAAGGGAAGTTACCAAGGCCTTTTCAAATGGGCTTGCCACACAAGACAAGAAATTTGAACACACATTTATGAGGGTAAACTGTGTTCAAAAAGAGAAAAAGGGCCAGGGACAGTGGATGTATTGCAGAGGCCTTTCTTAGGAGGAAATTCTTTTAATTTCAAAGCATGATTGTCTTTCATGGCCTTAGTCATCTTTGAACATCAACTTTTCCTCATTAACTGCCACCCACCTTCACTTGACATCAGAATGTAAGAGCTTGAGAGAAACCAAAATTACAACAGATCTCTGGTTGGGTAAAATGGTATAGCAGACCAAGTTATACTGGTGCCACTTGCCTCACTCATCGAGGCAATCTTTATTCCTCATCTTTTCTTCCTTTAGTTTAAAGGGAAACTCCTAAAAAGTTTAATGCTTTGCTTTAGTTTTGATATTCAAATATACTGGAAATATTTGTTTAGAACTTACCGCCTAGCAATATAATTTCTCTTCCCATCATTTTAATGAAACCTCTCTCCAGATGGTCATCGATGACTAATTAATTGTGACATCCAATGTTCTCATATTTCATCTTCCTTGTCTGTGTCTCCTCCTTGTCACCTGATCAGACCCTCCTTCCAGAAACTCTCTACCTTTCCTCTCTGCAGACATTCTCAGTTTTCTTTTTAATTGTGTAGCAGCAACATTTGTCTTCTTCCTCTTCAAACTTTTCATGTATGCAATCTAAATATCTGTTCCTCGCCCTCTTCTCTCCTTCTATCTCTCCCTTGATAATCTCATCTACTCTTTGGGCTTTGTCTGCAGATGGCCCCCAAAACTCTATCTTTGGCCTTGTCATTTCCTCAGAGTGCTGGATGCAGGTTTCTACCTGCACACTTCTCTTCTCTACAAGAAGAGGCTCTGTGGTACCTCCAAAAAAGCTATGTCCGAATTGAATTCAGTATCTTCTCCCTCACATTTCCATCTCTACCTCATGTTTCCTATTCATTTTTTAAATGTTTTCACCAAGGTTTGAAATTGCAAAGTCAAATATGACAACTTTCCTATCTGTTTCTATAATAACTTTCAAAATCCTGTCAATACTTCCTCTGAGATATCTTGATCTTCCTCTGAGATATCTTGATCTTCTTTTTCATCCCCTCTATTTTATAGGCTGTCCGAGTAGCCTCCCAAATGATCATTAGGCTCTTCTGCAGCCAAACTACTTTGTATATTGCTGCCAGAAAAATCTCTACAAAACAAAACAAACAAAACAAAACACCAGTTTGTTCATGTTTATGTGCATTTTCATATCTCAATGCACTAGCTTCATCCATTTACTCTGCCAATATGTTTCTTTTCCTACAGAAAAGAAATATCTCTCTTCTTGGTGCCTCTATGTCAGCGAGTATTCCAGTCTAACAGGTTTTGTCTTCCCATTTCAAGGTGAGCCCTGTAACTAAAGGGCCTGATATGTTGACCCTCAAATCTCCTACATATATTGCAGTGATTGACATAAAGAAGGCTCTCAGGAAATCTTTCACTTTGTGGTTGGGTGGAGTATTGTTTCTTTGTTTAAAAACTTTCAACATTCCCTATTTTTTACATGCTACAAATTAGTTTATCAGGTCCACAGGACCCTAAGATTTGGAATTTGAGAAAGGTCAGGAAGAGAATAGCAGAAGGCAGGGGAAAAGGCCTAAACAACAAAGAAATTGAGGAAAGCAGCAAGTGGCATGCCAGAAGCTTTCTGAGACAATTTTTATCTTGACCTTTTGCCTACTGAGGGCTACCTGGTCCTTGGGGGCCCAGATATCTATATGCTACTACCACCAATCTCTCCAGGAACCTCAGAATATGCAGTGTCCCTGCTATACCACACCCAGGTCTTCCATTCCCAGGGGATGCCCTGTGTCCATTGGCGCCGCTTAATGACTGATGCACCATGCTCAGGTCTTCTGGCAGGAAAACTGGAATAGCCAGCTGAGCCTACGAAAACACCTGTCCTAAAATGCTAATGGTAACTCCAGACGTATCAAGTGAAGAGTTAGACCTGTGGGGCCTTCTCTCTCTTGGGCAAGTGATACCCGGGTATTGTATTTAACACTGGTTTTCAGAAGGTGCTGCCCTGATTTTTGTGCCTAATCCGAAGAGTATGAGCCAAGAGGAATCTGGGTTATGTAGGGGGAAAGTAGAATGATAAGGGAAACCTAGGTAGCCCCATATAGCTTTCCTTTCTGTTAAATAAATACATTTACTATCACCAGCAAGGCCACAAGTAAGCAGGGACAAGGGGGAGCTCCAGAGAGATGGTAGATTTCCCCCCACCAAAGACTAAGCTCTTTTTTGAATGTCCACTGTTTCCTGTGTCCTCCTAGGAGGTGATCTCACCAGTGTCTTCACTATGATCAAAGGCATTTGGCGCATACTCTCACAGCTTTCCTTATCTCCGCCTCAGACTTTCTTTGTCACCATTTCCGTTTCCTCTCCTTTCTTGGAGTAAGATTTAAAAAAAAAAATCTCTTTGGCTAGCATAGCTACCTGGACTTTTCCCAATTCCTACCAATTAAGGACACACTTCCCCTTCCATCTTCAATCGCTCCTCTTCCATTAATTCTCTTTTTCTCCTACAAACATGGTCAAATCTCTCCTTTTCTAAACTTTTTTTTTCCCCTCACTTCTTCTCTTTTACTTTCTGAATAGCGATTCCACACATTTACTATTTCCCATCATTCTCATTTTCATTCTCCTCATGCCTTGACATATATATTCTGTACTCAGGAATCTGTGGATAAAGCTCTTGTAGACCTATGCACTGCTGAATCATTAGCTACCGCCATCCTATCTATGGTTTTCACTCTGTAATAGTCAGTACAGTTGGCCACTCTGAATCATCCTGGGGTGTTGCACTTCTACACTGGGATATAATCTTTGTTTTTGTCTTTGGCCAGAGCTTCTTCAAATTTCCTGAATACTTTCTCTCTATAGAGTAAGTCATTTTCTTTCTGTTCTATATATCTGCTCTCTTTCCTTCCTACCTTGTAATTATTTCATGAGATTACTTACATCATTCGAGAATATAAGTCCTTTCATATATCACCACAAGCCCACATTAGAAGTTATTTCCTATAGATAAAATCCTCTAAGATATTTTTTCTCTCCTTGGTAAAGATGTCAATATATGTGCATACCAAATATTTGTTTAATATTTTGGTCCAAGTCATTCGAGATACTCGCAATTCATAATTAGCCCCTGAAAGCCACTGTTTCCAAAGTACCATATTATATATCATGGAGATGCTCTTGAGTTTTCGCTATTCTGGATTTTCTCCTTGTTTCTTGCATATTTTTTATACGAATGGTGAGAGGGTTATGACTACTCTGAAAGGAAGTGGGATCTTAGGTGGTGTGTATGAATGTTTTTAGCAGTTACTTTCTTCTTTTGTATGTACACATATCCAGTATGTACAGGAAGTCTTTGGCAGACTTTTTAGGAAGAAAGGGTCATGTTCTCTAGTTGGTGTTCCTCAGTGTGTCATATACTGAACTGATTGAGAAAACTTAGGTAGATGTTGCCTCTTTTGGTCAGACCAAATGGTGCGAAGTGTCCTATATTCACCCACATGATATGTCCTCGATAAATGACTATTCTTACAGATAAAGAGAAGGATATTGACAGCCTTCCTCTTCAGTCTATTCTTATAAAACTTTTGGGCTTGCCAGATAACCTGTTTCACATATTCTTTACAGTTTCCACTTAACCCTGGGGGCAGAAGCAGCTCCCTTCACCTTAGGAATGGAGTTGAAGAAAAGTCATTGAGAGAATTAGTCCCTCAGAAAGGCCATGAGAACTGTGCTTATGGAAGGCCATGGATTCCAGTTTCTTTAATGTGGTCTTCTCCAAAATGATAACCACTAATACCATGTGTTTCCCAGGGAAATTGAGTTAAGTTTCTTCAAAAATACTTGAGAGATGGCAAATGCTGGAACTGCATCTCTCTCGCTTACTATAGTACATCCTCTGCTTTGCAGTATCTGACAGAAATAGGTGCTCTACAAATATTTGTAGAATTGAAATGCATTGGCAAGGAACTAAGATAGCATTGGTAATAGTACCAGATTTTTGAGACTTGGGCAAATTCCTCATTTTCTTATACCGTTTTCTAAAGAAAGTATGAGATATTCCTAAGGTTGTGATTTAGGAAGATTTTTTTTCCAAGGGCATTATTAGGAATTTGGGAATTTGGTTGAAGCTGACCTCTTCTAAGAGATTCAGAGGTCAAAATGGAACATCTCACCTTAATCTCACATTCTAGGATTAGGTGTTCTCTTAAACAATGAATCTTTTCCAATGAATCCTTCCTCTGGACCTAGCTGATGCCGGACACAGGGTACTAGATTTGATAGACAAGTAGGCAATTCAACTATGACCATTGCTTTATTCCTCACCAGATTTAGTTATAAATTTACCTTTTTTTGAATATAACTTCACCGATATGAAAAATGACCATTTTGGATAATTACATGAAATGTCAAAAAGAAATATCCTATAACTGGTATAAATGTCACTGATATCAAATAGTTATAAATCAGCATTATAGAAATGTTTCGTGTACCCTCGATAGTTTTTTAAAAACCCAAACCATTTTATTTTAATCAAGAAAAAACCAAGGTATGTCTCAGATGAAAATGACACATGTATTTTTGTGCTTATTATTTAAAGAAAAGAGAAACATCTGAAATCTGTTTGCTAACTACAGTAAAATACAAATTAGCCTGCAGGCACCGTGTGTGCTGTACCCTGTCTGCTTGCCAGCCCTGCTTAGTCCCAACGTATTAATGAGCAAGTGGAAGTATTTGAACAATCAGCATTTCCGCATTTGCATGCAAACTCTCATGCTGTGTAATTATACACAGAGCTGGCACTCAAATTAATTAAAGCTGATTTCTCTGTGACTGCAAACTGGTCATATACTCAGCTTTGCCTTCCTATGAAGTCATCACTCTACATTCAACGTGACACTTCTGTCCCTGGCATTCTTCGTAATGCTAATGTTCGACAATTGTTAATCTGGCAATATTTTAGATTGAAGCTGACAATGGCTGGGTGTTCTTGTACTTTTCTTCCCCTCCCTATTTTTTCCCCTTCTGGTATAAAGATAAAGAAGAGCTTTTGAAAAGCTTGCTTTGTAATTATCTCAAATAATAATGCAAACAAATTACATATATTGTTTCAGATGGTTCCCTCCCCTCTTTTATGACTCCACCCACTTGATTAGTGCTTATAAACTTGAAAAAATTGTTTATTTGATACCAGCAAACAATTAGTTTTGATGGTTTCAGTCTAAATTTTGAAAAGGCTTTAACAAATGGTGTTTTATTTTAATAGATAAAAATCTCATAATTCAGGATCAGGGAGATTAGGAGAGAAAGAAGCAGCATTGACTGCTAGATTTGATTAAGACTTTTTTTGAATCCTCATCAAATAGAGCAGTATTGCAACAGAGACTATTATTTGTCAAAGAGATCCATAAACATTAGCTTCTAGGACAGAAGGCTTTCCTCAGCTCTTCCACTATCAAGTTATCTCCCTTTGGTTTCTCAGTTCCTCAGAAGCAACTGCTCCTACGACGATTCCTTTGAAAAGACATCCTTAAAGCAATTAAGATATCAGTACAATCCTCTTTTCATAAATGAGGATTTATGAATACAGGTGGCTACTAAAAACATTGTCATGTAGGGCCCCAGGAGATGACCTGCTGTGACACATCTCTCTATAATCACTCCTTACCGCTCAACCACAGCTCATCATCATCCTCATTTCTCTGTATTCTATTAGCCAGAAACTACATGACAACAATTTCAGGGTCTGAACATCCCTTTATAGAGAGGACACCAAACAATTTTATCCCTTGGATTCAAGATCTTGAAATAAACTGCCAAGAAGACTGCCTAGGTAATCTACACTTAAAATAGAAGGTCCAGTAGGGAATTTCTTTATCATCTATCTCTAGTGATCAAAACAAGAGATATAATTACCCTTACCTTATCAGTAGTACTTCTGGGTCCACACTGAACATCAGTTAGTAAGCTCCCATCAGATTCCAATTGGCATACAAGTGAGAAAGAAGTACTGAACCTTTCCCTGAGAGACGTCTGGGGAGATCACAGTCACAATACTATTATCATGATCCAAAGCCTGCCCTTCTGTCCTGTCATGAATTTCCTATGCAGACAGGTGTCATATTGACATGAATTTTGTTGCCAAGTACATTTTAAGAGGTGGGCGTGGCTGCAATCATGTATCCAGTTCCACCTGTCTCTAAACTCTCATAACCTCTATTGCTTTCAATATTTTGCTCAGGTACCCAGTGACTTCATGAGTTACCCACGCATGGGGCCCGACTAACAGAGGTGTGGGAACAGTATCGAGTTCAAGCAGCCCCGTCATTGTAGTACACAATGTGCATTGCTACTGGCAAATACCTAGTTGCTGAATCAGGATAGGGCTGCACTGAGCAGGACTGGGCAGTTCTACTGCTTTCCGTTTGTTTCCTCTTTAGAAACCGTCCTCTTCTAATTACCCATTGAGCAAAAATAGATTCTTTTTTATGTTCAGTCTTTAAAAATATAGCTTTTTTTAAGCATAAAGAATTACTATATTATAACCTTTCTTTTTTTTAAAGCAAGCACTTGCAAAATAAAAGGCAAAGAAAATTGGAGTTCCACAAACAATTAAAATGAATATCATTGTATATGTTGCAAATTTTGTCCTTAAATTTTCTGAGAGCAAATCAAATACATTTGTTAGTTATGATTCTTTTGTTTCTTTTTAAAAGGATAATAGGAGAAGCACTCTGTAAACCACTTCAGAAAAGGGAATCATTTACTTAAGGAGTATTAGCAGGTAGCAGGCACTCAGTGTTTTTAATTGATGGTGGTATTAAAATATCTGATTGGCTACATATCTTTTTATAGACATATGTATAAATGGAACAGGCAAGACAAGAATTTAGAAGCATGCCAAATTATATGTTTTATTTATCATTATAAGTATAACATGATCAGAACAAAGGCTAGAAAATATGGGCCCAATAGATGTAAAAGGCATTTCTTTGATTTGCAATTTACACCCACTTTATCAATGTACTCTGGAAGTGGTAGGATATTAATTTTCTCAGATCCCTTAATTCCTCAATGACATTTAAATCAAACAAACTGGTTTTGTTTTTTGTTTTTGGATTGATTTAATCTCAAATACCAAGTTCAGTCCAATTGCCCATCCAAAGCAGGAATTTCCTATATAATATCGCCTTTTGTTCAAATTACTCACCATCTGGCACAAAATTGACATGTAATGATATTCAATAAATTTTGCTAAGTAAATCTTTAGTGGTACATTTATAACTACATATGTGGACATTGTAAATGATATAAATCAACTAACTTGAAATCTCTTGAAGGCTTCCTTCCTGTACAAGGCTTATATACGGTTTGCACATAAATGTGAACAGTAATAATTTGCTAAATAAATTGAAATTAAGTAACTTTTAAGAGAATATATTACTAAGTCTAAGATGATCCATTCTCATTTTAGATAGAGATCTTTCTCATTTCTGACCAATATCTTCCTGACTTGTGTATTCTTTGGTACGAATTTTTCTGAAGCTTCATGAAGCTTTGAGGATAAATTTAATCCCTAGTCTACATGAAAGTTATTCAACTATTTGAAAAATGGCTATCATTTTCCCCAAAGTCTACTCTTTTTTCAGACTGAACATTCCTTTAATCATTCTAATATGAGATGGCTTTTAAGGCCTCTCACAATATTGGATAGATTCCAGTTTGTCCATGTCTTTTCTAAATGTGGCATCAGAATTGAATGCATTACTTGAAATGTGGTCTAATTATGCAAAGTACATGGGTCCTGATACTTGCCTTGTTCTGGACACTATTTTAATAATTTATAATTTTATGAAGGCAGGAAATGCACTTCATAAAATTGCAGGAGGGGTTGGCATCATTATCATATTCTCAGTTCTTGAACTTCTACAAAACTAAAGTGTCTGAATGGGTTTTTTTTTTTTTTATCCCAAATTCTGTCTAATCAAATTTCTTGCAACTTGTTATTGTTGCAATAAATATTTTGGATGGAAATAGTGGACTTTATATCCATCCATGCTAGAGCTCATCTTTGGTACCTGGCCCATTGTTCTAATTTTTTGTGACATTTTTGAATCCTGATTTTGCTACCCAATATCTTGGTTATTGTATTTTATTATGTGTCATTCTTTAAAAGACATCTGTGGCTGCTATGTGCCAGGCAGTGATGATATCAACAGCAAGAAGACACAGTCACTTTTAAAAAGAGTTCACAGCATACGAAGACACTGCCAATATAATTATTATGCCTTCCATGATTTCTTTCAAATCACTGGCAAATGAAAGTGCCAGTGCGCTTCTCAGAGATCTCTCTTCAGATTGACAACAATCAGACTTAGCTAATGAGAATAAAATATAACAGCTATCATGTTAATTGAGCACTTAAATTTAAGGATAGGTAAAAAGTACTTCATACACATTATGTCATTTAAGAAGTATAACATCTTTATGATAGATAGCTTTAATTCTTCATTACAGTTGAGGCAATTGAGGTTCAGGAAGTTTATGTAACTTGCTCAAATTTACACAGCTGATAACTTGCAGGACTTCAATTTGAACCCCCAAGACTCTGTGACTCCAAAGCTTATTCTTAATAACTCTTAAAGAGGTGATTCTAACATTTTTTATCTCCTGGAAATGTATATTTTGATTAAAAGACTTGCCAAAATTCAGTTATACTCTTATTTTTGAAGAGTAAATGTAAACTAGAATGCTTGAGGCTGCTTTGTTCTTAGTGAAATCATATTGATTATTAATAGTCACTGCCATCTTCTCAAAATGCTCACTTTTACTTTAATAATCCTGTCTCAATTTTTCTAGAGACTGTTGTCAAACTCATTGGTTTGCCATTCTCAGAATCTTTCCTTCCTTATAAAATCAGGTCTTCTGCCCCATTCTCTACGATACCTCAAAAGTAATTGGCAGAGGTTCCATGGACACATCTGAAGTTCTTTCTTTCCTGAAGATACTAGAACTTATCTGTGGAGTTATCTGCTTCACCTTCTTGGAGTCCCCTTATCGTCATGGGAGTTATTGAAAGTAAAAGGAAGATTGAATTGTTCTGCACAAAGTCTCATACATACAACACAGTTTGAAAATTTCTATTGAGAAAAAAAAAACTACGTAGTGGAGATGGAAAAAAATCCTCCTTTATAAAAAAGAAAAAAGGCCACTACTTTTTGCCTTCTTGGAGGAATACTATGTCTCACACATGAATGATTCTTTTGTTAAGGAAAATGACTAGACAAATCTGGATGAGACACTTATGTTGAGAAAGTCAAGGTCCCTCTGGGCATAACCTGATGGGCAGTGCTGGATAAAGCAAGGGCTAAATTTCTTTCTAATAAATTATGAACAATTTGTCAGTCTGGGAAACAAGATTTGGACATGGGACGAGGGAAGAGATATGAAAAGCATAGTGATGTGAGGTATTGCTCGAGAGCATGGCAGAAAGCCCAGAGCACAACAGAGGAATACAGCCAAGGAGAAATTCTGGTGCTGCTCACACTCAAATCTCAAAACATAGCTGCCTCAGCGTTGGCTAGCCCAAGAGACGACACAAATGACAATATAGGATAGGGTCCTTTTCTTCAAGATAGAAATATAGTAGATGATCCTAATTTTTTAAAAAGAAAACTATCTTTAGAAGAGTCAATAGCTTCTGTTTGGTAACTTTTATAATTTCAGTCCCTGTGGGTATGAGAAAATAATAAAATTATATCTTCTTATAATATTCTATTGATATGACTGTTCCATGATTGTATATTTATTACACTATATTTTAAGAACTGTATTATTTTATAGAACAGTTTATATCTTTATGACATAGAAAGGCCTAAAATTATTTCTGATAGGTAAGCATAGAATGAAGGTATACTTTCAAGAGAATGTAGAGTCCCCCAAATATGAAAGATTTTTTGAAATGTTATTTTATCTAGAAAAGACTAAAGCATCAATTTCATATGAATTTCATAGGAAAAACCAAAGAATTAATAGGAAATAAAGGCTTTTTGAGACAATTTTTTTCCAAAAGAATGTTGATAGTATTACCCTCGATATTCATAAAATATTCTTAATAAAATAAACATTTATTGATAATCAATTCCAATGGAGAGTATAAAATAATTTATATATTATATTATTAAAAAAGATGCATATATACACAATATATGTATGTATATGTCTGTATATAACAGAAAACTTAAGATTCACAATTTTAATCAATGTTCGAAAGTAAAAATATATTGCTGGGAATAGTTCTCATTGGTAACTTGCAGTATTGGAAGCATCAGAACAGTAGTATTATGTTAATGCATTGTGGCTGGAAGATGAACCTTACTAAAAAATTCAAGAAACTGAATACTGAATAGTTAGTTGCAGAAGAGCAATTATAGGACCTGGTCTAGTATTATTATCTGAGATGAGTGAGAATAAGATGCAAAACTGAAACATAAATATTGCAAGGCATATTATGTTTTTTTTGTTTGTTTGTTTTAATTATCTAAGTTTTCATTAATAAGTGCTTTGAAATGTATGATCCTTTCTTCAATGTTGGCTAGTTCAGAGAAATTCTTGTGTGGGCTTATATGGATTATAATAATTCTAATAGCTAACTTTCTATTACTATATGCCGGGTACTTTGCTAAACATTTTACATATATTGTCTCATTTATTACTTCCACAAGTCCATAAAGTAGATAATATTATCATCTTCTTTTGACAGGAAGAAACTGAGATTTAGAGAAGTTAAGCAACTTGTTGATGGTCACACTGTTAGCAAATACTTGAGCCCGGGTTAAAATTCAAATAGAATCTGGAGACTGTATATCTCTATTAATTTGTTTTGCATCTACTGTGTGCTTTCTTTATGGGCCCACTATTTCTTGACTTTTTAAAAATTCGATTTATACCCTCATGAAGGAGAAATCTATCTTCATAATTTATTTTGTAATGCTAAGCATGCCTTAGTATCCTACCCAAAGTGAGCATAAAATATACTTGCATCTGTTAGGACTCAACATATGGATTAACTTACTTATGAAACTTTTGTTGACTTCAGTGGGCAGATCTGACCCCTGTCTCCTTTGTGTCTCCTATACCCTGTACAGATGCCTATATAGGCCCATAATATCCACTGTATCTATTTTTTAACATATCTACTTATCTCCAGGGCCTAGTTTGATATTGGAACACAGTAGGTGTTAAAGAATGTTTGTGGAATGAATCAATAACTGGGACTAGTCCTTATCTTTTTGACATTATTTTTTAACACATAATTTTCCCTGCCAGGCACCAATTTGTCTTCTGTTGGCGGAAAGCAGAGTATTGCTTTCTCTAGACTTTGAATTAATGCTTTTTTCTGTTTACAAAAGTGGCAAAGAAACATGAGTTACTCTACTCAAGCAAGGAGCATTTTTGATAAATAAGGTAAAAATACTGAATGAACAAGTTTTGTGTTGGATGGACTACCTCAAAGAGACATTTCCCAAAGTTTGCCCACATTGCCTGTGATAAATGTGACTCAATGCCATTCTCTCCAAAATCTTTATTATTAAGTATTCTGACTCATCATTTACACAGTGAAGGAAGCTATACTGTTTTTACCAACACAGACCTGGGTGAAGAGTAGTCAAGTGTAGACTAATGCATTGGCATAATACTACTCTTTCTTTATTCACTTACCTGGCATTTATTGAATAAATGAGAGACTGAATGAATTACAGCATGGGGAGGGATGGGCAGCTGCAAGTGTGCTTAGAGGTGGCTGCAGAGAGTACAGAAATGTTGAGTAGACCACTAGGATTAAGATTTAGTCAAGAGAGGCGGGGAGAGTGGCAAGCAGACAGTTTGAAAAGCAGAAAGAACAGCATCAACCATGTGGGGACATGGGAGCACATGACTTCTTGGGCAACTGTGAGAAGTTCAGAGAAGCAGAAGTTTCTTGGCAGAGAGCTGAGAAGGATGTGCTAGGAACAGTCCAGTATGATCATTTTATAATTAAAGAAGGCATCAGTAGAACTGTACTTTAGGCCTACCTCTGTCATGACCTCACGGATGGCCTAATGAAAGTCTTTTTACCTCATGAATGCAAAAATCGAATTCTCAAAAAGGCCATGCAAGATTAATGAGTGAGGAGATAAGGCAATAGGAAGTAGTGGCACTTTGCTGCCACAGGGGACACAGGCCCAGTATTATCCAGGGGTATGAAAATCTTCAGCTTTTCTCAGTAAGTCAGGTATCCAATTTTTTATGTGAAATATCCAACTTTGAAAGGATTGACAACTAATTTAATGTTTTATTAAATATTATACTGGTAAAAATTCCTGTTACCACTTTATAACCCCAATTTTAATTTTCTCTTCTGTACTCAATAATATTTTCTCTATCTTTCTCAAAAGATTATTAGAAAGATCAAATCATCTTGTAGATAAATAGAAAATCACAATGTGCTACAACAATTGAAATATTTATAGTATTATTAATATCACCAAATAACATTTTTTTAACATGTTGCTTTGTCTCGCTTACTTTTTTTCCATTTTTATTTTTATCTAACAATAATCTAAAATAGAGCATGGCATACCATAGACTGACATCATAGGAATCTGTCCAACACTGCTAAATGTCAGTGAAGATTGGCTGATTGGCTAGCACCTCTGTTTCAAGATATATGAATATTAGCTCTTTCCTTGGCAGTAGGATGGGTATAAATGCTTTTAAAATACTTCATCTAATTTGATTATTATATACATATATACACATATATATGTGTGTGTGTATGTGTGTGTGTATGTATGTGTGTATATATACATATATGTTTGTGTGTGCATATATAAAAAGCCATTTTGCCTCACCTACACAACTCTGGATAATCAAAAGTCTAACAAGGAAAACTCAAAGCAGACGTTACCCAAACAAATTGGTATGAGCTATCAAAATACTCTCTATTTTAAAATTATTATTTCTTTTCTACAAAGTAGAGATTCTCATGTAGTTACAGAGTTTTTGGCCAAAGTTTTGTTTATCTTTACCCAATTCGTAGGCTATAAAAACAAGCAGAGCTGATACCAATAAATACTAAAGACAGATCGCAGCACTAAAGATAACAATTAGATATTAGCACAGCACCCTAGTTGAAGTTGCAGAATCTCTTTTTTTTACTTTAAGTCTTTAAACAGGGTGTATCTCATTTGTCTGAGATGATTTTAGTACAGTCCAGCCAAACAGTGACCTCCCAAATGTTCTGTGCCTGTCCTTATGCTGGTTGAGATGTCTGTACAATTTTCATAGAATGCATTCAGATTCTCTGTGGCATGTGTGTTCCTTTAAGAAACGAAAAATCTCATAAGCATCCCATAAATTTTACCCTGCTGCTGACTGGAACTTCTTCAGAAGCAGCACCAGAACAAGCGGGTCTTCTTTAAGTGCTTCTGTAAAGACTTATTTCAGCAGCTGTGGTGGAAGCGTCCACTGCAGGCAGCCCAATAAGGTTTAGATTAAAAACGGGAAATAAACCTCTTGAAGTAGAAATCTGAATGTACCTACCAGCAAGAGTGAAATGAATCACATGTTTCCTTTAGGTGACATTTTACTCTATGCCTTAAGGAATCTCAGCAGGAAAAATGTAGGTTTGCCTAGGGAGCAGTGTAGGAAAAATTTACAAAGAAATGGAAAACTTAGAAATGAAGGAAGCAGGTTGCCAATTCTGTGAATTTTTTAAACTAGGGATATTTAAAAACTGAGCCTTCCATATAGAGAATCAAAACAAACTTTTACATTTTCCAGAAATAGGGCTGCAACTCCATTTCATCCTCTCCAAGATAGTCCTGGATTTCATGATGAATAGAAGTTGGGTGCTGAATTTTACATTCTGAATGAGGCTAAAAGCAAACTGAGTGCTGGGAAGATCAGATCTGTGGAATCTGCTATTGGTGGTCTGGGTCGCGGTAAGAGAAAATTGAAAATACTGTGTTCCTGCTCCATATCAACTTTTTTCCCTTTTTCTTTGTCCTCCTATTCCTGTGAATAAGTTGGAGTCAAATAAAAAAAATTGGGACAGAGTTAGAAGAGCCTCAGATGTGAGGGAAGGAAGAAACAGATCGCATCCACAGATTGGGTCTTATCGGGAAAGTGAAAGGGCACTGTGTCTGTGAAAACTCCAGTGGAACTATCCTCAAGAGAGTTGCAAAACTACAATCTGATGGAGCTTTAGGGAATCTGTGAGATCAAATCAGTCAAAAATACTTAGCCTAAGTCTCAAACAAACTGGTTCCTTCCAGCTTTTTGATGACCTTTTCTCCCATTCCACTCACAGGAGTTACTTTCAAAAGTTCCATCCCTCCGTTCTGTCACCCACATGGGTCCCTCTCCAGCCACCTCTGCAGGTGGGTGGAATGGGATGGCAGGACAAACAGGTTTGGGTGTGGTAGCTTGTCATATTGTCAAAGAGTCACAATCATTTGTTTTTAAGTTTGCACTTATATCTCAAAATGAGGATGTGCAGTATGTTTTCAAAATCTGAGGCCTCACATAATGATGTCCCCTTTTACAAACAGATGAGTTGAGTTACTTTTCCTAGTTGACGGTTGCTGCCATAGGTCTGGGAACTTCTTAAAGCCAGAAGTACCTTAAATATAATAGGTACTTAACAAATTTGTGTTGGATAAAGAAACAATTCTTAAAATTTTAATATCTTTTTGGATGCTCATTTTAGCATAGTTACAGGATAGAGATAAAGAAAGAATTATGATACCCCAGGGAAAGTACCTAGGTAGACTTACAGTATAAACTTAGTTCTAAGTCAGATTAAGGAAAATGACAAACACTATATTTTAGTGATAATGATTAGCCAATGTAAACTACTATGCTTCTTTTATATTAAAGGCACTATTTGAAAACATCCTATATAAGGCAGCAGTTCTTAAACTTTGGGGGATTATAAATCCTTTTAGGAATCCAAGGAAAGCTACAGACTCTTTACTGAGAAAAAAATGAACATTTGCATCTCCTCGAAAAATAAAACAAAACAAAAAGAAACTTTGTTCATGAACATTCTGAAGCACATTCATGGACAAACCTGTATCTCAGGTTAAGAACATTCAGAAAGGCAAAGCCCTTGGATGGTGACCTTCAAAGTCCAGAAGAGGGCTTTCAAGAAAAGCTTTATTTCAGGATTCAGGACAGTAGACTTCCATACAGCATAATCACAAATTCCATCCATTCCAAGAGACTGAATTGAAAGCAACAAATATGCGTGTGAAGCTGCCCCCTCTCTGTGGAGGTAATGGAATTTTCATGCACACCCCACAGGGCAGAAGAATTCAAAGGCACTTGTTGAAACCAGATGACATGCAGCAATATTATGGCCACATCACACCGTCCTCACATCCAAAGAGACACACAGTAGGTTCACTGTACCAAAACTCTTAGACATAGTAAAGGACTGGAGTTTGTGCCTGGAAATTCAACATAAAGCTTAAGATACTTCCTAAACAAATTAAAGAAGAAATTACTGTCATTAATCTCTGATTCTCTAAAATGTTTTTCCCTTGGACCTAAAATTTAAGCTGATCACTAGTCATTCACTGAGATTCAAAGGCCAGGGAAGAAAACGATCTGCATCTTAGTTGTCCTTACTGACCCCACCTCTCCCCTTGTCCCAGCAACTGCTTCTTTCCCCTAATAGTTTCCTTCTTGCAAAGCAGAAAAAAAAAATATTGCACTTTCTAACCGAGCTAGCTTTAAATTACCAAACTAGAAGCTGAAAGGTTGCTTTTTAAAATGCTTTTGTAGCCAAACAGATGTACTTCTAAATTTTACTTTACTTCTTTCACTGGCTTCCCTTCCACTATATTTAGGATTCGATGCTCATTTTCTTATCATTTTCCATTCCATTGCTTTTGTTTCACATTTGAGTAACTGTAGGTCAAATGTACTCCAGACTATTCTGTTAAAGACATGTGAAAATCAAATAGAAACTGTATGATTAACGATATAAATCATCTGTTTTTTAAAAACAGGAAGGTAAACAAGTGCTTGGCGAATCCCCACCTGCTTTGCTGCTGTTGTGGTGCTGTGCATATCACGAAGAAAACAATTCCCCCTTCTCAAAGCTGAACTAAAATTAGGCTCCACCTGCAAGATGTTAATGAAAACTTACACAGCTGCATTCCAGAAACAAGTTACCCAGATTGCTTTTGGAAAGATCTGTGTAAAAGCAAACTTGTTAGCTCTTTGCCTAATTCCCAAAATGTAGTATTAATTTTAATGGCAATTATTAGCACAATAACCAACTGATAAGTAATCTCAAAATAGATCTAATATTATCAAATAGGAAATATACTGTCATTTTATCCACACATCCTGCTGGGCTTAACCCCTTACTCACAAATGCATGCTTCCTGCCTCTTTTGGCACTTGCATTCAAATGGAAGACTTGAGAACAAGTGAAGTCACTGGAGTAGGCTGCAAACAGTTCCACTTTGCACGGAGGAGTTCCTTTATCCACAGGCTGCTCAATGGGAAGAAAAATGGGAAGCACGTGCTTCCTTTGCCCTTGATTTCTTTTGCAGATTTTTAAGCTTTCTTTGGAAGAGAAGGCTCAAATCGAAACCAAATCACATCAGACTCATACTCACACTTTCTTGCAGATTTAAGATCCGCAGCTCCTGTATTCTCATAAGAGAAGGTGATCTCTATTTTTTATTTCCAGGTCAGGTCTTCACAGCTCCATTCTATAGGCCAAAGTACTCAATTTTGATCCCCATTACTTTTCCAGATCATATTCTAGTGCTTATCTTCAGAGAGAAAGATGTGTTACAGTTTAATTATTTACTAAATTATGTGTGTCAAAAATTAAAGAAGCTGCCATTTGGGGATGAAGAATCTCTGCCTTTTAAAAATCCCAGCCTTGAAAAAAAATCCTCTTCATCATTTCCTTTACTTGCAATTTAGTTTTATCAAAGGAACAGGAAATGCCTACAGCTGTTCAGATTTGATCTGGGTTCCCGATGTTGTATGTGTTGTATAGATTTTAATATTTTCACAATTATACCTTCTTAAAGGCTCTTTGGAACATTTTTTTTTTTAATGTTTCTAAGTCAAATAGGCACAATTAGATTTTGAGCAGCAAATTCACTTTCTGTTAGAGATTAAATAATGAAGAAAATAGCAATGCTGACAAGTAGGCTGCCTTTCATTACCCTATCTGATTTCATTAGCCTAATTCACACTTATTAATTATTGGCCTGATGAGATCATCAATGTAAGTACGCCAGCCTCAAGATGGTTGCATTTAGGGAATATTCCATCTTTTTCAAGACTTCTACATGGCCCTCAGATGATATTCCCATTTCATTTCCATTTCAGGCTGCTGCCCTGCTCAATAAATGTATCTGAACCGCCTATGAAAGCAACACTGCCAGAATAAACATTTTGTTTATTACATAGCCCTGCTTGCAACTGTCAACAAAGAAATATAAAAGAAGATTTAAGTTTTCATTCCTAGATAGTGAACTCCTGTGTGTTTCTACAATGCAGGTCATTACAGACTCGGCTGCCCCCTGAGATTGAGCAATTCTCGTGCACGTTTTAACAAAGGGCTGCGGATCTGGCAGTGTGGGAGTGGACTGGGCCACTTAGATAAGTTTCATTCACTGTAGGAGCCCAAGGGAACAGTGCATCAAGGCAGCTGCTCTGCTTTCGGTTCATGCTGAACTTTACACTATTTTCCTTTTAAGTTGCTACTAATCCCTTGGGTTTACATGTTTTTGGGGGGCTGCATGAGAGACAAGCAGTGTGAAATTGCCTGAAAGCCTCCTTATAAATAAGACTTACGATATAGACCAGCTCTGTTGATGAAAAGACTGAAAGGCCTGTGAGGGCCCCAAGAGCTGTTTTACAAGGCTCACACTGTGATTTCTTTGGTCTCTATCTAATGATTGCTAAAAAAATTTACTAACTAGGTTAAAATCACACTGGTCTCAAATTCAGTTGGAAACAGAGGCTTAACATAGACATAAATCCTGTCTACATATTTACTAACCTATATTGCTTGTTTAAATCTGATCTCTTTCTAGAAAATATCTTACTCCTTTGACAAGCAGAAAGAGAAAGCGAAAAGCAGGGAAACTGGGACATCAGAGATTGGAACAGCAGACTGAGATTCCAGGGACTCTGAACTTGCTTTCTAAACTATGTTCAAGGCACCAGCGTGGGCTATTTATGTGCTTCATCCATTTAGGTCAATTCTTTGAAGTATTATTGTTCCATTTTAAAGGTGAGAACACTGAGGCTAGTAAACGGCAAAACCATTCATTTAGCATGGGAATGTTTTAGTTTAAAATTATCACGATTTTTTTCTTACTGCTAATCAGAGGAGCGAGAGGAGGTTCAAAGAGGACATGAAAAGACAATAGAAAAACACTCTTCTCTATTTATTTCCTTGGGTTTTTCACTATCACCAGTGGCTCTCTCATGTTCACTCATGCTTCTGGAAATTGGCCTGACCTTCTACCCTGTTCCTTTCATGAAAACACTAACTCCTCTTACACCTCCCATTTCCCAGCTCTCCATTCCATGCCCCGCTTCAGTTTTCCTACACTAAATCCTACAAACAGCCATTTGGAAACAATTTTGAGGTCCACCTACTTTCCTGTGCATCTGTCTTTTGTAACTTAGAGGATATGGACTGTGTATTTTCTACTTGTCATGCTTATACCTTATTCTCTGTGAGTACCTAATAAATGCTGAATAATAGCAGCTTTATGACAGTGCAGAACCAGAAACTCAGGTTCCTATATTTAGTATTTCATCACTAGCAAGGAAGACTTATTCACTGTTGGCACTATCCTAGGCACTAAATGAAGTTACTTACAGAAGGCGGTGTATTTTGTACACCAAAATATTTAACTTTTCTCTCTTATTTTCTTGAAAAAAAAATAAATAAAAAGAAAGGGAGGATTGCCACTGAGTTTTCTCATTAAATCCACAGCATACTGAAGATAGATGTTGGTGCTTTTTTGAGGAAGGAGGGAAGAAGGTACAGAGTATGCTGAATGAAAACTCTTAGTAAGTCAGCGATGAAGCCACAAACTAAAATCTATGGTTGCATATATGCCCTGCTTTCCTCTTGCTTTGAAGAAGAGGGAAAGAATGAACTATCTAAAATTTGTACTTTCTAAGAATAACAAAAATACCACTATGTTCATGCTGTGTCTAAACAAGCAGAGTAAATTGAGACATTTAAACTTGATAATTTAGGCCAAAGATGCATTTGCTTGTAATATCAATATAACTGACTCATAAGGTTTTGTTTTTTTTTTAGATAGATTTCCCTAAATAATGAGCTCAATTTCATTTTTTTTTTTTTTTGCTCCCTTTCATGGACAAAGGCTACAAATATACAAGAAAAATAAAAGGCCATTTGCAAATTTGGGACATATTAACTCATGAGCAGACATACTTTAACATCATCAATTTGTTGTTGTTCTCAATCATTAATTCAGTAAATATTTATCAGATACTACCTACCACATTCTTGCCTCTGTGCTATTCAGTGGAGCTCATAGTCCAGTGTAGAGACAGACATGTAAACAAGTAATTAATAAAATATAGTGTGGTGTAATGGAAATAAGTTTTACAGGAATGATAAATTCTTCCTATGTGCTCTGAGAAGGCAACATGTGGGAGGTGACATTTCAGCTGTGTCTTAAAGATGAATTGTTGTTCATTGTCAGAGAGTGAGAAATACATCATAGACTAAGGGAAGAGCAGGTATAAAGATAGAAGTCTAGGGAAAAGGAGAGTATAGAGCATCTGTTACCTAGGGTATATGGTAAGAAATAGTAGAAGATGACATTCAATTACCAAGTGATGAAGGCCTTTTTGGATCACTCTAAGGAGATTAATATATTTTATGGACATCAGGAAGTCATGAAGAGTTTTAAGCAGAAGGATAATATGATTATATTTATTTGCTAGAAAGAGAATTCAGCATAAAGAATGTTTTGGCAGTAGCTGAATTTGTAGGTAAGGGTGAATTACACGGCCATTATTTTAGTCAAGGCATAAGGAAATGAAGGGCTTTCCTTGGGAAGTGCAAGAGAAGCTGAAAAAATATGTAATCAAGAGATATTTAGGAGGTAGAACTAAGAGGACTTGAAAATTAATATTTTACATGGAAGAAAGAGGTCAACTTGAATAACTCTCTAGATGGTGGTGCTCTTATAGGAAATACTAACTTTTTTTGCACTACAAAAATTTCAGGAACTGTACTGAGTTATTTTCATATGCCAAATTATTTAAATCTCACAATAACAATGTCACATAAACAACAAGAAGTTTTATCCCTATTACACATGGAGTTCAGGAAGGGTGAGACTTGCTAGTTGCCCAGTGTCACAGCTAGAACTCAATGGAGTCGAGATTGGAATGAGTCTTCTCAAAAGTCAATATGTTCTTCACACATTTCACCATCTTTAGATATCATTAATGAAATTCTATATTAAAACTGTGATATGGATTTCAAATCAAAATAAATCATAAATTTGATTAATGAGAGTTGTGACAATTTAAAACTTCCTTTTTTGAGTGAAATCAATTTTTTTTTTCTAAAAATGTTTATCAGTTCTGGTTAAACTCCTGAACAAATATTTTTGCTGCTCGACAACAACAACAAAACAGAAAATAAGCTTGAACTTTTGTTAACTGGTTTGTAGTAAAAAAGAGTGACATCTTTTGTTAAAGACAAATTTTTGCCATGGAATCTGCTAGAGATGAGGCCTAATACATGGTAGATTAGCATGCATTTTCAAATAACTAATTACTTGATTTCAATTCATTGGAGATTTGGCTTTCAATTTTTCAATATTACTGATTCAAAATACATAGGAAATATATTATTAAATAAAAATATTTCTAAAGTTAGCTGAGCAAAACTTTCTTTTTTCCTAACCAGCACAGTAGCCTTTTATTACATAATAGGCTACTAAATGGAAAAAGAATAGGCTGTGCTTTTCCATGTTGAGGCCACTTAATTTTTTTTTTTTTTAATTTTTATTTCTCAGTTTGCTCATCTCATTTTAGTATGGTGGGTGTTGTATTTCCTAGTATGTTCTTTTGCTTTGCTGGTGATTTGGGAAGGTATTTATTTGAATGCGCTACTCACACTTGGCCTGAAATCTGTGAAAAAGGATTGAAAAAAAAAAAATAACATGGACTTTAGCACTTTCTTTTTTCTTTCATTCTTATCTATTTTATTTTTAAATTCTTCAGACAAAACATTTTTCTGCAAGGATCTATATACAATTGGAGGATGCTTTTGATATATAGATCAAGCGAAATGGTAAATACATAGCCCTCTCTTTTCAAACATTCCCTTATTCTATAATGTGCCTGTTGTGTCACTTTTTTGATTTTCATGAGGCCTGCCCTTGGGTTTGCATTGTAACTTGGTATCTTTTCATTGTCCCTTACCACAAAAATGCCTTTTAAGGAACTACATTTGGAATTTAATCCATCAAGTTTTAGCTCCTCTTTCTTTTCCTTCCTTCTGGAAGATTTAGGGCCTAAGTCTTCGCTTTGATTTTTCTTCTCTGACTTTGAGGGTTCTCACTTTCTCTTATAATTGCTACAATCTGTTGTCTCCTTTTGCTTGGGAGTAAGCAAAAACAGAAACAATCAGTGAAGAGACGTGTGGGCTCATGAGCTCACATGTCTGATTTGTGTCTAATCTGATGAATGGGAAGGTCTGGCTCTTAGGAATGAGATTTTTTTTACCATACCATGCAGCCCCAGGTTCAGGATGGCCTTTATGCCAGGCACAGCGGTAAGTGCTCTATGCATTAGAGTCCTCCAACCACCTACAAGGCAGGCCTCGGGACCATCTGCATTTATTTTAGTTGAAGGGATCAAATCCAAAAGAGATGAAGTATCATCTTTCTCAGCGTTATTCACCTAGTAAGGGATAGAAGTGGTCAGTAGACCCAAGTTTTTCTGACTTCAGTACCTGAATTTAAATGACTAATCTATATTTTATCATATTAAAGCTTCCTAATTTCACTATAAAACAGTTTCCTGGATTGGAGATGTAGATTACCATTATATCATTTCTCGAGTTCTAGTACTCTAGAGAGTATTATTTTCTCTGATGCCTGTAGACTTGTAACAATCTTCTAAAGATAAGGAAAATAGAAAAGTTGCCAAGGTCACTCATTAAAAGAAAAAGGAATGCAGAAAAGAAAATACATAAATCTGTATATTTTATTGTAAAAAACTTATATAAGTTAAAATGAGCTGGAGGATAAGCATTGTTTAATGTTGATTCTGATTCTCTATTGGTCTGTCTTATTTAGTTTCTTATAATATTGAATAGTATACAGAAACAAAGATTATGTGTATTCTGTATCATATGTTAGTTTGGCTAAAACACTATTTTGTAAAAGACAAATACTATTTTAAATAAAAATGGAAGTAATGACATAGACATACAGCAATACAAATCCTCTGAGCTATACTTTAAGTACACATAATTTTATTTCTTTTCAAGCAAGAGAGGTAAATGCTACATGAAATTTTAAAAATAAGAAAAATACCATTAAATTTAAAAATTTTTCTGTATTAGAGATTTATTAGACACAAATCATTTTAAAATGTGACTTTATTTTATCTAAATTGCATTCGAATGTTAAATTTTGAAATATTGCCAGGGCTCTAATAATTTATGGAAATCTTTAACCACGGGTCATTTCTTAAAAGGTCATTATGATGATTTGGTGAACTTAATAAATAAAGTGGATCATCCTACAACGCATTCATTCACAGTCATTGACAATTATAAAGATTCAATTCAAGAATTATACACTATACCTCTATTATTAGAAAGCACTGGATTATGCTCTTTGGGGAAATAACAATAAAAAAATAAATTTAAATGAATGTATTAAATTTAAATAAATAGATTAAATGAAAAATAAATAATAATGATTTCTGTTTTCCAGGAACTCACCTTCTAGTAGCAAACATATCTAGTTGCATCTCACAAGGGTTATATATAAGACATATTGTTAGATATACATAAATTCTATTGTCAAAGTATGAAAGAGTGAGAGAGTAATTCTAACTTGAAGAATACAGGTTTCCTGGAAGAGAAGGGATTTTACTGGATTTGAAAAATGGGTAGGATTTTTATAGGTAGGTATGACATCGAAAACCAATATTGATTACTTTAAGATCAAGTTGAATTCCTCTATGTATGTCTTTTTTTCTCATTGAAAAACAAAGCAGACCCATTTCTTGGAAATGTAGGTATATGTGTCTTGAAATAAAAATTTTAAATGGTGGATATTCTTTGTTTAAATGCCAGAAGTGAGATCTTTTTCTTTCTCATTATGTGAAATAAATAAGGCTAAAAGCTGAAAAATTATAAAAGTCACTTGATTAAATGAGGCAAGCAAATAAACGCTTCTTAAAGGTCTCAGCTCAGTGTGTTCTTTCCCCAAGGCTAGTTGGAACTAGTCCACAGTTACAAATTTCTCCATCATATGGGTGGCCAGTCAATGTAGTGCCAGCAATAAAATGTGTAATCAACTTTCACATGTTTTTAGACATTCCCAAATCACTTTGATCATGACTAACAAGAAAGCTGCCATTTCAGTTAATAATCTATAAAGTCTTGAGGGAGATTTAGTCCAATACCTGGTAGAATATTTCACATTTTAAAATAACACAATCTAGATATATATTTATCCTTAAAACATAGTCTATTTTCCATTATGTAATCTTGTTTCAATGTCAACATTTTAACTTGTCATTTCCCATGAGTCCAGGGACTTCGATAATTGAAATTAAGTTGCTTTTGAAAACACATATACTTTAAATTACATTTCATCAAGGTAAAATGGAAAGTGATAACTTTTATGACAGCTCTCAAAATTACCTTTAGCAGTGCAACCTGTGGCACCCTTGTCCTTTTGCTCAATAAAAGGAGAAATAGTTATCATGGCAGAAAAGATACCAGAGTAAAATTTCTCTAAGCCAAGTGCTGTTTTAGCCGGTGAAGGTGTTCTTAAGTAGAAATACGTTTCTATACTTTATTCTTAAGTATGTATCAGTTTCATGCCCACAAGGTACAGTTAACACAAGTAGTTAGAAGGGTACCAGTGGTGACATCCATCCAAGAAAGCAACATAGAAGAGCTTGTTGAAAGCAGAAAATGATTTAGAGAGGAAAATTTCTGAGATGACAACTGTTTAATCTAACCAAAACCTTTTTTCTACACCAGGAGACATTTAGTCTTCCATTGGCCCTAATAGATATCTGAGAAATCTGTAGAGTTTTAGAAGGCTGCTAAAGCAACGCTTGATAGCCCAACTAGAAGATAAGGCATGATGACATCACAGATAATGGATTAATATGGGGGAGGAGTAAGTATGAAAAGATGTCTGGGACATCATCTGAGATGAGAATATTAAATAGTGATAAATTTAAAAGCTGTGTCTCTTTAACTCATGCTGCTGTGTGATTTTTCTTTTTACACACATTAGCAAAATTTTCCATCTCAAAGTAACAGCATGCACACACACAATCACACCCATACACAACTGAAACCAGCACTATTCACATAGGCCTTGCTACTCAAAGTGTGGTCTACAGACAGGCACCGCATAGTGGCTTGCTGGAAACGAAGAATCTGGGGC
>NW_011888803.1:4904159-4915592 GCF_000151845.1 Pteropus vampyrus | reverse complement strand
AAGGTACCTTTGTAAAATTTCAGAATCCCTCAATTAATGTTGATAATGATAAATCTCAATTTAAAAAAAAACAGATAAATTATATTCCATATATGCTGCTTAAGAAAGCAAAAAAAGTATATATTTTGGAAAATTTTTTTATAAATAAATTATTTAAAAGCAAGTTTATAACATAATAAAAATAATACTATCCATTATAATGCATTCTAAAGTTTATAAATACGTTTCTATACTTTATCTTATAGAAATACTTTATCTTATTTGATTTCCATGAAATACAAGAGAGGGCAATCTACAATTGTCAAGAAAATTTGCTTATGTGGAACACCTCATTCCAGGGTGAAAAAGATGAATTAGGTGCTATGGCAATTTTCTCACTGAATATTATGGGTATTTAGATTGATTTTTTTTTTTTTTCAGAGAATTGTTGGAGATCTGATTATAATTTCAAAAAGTTTTAAAATCTAACTTTTTTTTCAAAAATAATTTACTGAGAGTTAGACATTATCTTTAAATTAAGTTACCCAAATCTTACAACAATGGTGCATAAATAATATAGAACAGATCTTATAAATATGCAGTAGATGCAAATTTTATTATTTATAATATTTTAAAAGTAGATATGTCCTGGATATTAACTTATAATTTTACATTAATTATGTCCTTGTATTTTCACAGTGTTCTTTATAGAATGCTGAATTACAAAAAACACACACGCATTCACATTGACTCTCAAAATTATGCTTACGTTAAGAATACAAAAATGTATTTTAAATCTTCAAATGTTGCTAGTATCCAGAATTCCATTTGAAATTGCAATTTTAAATGTAGAATTGCACTTAAAAAGCACAAAGTATGTCAGTTGACAGACAAAAAGTTTCAGAAAAGTTGCTTAGTCAATAGCAGTTTATATTGCATTGCAATATAAAACCATCTTTACATGAAACGTTCATTTTATGGTTCCTTCTACAGGAGATCAAAAATTAAATATATGCAGGAACATAATTAGAGGATTATGGCCAAAGACAATGCACAAAGGGAGAGATTTGCAAGACAAAAAAAAAAATGTGTTATAAGCAGTTTTTTAATGACTGCTTTAAAAACAAAGCTGAATTATAACCACAATTATTCTCTTGTTGTGTGGGAAAGGTCACATGAAATAATTCCTCTCTGATTTTATCCACTCAATACCATCTACCCAACCAGGGACAGCTTTTGTCTCTTTGATTTGACAGTGCAATGAATACAGTACCACTCTTTCTTTTGTTATAGTTATGAACTTGTCTTGGTCTGAACAGGTAATCAAAGGCAAAAAATATCCAATCAGTTCTTTGTAATGTCATAAAGAACCGAGTAGGTAACTGCATTTTGATTTCAGTGTGTGCACTATTAAATGTAAATGATATGACTGCTTCTAGCTCTTTTGCGTTATTTTTCACACTTCTTTTTCCAAATCTCACTTAGTCAACATTTACTTTTGTTGTCAAGGATACAGTATATATCTTCAAAAAACAGAGACTTGATTTCTGCCAGAATTAGAGGAGAGTTCAAATCCAATCACTAGGATTAGGTCCTGTTTAATAAGATAGTGTAGGTGGTTGACCATAAGGCCAATTGTTAGCCTAGGAGCTTGAACCAAGAATGAAATTCTAGGCCCTTGGGATTAAGCCTGGAGAAGCTTTCCTAGAGCTTCTAAACACTGTCTTTGGTAGCAAATAGTGAACTGCTTCAACTGCAACTGGGTTGTCATATGCTTTATTCATGGACCCTCATAGGAGCCACCATTTTTACATCGAGGCTCCTTGGAGAGAAAAATTCCTTAATAGTTGAACTAGCAGGGTCAATCAATACAGAGATGCCTGCAGGTGACCAGATAATAAATAAATAAGTAAACAAACAAACAAATAAATAAATAAATAAGAGAAGACTAAAATCAAACATCGATGACGTCCTTTAGCATTTACCAATCGATATGTTTTTATCTCTTGCTGAAAAGGTTATATGAAGGTTTTATCATTTTAGCAGCGTTATTATGTATGTATGTATATGTATGTATTTATCTATTACAGGGGTGAGGAGATGCAGAAGAGTGTGGAAATGAACAGAGTTCACAGGAACCACTTCATTAAAGATGAAAAAACTTTACAGATGTCTATTTAAGATATTGCATCTTTTTAGCAATTTGGTCTTTTTCAGTAAACTAAGATCCACATGAAGTTGTCCTATTGTTTCTTCTGAAATAAATGCACTTTAGCAAATGTGACATGCAGAAGTATTTCCTTTCCTTGAGAGTCTAATTTCAAAGTTGATTTAAAAGGACAAGTTACATTCTGGCAGGGCAATAGGTTTACTAGGTTGTGCTTGCTTATTTATTTGTTTCTTTAAGGATTTTCCACAACTTTGCCTTACTTAGCCCAGCCATTAAGCTTTAGGCAGGAAACTTTATTTTCTGGACTGAAGAGAAACACATGAACAACAGGTGAGATCATTATTCACAGGAATTCTTTTCTTTCAGTTCAGTTGACTGTGTTATGTGTCACAAGAAGAGTTACACTGAACTCTCAGAGTATCACAGGATATCCTGGAGGTTATTGTTGTAAACTAGATTCTCTGAAGGTTTATAAAGGAATTAGTCAGTCATGGTATCCTAGAAATGGAAGGTATCTTAAATGTCTGCATGTAAAGGACTGCCTGCATTGATGTTAATATTGGGGGTCCCTAGACAAGGTTTCTCATTCAGATATTTATGATTTATAACATCTACATGTTCTTATACAGAGATAATATGATGCTTTCTTAAAATATTTCTCAAAAAGAATATCAACCTCCATTTCCTAGACCCATAGAGGTGGAGGACCCAATGTCAACTCCAGCTTCTCCTTCCAATGACAAGCATAATTGCATGAAAAATGGCATTTTGAAACTGAAGTTAGGATTAGTAATGCCTTCATACAAATTTATTGCATACGTTGCTGAATAAAAATAAAGTACATATGAGAGTAGATATTAATATATTTGAAGAGGATGGTCAGAAATGATATGATATGTATTTTATCATATACATAGAAAACACGTAAGATGTCAATTTTTAAAAGAAAGTGCTGCTTATATAATAAGACAGTTTCTTTGTGATTTTGTGGTACTTATGATCATCATATAATGTACCTTTGCATGTCCTCTACTTGGAATGATCTTTATGAGAACTATGTTTACTTGGCAAACTCTACTAATTTATAAAGATTCACTTTATTCATCAATTTCTGAAGTTTTATTTTTTTTAACAATTCATGCAGAGTTCATTATGAATCAGTTTTTTCTGTGTCATTGCTGTGCCTTGATCAACCCTTTCTTATTGTCTGAGCCACACAGTATTTATTTTATTGCTGTAAATTCCTCCCCCTTCTGACTACAGTATCCTTGTGGGAAGGGACAATGTCAGATTCATTTTTTATTGTATTCTCAACATCAAGTTCAGTACCTGGTACATCATAGCAAATCAATAAATATATATAAAACAAATGAATGTGACCTAAACACCACACATATTAAACCCGTTTCAGTCTAAAGTTCTACCCAGATAAATATAATAAATAAATTAAATGAGTTTAGCTACAGACATATATTTATGGGTATCCTAGAACTATATAGGAATGGAGAGAAGGAAATGATAATGCAATACTATTATTCATAGACTAAAACAAAAGCAGTTCTTTAAATTTTCTAAATTATCTGTGCCCCTAGAAATCTTTTTAGATTTTAGACACTTAGTGTATGTTCTTTTTTATTCACTCTCTGGTAAGCAAGGCAATCAAATGAGAAATTTCTTGAATCTGTGCCTGGTTAGGGAAACTCATGAGAATAGAAAGAATTTGATTCACAAAAAGGTTTGGTACCATTCATGGAATGCATATTCTAATCACTACATGCTGTTTTTTTTTTTTTAAATGGCACTGATTATTTCAGAAGGAAGCACATCAACATTATTATAGTGAAACTAGAGTGGAATTATGGGTTTCTCTGCTTGGAAATTTTTTATTGCTTTTCTGAGAAGGGTGCACATTATGCATGCAGATTTCAACCTACTCTCAAATTATGAGAACATGAGAAAAATATTTTTATTATAAATCTGGGATATAGTTCAATCTACTATATCATATATTTTAGTAATCTGAGACATGTTAAGATATGAAGAATAGTCATTCTTTTATTTATTCACATGATAAATATTTCTTTGACTATTATAAGACATTGTGTTGGGCACTGTGGAAAATACAAAGATTTTAAAACATGAACAACTTAGAAATACAAATAAAAAATAAAATAGTAAGTAAAAAGAAAAAAAGACAATTAACATTCAATGTTCTCTTTTGACATTTTATAACCTGTATTCATGCTAAAGACAGCAAGATAAACAGTTTACAATGATTATGATTCTTCTAACTTTGTGAACATAAAATAAATCAAAGATGAACATCCTTCATTCCTCCTTCAAAAATCAATGCAATACTGAACAATCTTTATTCACTGTATTTATTTACTATACTTGAAAAAAATCTATAAATCATATACAAGAATCACTACGAGAATAAGGAATCAATTCTTTTTTTTTTTAAATTGAGGTATAATAGATATATAAGATTATGTTAGTTTCAGTTGTACAATATAACGATTCAATATATGTATATATTGCAAATGGTCACCACGATAAGCCTAGTTAACATCCATCACCACACATGGTAATAGAATTTTTTTCTTGTGTTGAGAACTTTTAAGATTTACTCTCCTAGCAACTTTGAAATATGCAGTGCAATATTGTTAACTATAATCACCATGCTGTATATTACATACCCGTTATTTTATAACTGGAAGCTTGCATCTTTTGACTAGGGAGCTAATTCTTAACATATTCCCTTTCATTATTATGCTTCTAAACTTGACTTTAACAATTAATTTGGCCAGCAAATGGTCTCTACAATTGGAACATTTAACAGCAAGAGCAAATGGACAAATGCTCACCACCTGCTCAAGCTGTCTTGCAATCAATCAGGCCTAACATTAAGAAACAACCAAAATACAATGATTAGTTAGGAAGATGGACCAAATGACATGGAAGTAATTTTACCACCAATACTTGAAGAATGTTTAAGCAGACTATATTCCTTTTTTTCTTCGTGAAACTAGAGTAGGATTATGGGTTTCTCTGCTTGGAAATTCTATCACAATTAAATAATACTTATCTGGTAGGTATTCAAAATTATTTACAGACACTGAGAAGGTATGTAGTTGGGCATGAGGATAGGTTAGGGAAGCAAGATCCTTTTGTTTTCAACCCATTTGACCAGAATATGGTGAATAACTAGGGCGACCATATAATTTATTGTTGAAAACCAGTGCTTTTCAAGGGAAAGGGGTGCTATTTTTAATTATGTCAAACAATTGGTATAAACTGGGACTTTTTCAAGCAAACTGAGATGCACGATCAAACAATGAATAATTAGCCATAACTAGACAATTTTAAATGAGTTAACACAGATCAGTGAAGTTAATTGTTATATATAGGCTATGTAAGGTAAAAGTTTTTAAAGTTTGGACCACGAAGTTGATATTCTAGTCTTTGAAAAGCATATAATTGGCTCAAAACAACTTGCTCCACTGTATCTTCTATGGTAAATGATGTGTATTTACATACTTTTCCCCAAAGAATAGTTCAGGATTCATGATCTTTATTTTTCTAAAAGCTTTTATCATCTAAAACTCTTATAGTAATACAATATTCTGGGCAACCAAAACACTGTAATGATTAGTAAGAAAGATTAATAAGGCTTGAAGCCAAACAGAGACCATTAGTCTAGGAGTTAAGAAATCTGGAGTATTGTTTTAACTCTAATGCTTACCAAGTAGGACCTACTTTCTCTCTGACTTAACTTTTTCATTGCTAAAAATGTGATAGTAGCACTAGTGAATTTCCTAGGGATGGCTTAGGGAAATACTTTAAACATGCAAAATGTTTTAGTTTAAATATTTTATTGTCAAAATCTTTGTAGTGATAAAGAAGATAAAAGAGGAGGCGTAAAGAGTCTGAGAACATAGAATTCAAATAGTTTAAATAGCATAAAGAGAACTACATTTAAATAAAATGGAAGGAAAATAGGTATTTCTGACAAGAAAGCTTTCAGCCCTTGTTGATTTGCTAACACTTTCAGAAAGTGTTATTTCTCTCTGAACTCCTCTCTAACACTTAATTGTTATTGTTTATCTGCATTCCCTACTGGACTGTATGCTTTGTAAGGTCCAATTACGTTTTATCTATCATTAAACTGCATAGTGTCTGACTTAAAGTAGATATGCAATAAATATTTTTTTACCAAATTCATTAATGTTGATAACAAATGGAAAAACAGAATAAGGCATCTCTATTTGAATATTAATAATCTCTGTTAGGTCTTTGCCAGATTCTATTTTCTTTTGAATTTTATGTTGATCTTTTTTAAAGTTCCCTTTTCTACTAAAACCTGGAAAAGAAAGCTTATAAGAACTACAAAAAGACCTATAAATTTTCAACATAGAATACCTCTTCACTGTGACACAGGAAGAACTGGTTTGGAAATTGAATGTGAATGTGGCTCTGTGCAAATAATCTATTCACTTTTGGAGGTGTTGCTCAGTTGGTGAGAAGATAGCACTAATAAGGGTAAGAGTGCAGGTTTTATCAGCTTTAGCCAGAGAAAAACTGCCCCAAAGTCACAGATTGTACCTTTAAGCTCAGCGAGTTCTCTTGGGTCACAAAGAGAGTGCAGATTACTCAGTACAATCTATTAACGATTTGGAAAACAAGCAGCTGATGGTAGATCTAATACACAAAAGACAGCACATTATTACTTTGCAGAGTACTAAAACAGAGTGAACCCATCAAACAAGTATACACTTAAGAAGTATATTTTTGTCATCTGTCCCCTTTAGACCACAGATCTAAAATGGGCATACCTAGTGAAGGAAACTTTAAATCCAAATTCTTAGAATATATCCAAATCATTACTGGAATCTCTGCTTGGAAGGAAGAAAATATGACCATGTGGTATTGATAATAGAATGTCAAAAGGGCAAAAATCAATCTGAAAATCATCAGTAGTGATCACATTAGGCACTTGCAGGGTGATAGATTCTGAAAATATTTGTGTATTGAAATAATGGTTTTCTTTGCAAAAATCTGCTTTTCCACATGCAAACAGCATTTCGTTGTATGTGAAGCTCTGTTTTTCCAGTAAACATTGATTTATGGCTCACTACCTAAATTAATTCCAGAAAAAGAACGTAATTTAGAAATATTTTTGATACATTCTGTTAAATTCAGTTATGAGACATCTGATTAGAAAGTGGTAAACCTGTCAGATATACTAAAAGAAAATGTTCACTAAGAAAAAGGTAATGGTAACATGTAATAGCCATCTACAAGTCATTCATCAGTCATGAAATTATACTTATTAAGAGCCCTTCCACATATAGCAATGTTCTAGTGTCACAGATGTTGTGCATCTTATGGTCAATCCTTTTTTTAAATGAATGTGTTATCTGGGAATGCTGATAAAAGGAACCAATTATTACTTTGACTGGGTTCTCAGATAAGAATAGAATCCAGATTTAGAAGAGGAAGACCTAGACAGGTTAAAAACAAACAAACAAACAAACAAACAAACAAACAAAAACTTTATACTAAACTCTTGTAGAATAGTTCCTTTTTGGATTCAAAGTTTACTTTTTTCATTTCAACTGGCATGCTCTTTATAGAACAGGTGCAACAAATACCCATCACTACCTTCTCAAAAATATAACTAATAGGCATTTAATAAGGCAAGTTGCATATTAGAAGCAAGCATTTGAAAACAGCTAATATTTATGCATACAAATAAATAATAAGACATGATTAAACATCAGTGAATGTACTATATAATATATGGTAAAACTATAAGGCAGTGAGCCTATCAATAACATTCTTCTAGGTGCAGATAAGCCTTTGGACTTGCCATTCTTTCTATTGTTATGCTTTATAAATAACTTACCTGTCTTCACAGAAGTAAAATGACGACACATACACCGCCCCCCCCCCCACACATCTCACAATTGATTCTGTTCCTCCTGGCAAGAGAAGAGTTGGAGATCTACATACTTAGTGGGCAGAGAGAAGAAGTGCTACTTTAACCAGGATATTTTAACCATGAGAGAATTCCTTTAGCAGATCAGATTCACCAGATCTCATGCTGTGCTATAAAACAAAACTGGTTCATACTGGAGCCTTGAACTACTGTCTCCCCTGATCAAAACTGCATGGCTTGGACATGGTTCCATAGTGTAGTGGTTAGCACATCTGCTTTGCACACAGAAGGGCCTGGGTTTGTGCCCTAGTGGAGCTACGGTCCATGGTCTACGGCCATGCCACCCTGAACGAGCCCGATATCTGATCTTGGAAGCTAAACAGGGTTGGGCCTGGTTGGTTAGTACTTGGACGGGAGACCACATAGGGAGACCAGGTGCTCTAGGCACAACAACAACAACAACAACAACAACAACAACAACAACAAACAACTGCATGGCTCTTAGAACATTTTTAAATTATGTAGGATACATGGCAGAATGTCTCCAAATGCTGCTCCTTAGTACTTGTTGCTGAGGAAGATTCAGAGGTTAAGCTATCTAGAGTTTTCTCAGAAAACGTTGTGGTAGATGGTACAATGAAAATAACATTAGCCAACTTTAATTGAAAGACAAACATCTGGCACACAGAATCTAATCTCAGAAACTGTGTTTAGAGATTCAGGAAGCTTAAATACCTTGTCAAGATCATAGAGCTACTTAGAGATGGAGAGGGATTTGAATCTTGGTCCATCTAAATTTAGAATCTCTGCCAGACAGATCCAGGTTTGAACTCTCTATCACTCACTAGCTGTGTAAACTTGGGCAGGTTTCTTAACTTTGGCAAGGTAAGCCTCTATTTTCATGTCTTTAAAATGAAAATAATGCTTACCTCATAGGATGTCTCTCTGTGGACTTGCTTTGAATCAGCAGTAAGGCTGTCAAGGCCCTGAGCTAGTTGCTGCTAGGGAAACACTATCTGTAAGACTCTCTCCTCCCACAAAGTGTTGGAGGTGTACTGGAAGACAGAAGACAATAACTTATTATAGGGTACATGTAGACATTTACCCCAATATGTGAAACATAAAAAAGGGATACCCTGTTTGAAGAGTGTGGGCGTGTGTAAGGAGGACACAAATCCACCCACTCAGTCTTTCCCAGCCACTTCTGGCAGTCTGGATTGGCACCTTTGAACCCTAGGGCTCTGAAAGCATCATTAGGCAACATAACCTCTGGGGGATTTTCAAACATAAAATCTGGTTTCTACTGTAGGTGCACAAATATCTGTAATAAAAGGCACAAATATGATAACATATATGTCCATTCGGATAGAGAGAGATCATAGTCGCTTGTTTCATGGAAGAGGGAAGAAGAGGGTCAATGATGACATCTTAAAGAAGATGTCCAGGAATGGGTAGGATTTGAAAAAGCCAAGATCATCACTGAAGAAGAAGAAGAGGAATGAAATGCATTTAACAGAACTATATCAGGAGGAAAGGCAGACTATGAAAAGAAAGGAAAGGAAAGGAAAAAAGTACCAAGCATCTTGGAGATGTGTGAGCAACTTGACTTAACTGGAGCTTCTAGTACACACATATAGGAGGTAGGAGAGATGGGTCTGGAAACCGGAGGCAATAAAGGACTATGTTAAGAGCATGGGTTTCGGAGTCAGACAGATGTGGGTTTGAGTTCCTGTTCTGACAGTAGTTGTGGGAACAAGGGCAATTGACTTAACTTCTATGAGCCTCGGTGTCATCTTCTGGAAAATGAAAATAATAATAATAGTAGAGCATTATAACATTTTTTTTTTAGTGCTTATTTTATGCCAGGCATGGTTCTAAGCATTTACAGGTGTTAACACAGTTAGTCCAAATGTGTTAACGACAACCTTGTGATATAATCATTACCACACGTTTTCAGATAAAGAGATTGAGACAAGAGAAGTTAACAAATCTGTCTATCAAGTCACCTAGTCTATCATGTCATACAGTTGATAAGACAGTGACTGGAATCTAGGCATTCTCATTCGGGAATCTCCCTTATTAGTTCAATCATGTACGTCATAGAGAATGATGAGAACTAAATGAGATAATACCTATAATATGCCTAGTGATGAGGGTCAGCACATGCTATCCTTAAAATATGGCACCTTGGCGTATTGAATATTTTAAGCCCAAAGAGTTTGAGAAAATGGCAGAAGCAGGAAGGTCAGAGTCTTTCCCTCCCACTCCTCTTCCTTTACACTGATACAGATTATAAAATACTCATGTGACAAGTACACTCTCTATGACCAGAGAAAAGGAATATCTTTGTCTCAGAAAACAAAGGGATGCCAAGAACCCTACACAAAGGCTTTGCTATGGTCCCCACTTTCTTTATTATACTTTTCTCATTCTTCTTAACCTATCATTTTTCTACAAAATTGTCTATTCTTTATCAAATCTAACATAAATATACTCAGGTCTACTGTTTCTTCAGGTTTTCATTTCCTTATGACATCCCTCATCTCATATAAAATTTGCATTACATAAATGTGTATGCTTTCTCCTGTTAAACTGTCTTTTTCAGTTTAATTATCCGACCCAGTCAGAGACCCCAAGAAGGTGCAGAAAAAATTTTTTCCTCTGCTGTACTAGCCAAGTGTCAGGCATAGAGTAAGGATTCAACTGAATAAGGCCTCACATAAAAAAGAGAGGAAGGCAGGGCAGAGAAAGAGGTTGAAGCCAAGTCATACAAAAGCTCTAGAATACCATGCTTAGGGACAATTTTGACATTTTCCAGTTGGCAATTTTAATTACATATGGGATTGCAACAGGCTTGTGCTGTGATTTAGAAAGATTCATCTTTCAAGATATCAGTTTAAAAAGAGAGATGAGTAGAGACCAATTAGACTTTTATTGTAATAGTCATTAAATAGGCTGAGAAAAAGGTGGTGGCTGTGTAGAGGGAAAGGAGGAAACATGTAAAAGCTATTGCACAGACGAAGATGAAAGGTGAAGCAAACAAAAGATGACTCAAGGTTTCGAGGCTGGGTGATGGGAATAATGCTGCTGATGCCATTAATAGAAATGCAGAAATCAGGGGGAGAAGCTGGGCCTTGAGGGAAAAAAAATGATGAGTACATATTTTTTTACAGACTTAGTCTGAGGTGATGACAAATCATTTAGGTGGAGATACACAGTAGGCAATCAGCTTTGCAGGAACTCAGCTCCATAGAACAAATATACAGCAATATCTAAACTTTTTTTCTCAGAACACTTTGGATTAAATATTTTGAGAACAAAACACATATATGTGTATTATATA
>NW_011888803.1:4875416-4902764 GCF_000151845.1 Pteropus vampyrus | reverse complement strand
TAGATCCTAAGATAATATAACCAAATAGGCATTTGCCATGTACAGGAAAGGTATTAATGACTGAGATGAATATCTCCTGGTTGATGACAGGAGCATTCTGTTAGTCAAACTGATGCCAAAACATGACAGACTAACATCAAAATATAAAGAACATCTAGTTCAAAAGGATAATTGAGCTCAAGAGTGGTGGAATCTTACAGTTACTGAGAAAACTAACGTTGTTTTGGTATTGTTTATTCTCCATACTGTGTCTGGTAGTTTTTCCAGGATCGCATCTTTATTTGGTTGCTTTGTGTAAGACTGCAGAAAATTTTACTTACTGAAACACCGTTATAAACAAGTGCCATTGTTTATTAAGCTTATCAGCCAGATGAGTATTTGATTTGCTGCTGAGAACTTTTAATCTGTTAGCAGGCTCTGGCTCAATCCATTTTTAGAAGCTCTTTTCAACATATTCTGAGTTTGATATTTAGATGCTAATAGAGATGATAGAAATGGTGCACTTTGATTTTTTTCCCCTAATTCTTGTAACTAGTAGAGAACTCTAAACTGAAATAAAGAAAGAAAAAAACCCAGTGTTCATCTTTCCTTTTCCGCGACCAATAATTTCAAGCTATTTTGCAAATATAGGACAGCTGCTTTATTGAGCTAAAAAAAAAAAAAAACACACTACAAAATGTAATGATAGTACTTTGGACTCTATTCTGATCTCCCTTAAACGCCACACAGCTTGGATTTTTCTGTAATTTTAATGAAAATGTAGCATGGCACATCTCTCTCATTTAAATTATGCACTGTCAGTATTTTCCTTCTTAGCAACTGAAGCACTTCTTGGGAAACATGCCAGGTATGAGAGGGAGGGTGAAAGCCAAATATGGAAAATGGAGGTGGGGGTGGGGAAAGGAACTGGACTAAACAAACACACTCTCCACTCAGCCAGCTTTTTAAAGACTTGCAAATCACTGAGAAATGGGGTACAGAAGTTCAAGTAGGATTAAGATAGTTTAGCAAGCCTAAATGCCGCTAAACATAGGTCAAAATAGAACTAGAATCAAACCTTAAAAACACTGCTGATTTGTTAAAAACTAACACAATTTCATTAATTTTAACATGATATCAGAGTATATCTTATTATTACTTAACTACTTGGGACTTGATAATCATGAGTAAAAGTCAGTAGTGTTTCTTGGTTCCGGTGTCAATTTCTCAATTAACAAAGCCTTCTTCCTTCACCTGCCATGCTCCTCTTTTGTTTTCTAAGCAAAGATCAATCATTCATTTACTTAACAAGTATTTGTTAAGGGCCTGAGTGAAGAACAAAACAGAGAGGATTTTCCGTTTATTATCACCTATGTTATAAGTCCATATTCTGGAGAAGTTACATATACACAAAAATAAAAGGCCCTGGAGAAGAGGTGGTAAAAAAAAGGGGGGCGGGGCACCATATTTATATCAGTGAGAAATAGCCAAATAAATTTGGTTCCATTTTATAAATCACTTTTCACATTAATTCTCACTTTAACCTGGAATTCTAAGTATTGTTATCAACCTATTTTACTAATTTGGAGGGAGTTTTATAAAGGTTAAGGAAATTGGTGATCATTATTGCTTAGTGCCAGAGCTACGACATCAACTTGGGTCTTCTGACTAGAATTAATGCTTTTCTCATTATAGTGCAGTGGTTGAGAACATGTGTTCGGGAGTCCAGAGGATTTTGGTTTGACCACAGATCTATCTGCTCCTTACCAATACCTTCTGCAAGTTGCTTAACCATTCTAATCCTGGTTTTTCTAAAATGGAGATCATGATAGAGTCTCCCCCAGAGGACTGTGGGAAGGAGTAACATAAGACTTGTACTTAGCACAGAGTCCAGACCCAGAATGGATTACCTAGGATAGATTAACCCATCTTTCAAGCAGGATCAAGAATTCCCTATTAGCTACTTATAGAGCTCCTTAAACATAAAGAAACTCCAGTTGGGCAGAACAAAAGGAACAAGATGTCTGGCATTAGCTGTTAGTGGGTCTTACTGTTCAGGACTAGTATTGAGAGTAGAGTGTGCCCAAGAAGACTAGGACTTCAGCCTGAAAAAGCTTTTTCCACATACTAAGAGATTGCTTTGAGATATAAGTCAGCAGATGCTTTAAAATGCAAATATTTGAGGGTAGGAAGAACAAAGTGATAAGATTTCTCAATGATTACCCTATTATAAATTCTTTTAGTCAAATACTATCTTATTTGCAATCTCCTGCAAGGCAAGAAGGAAAGAGATTCTCTAAGAGAGAGAATCAGGTAGAAAGTGGAATGTCTTTGGCTGGAAAGGTGGAGGCCTGAGGGCATTATGTGCTTTGGTGAGGAGAGGCAGGGCATTCCAAGAGAGGGAAGAAGAATCTGGGAAATGTGGAAGAGCTCCAAAATAAACTTTATTTTGCGATTTAGGTTGGGAATGTTAGACGCCTGGCATCAATAAAAACCCTCTCCTGGTTTGCCTTCTGGCACCACTGGCAGGGAGTTGACACCTGAGCTGGAATACCTGGTCAGGGCAAACCCTGCAGTACAGCAGAGTACTCTGGTTCCAAGTGTCCAGGGGATTGTGCAGGCAGACACTTGTCCAGTTGGATGAGTCAGAATCCCTGGGAATACAGAGCTTGTTTTCTCCCTGAAACCTGCTCGTGAATTTTATTATTTAAATTATACCTTTAAATGTCTTCTCTGAAATATTTCAAGCTGGAAAGCCCAGGAATACCTCTTCCCCATTTCTACTTAAAGGATTGGTTAGAATGAAACCTGGGGCTTATGGAAATGTCACTATGTAACATGTATCCTAAGAACTGTGTAAAGCCTCCAGGTAAGCCATCTTTCAACTAGGATCAGAAATTTGGTTCTCTTTGGAGCCTGTTAACTCTTCAATCCCCTCTCTCAACCAACTGCAATCCATCCTTGTGGTATCACATTTTAACTACAGTGAACCATGGCGTCTGTACAAGATTTGTGCCCAATATTCTGGGGGAAGGAAAATGTGTCGTTCCTTTGTTTTTCCTCAGTAAACAGAAAGTATCTATAAAGGGTCAGGCTCCAGCATGCGGATGCACTCAGAGGTGAGCAGCTGCAGCTGAAGGAGGTGGGTGGTCAAAGGCGGTACTCTAGGAGCAGAAGTCCCTGAACTCAGCCCAGAGTTCTGAGTTTGAATTGCAGCCCTGTGTCTGCCTGCACAATCCCCTGGACACTTGGAACCAGAGTACTCTGCTGTACTGCAGGGTTTGCCCTGACCAGGTATTCCAGCTCAGGTGTCAACTTCCTGGTGCCAGAAGGCAATGCAATGCAGCCGTGTGCCCTGTCTGGACTGCAGTTTTCTGACCTATAAAATGAAGAAGTCAGATTGGCTGGTTTGTGGTTCTAATCCTCTGAATTGGTGAGATCCTAACCTTGATAAAAAGGTGGTTTTTAGTTTAGCTCTAAATTAGCAGCCACCAGCCCCTTGGTTCTGATTTCACTGCTGGCTCTGGAATATAAGAGCCCTTTGCTTTGAAATCCCCCCTTTCAGCCTCTATTTAGAAGTAGAAATCCCCAAATACTAGTTTATCAGCACCTCCTATCATCCCCACATTTGGTTTCCTTTGCATTTTGCCACCCAGTGACCCACATCTAAATAGGTGGAGGTTGCATGAAAAGAAAAAAGGCAGAAAGTTAAGTTAGAGCTGAACTGTAGATCAATGGCTGCAATTTTACCCCAAAGCAGGGTTGTGCTTCTGGAAGAACTAAGATTTATTGGTTTCAACACATGAAGATGTAAAATGTGCTGTTATCGCATCTCCCCAGAATGTGTACTGGCACTAGCCTGGGGAAATTGCCTGGAATAGCAAATTCCTAGTTGCTTTGTCAGTCCTACCGTCCATTTTCTGCATCGAAATTTCAGCACATTACCCACAGATAGATGCTGTCTTATTGGGAGTGAACCTTGAACTATTATGCATTATGAGTTATATCGATATGACTGATATTATAGCTTAGATACTTGCATATTTAAATGAAGTGAAATATGGTATTCAGAATTCTGCATTTAAACGCAATGTAAACTTTCACTTATGTATTCACTTAAGATATAGTTATTAAGTACTAGTAGGTGTAGTATACTGTAAAATGATGAAGGAAGATTATTTGCTGGAAAAAATCTGGATGTTAGACGCAGAAAGAATTCGTGTGAATTTTGTTGCTGGTGCTAAATTTACCTTGAGCATGTAATTTTTCTGAGCTTCCACTTTCTCTTGGGAACAACAATATTCTCAATATTCTCAATAACAAGGTCTTTGTGAGTAAAAATGTGAATCTCAGACATGTGTAGGAATTTTATAATATTGTTTTTTTAGTTTATTTACTTAATAATAATTACAGTGCCCATTTTAGAGTTGATGAAAGCATTTTCACATATAGCATAGCATTTTAATACCACCTTATGAGGCTGGTAAGGCATGTTAGCTTCATTTAAGAGATAAGAAGATAAAGGTCCAGAATAGTTGAAATACATTTCTTCAAACTGAATCCTTGACTCAAAGGTCTTTCTCAGAGGCAGCATAAGCATGGAGGAATATATTTCTCATCAGTAAACAAACAACCATGCCTTGCTAGGGTTCCTGTTAATATAAATAAATTTTGTAGCAGAATTCTATTATCTCATCTTCCCTGAACAGCCATAACGCATTGCCTTTCAGAAGGGAGTTTAACACATTTGCTACTTGAAGAATTCTCTGATATTGTGATAATATGAGTAGCAATCAGCATAAACAAGTATTTTCTAACCAGAACATCGTGATTTTCCACATGTCGATAAGTCATTCCTAGTGAATCATAACCACAGCCTTTAATAGTGTGATTTCTGGAACTATGAAAGGCCCCTAGTCTAAGAAATAATTCTTTCTTATATAACTCTTATAATTGCCCTACAGACCTTTATTCTGCTTATATTTGTATTAAGGCAAGTGATACCAGATTCTTTCCTGAGGAAAGATTTATTGCAAGGAAGGACAATATTCAAACCCCTGTAGGGTTGTTGGGAGGGATAGAGAGCAGAAACTATGATAAGAAGGTCTAATGAAGAAAAGAATGATTGAAATCAAGGATGAGGTACCATTTTTACTCCTTAGACTGACTTAGGTGGTTTGATAACATCAAGTATTGGCTAAAGTATGGAGTTCTCTCATACTCTGTTCGTAGGAAGAGTGAATTTGTGCAGTGAATTTGGAGGATGAATTGGCATTATATTAAAATTAAATTTCATCAAAGTATCTAACCAAAGGAACATCATGCATATGACCAAAGAGACACATGCTGGGAAGTCCAATGCATCATTTTCTTATTATAGTAAAAGAGAAAAAGGAATAGTCTAAATACTTAGCAGAGGAAAAGTAATTTAATAATTTCTGGACAGAATGCACTCTGGACAGAGTACATTCATATCACGACATCATAGTAGTAATTGTAGCGAATAAAAGCAATTAATATATAATGATATGGAAATGTAAAAAAAAATATATATGGAACCATCTTAAAATAGAGTTGAATCTGCCATCTACATCTACCCGAGGTATTGCCTTGCATTTCTTACTCCTTGAAACTCTGGAATGTTAAAACTAGGCAAAGAAACCTTTGAACTGCACCTAAAGCAGCATTATATTCCAAGCGATTGTTTGATATGACTAGTGGCCTAAAATGAAAGACTTTCCAACAGCCTCACTTTACATCTAAGAATACCTGAGAGGCTGAGAGGTAAAATGACTTTCCTCAAGTCACTCAGTAAGAGAGAACCAGATCCCCACAGTTTCACTCAGTTGCTTTGTTTTTCAGAAAGTTCAGTGATGGTTTCTTTTGAAAGAAAAATGCAGGCACTCTCTCCTTCCCTAAAGAATGTCAGAAAACAACCAACTGTGGAATGGATTCTCAGTGAGTGAGAGGATTATGTTGTTTACCCTAACAATGTACTGTCAACATGTCAACCATTTATTAGGTCATTGAATTGACCTAGTGCTGTTAATACCAGTGGGAGCTGGGAGTATACCTGCTTCAAAGTCTAGTGGTGCAAAAATATTGGTGGAAGAACAGTCAAGGACTTGGAAACGGGACCTTGGGCTGGTTAAGGGATGTCACTTAGCTTATTTTGCCATCAGAAAACTGTTACTTTTCTTTAAAAAATATATTTATTTCCCAATTAGTTTTCCTCAATAGAATTGCCAGATGTTCAGTAAACAGAAGTATACAATCCTGTTTTTTTTCCTGTCTGTCTGATAAAATGAAGAAAATGAAAAGAGAGCATGTGAAGTTTAAAAAATTATTTAAACTTAAAAAAATGAATTAAAAAAATATATATAGCATCAAAATTTATGACAGAGACCTTAGCCAAGAAAGGAATCAGGAGGGCCTGTGGAAGGAGCTCTCACACCCTTGTCTGTTGCTGAAGCCTTACATGTAGAACTCTGTTTTCAACAGAGCTTGTGATTATAACAGCCCCTCCTCTTCCCCTCTGTAAAAGGAGCTTCCTGCTGCTTCTTGCTCTGTGTGTGTGTGTGTGTGTGTGTGTGTGTGTGCGCGCGCGCGCGCGCGTGCGTGCATATTGTCCTCCATGCCTGAATCTATGGAATTGGAATCCTTTTTTTTCCTGAATAAATCCTTTTTGGTGATGGAATATCTAGTCAAATTTTGTTTATGGTTGGCAATGATAGTAACATTGTTCTGTAAACAAATGTGTTACCTTTTATTAGATATGTTCTTAGGCCAACAATGTTCCCTAGTAACACTGTATGTTGAGTTTTAAGTTAGTATTTTCATAATTACTCAAGAAACCTGTATATTTCCTCTTTTAAATGCTTTCACAGAAAATAATCAGTTTTGGATATTAACCATGTGTAGACATAGTTAATAATTAAAATTTTTATAGAAAGAATTATTATAGAAAGAATTCAAACTGAAATTTTGAGTTTTCTTCAAAATTACATGCAATTATTTAAAAATAGTTACTTCTAGAAAGAATATAAAATAAATTAATATTTTACAAAGAATAAATAGAAAATATCAACTGAAATAAGCAATAATTTAGAAATATTAAATCTTTATTCCCTACCCTTCTTTGCCAAGTCCCTTATTTTTGAGGAGGACATCTGGAAATACTATTCTTTAGCTTCAGGAGAAGCGCCTTCCAGTCTTTCTTCAGCTGTGCTAAGTAGAAAAAAGTGCCCTTGGAATGAGACCAACAATGTTTCAAGTTCTTTCTTCACCACTTACTAACTGTAGAACCTGGGTCATTATTTTACTTCTCAATTTTCTCTTCAGAAATTGAAAATTATAATTCCCACCTTAAAGTTTTTTTTTGAGAGTTAGAAGAAACGATCGCTTCTTTACCTTACAGGTATTCACCCTCTTATGAAAAGCACATAGCATGGTGCTTGACTGAAAATGCGCCCAGGATTTGTGGCACCAGCCTCTTCTTCTTGGGTCAGCACAGTGCTTTACAATCTGTTTTTGGAAAAGTCCAAAAAAAGACTTCAGGGTCAAATAAATTTAGGGGAAGACTGCATACTCAGTCCCCCTCTTTGGTATAAGAAAATGTACAATAACATATTAAAAGTTCTAAGGAAGCTTAATCTGGTGTTTTCTAATTTTATTGGAACACAGATTTTCTTTATTCTCTAGAGAATACAAATTAATGGTTCTGGGGAACTCAGTATGGGGAAAACTGGGCTAGAAAATTGGGTAAGTATGAGTAATGGCTTTAAGGCTCCTGAGAACAGGAGAAAAGCTTGGAAAAGAAATTAGGGACAGCTTGTGTAGTCGTCCATTCCCATTAGAGTTTCCTCTCTTTTTCCAATTAGAGTCTGGGTCCCTTAGAGGAAGGCTTTCAGACTTTCCTATCTAAGAATCCCTAATGCGAAGGACACTGAACACTTATTTTATCATGAAAGCCCACGAGAACCTCCCATGTCGCTCCATAAAATATATTTGTTTAAATATAAAAAACAAAAATTTTAATTATTGAAAAGTAAATAATTGAATACTTTCATGCAGCACATTTTTTTTTTATCAAATTTATGTTCTTGGGAGATATATCATATTTCATGCTTATTGGGTATATAAATGTAGACTCCCTGGTTTAATACTGAATGGCTGTGGGAGGAGTACATATATTGCAGTATTAGAAGCAAAGCCTTAAGTCAGCCAATCAACAAATATTGAATGCTCCATCTAGTCTGAGTACTGTTTCAGGAGCTGAGCAAGGAGGCGGAGAGAATTTATATGAATTTCTTTAAGGAATTCTTACTCTCTTGCATCCCATGAATGGGTGCGGGATTTGCATGCTGAATGTGAGGAGGGAAAAAGCAAGATAACCAATAAACTCATGTAGTGATAAATAAGATAACTTTTAGCATGGATTAATGCTATGAAGAAGATACTACAGTGATAGAGTGACTGGTGAATGCTACTTGAACTAGAGGATCAGGGTGGCTCTTTGAGGATGAAACATTCAGGTAGAAGCCCACTGATAAGAAAGATGCCATGCAAAAGCTTTCTAAATTGAAGGTAGAGCATCTACAAAAGTTCAAAGATAGGAAATAGCTTAGCATGTGTTTTAGTTTGAGTTTCTCATAATATATCCAGAGATCAAGACTAAGTATATGTAGTTGATTTGAGATGTCACTCCATGAAGCATCAGAGAAGAAATCAAGAAAGTGGACAAGGAGAGAGAAAAACCAATAAAGGGTATTTTATAAAAGGATTACTGCTATTGCTAATGAGGGCTTATTTCCACTGGAGTGGGGCCCCTTTGAGGAACTGTTTGGAGCTCACCTCAGAATCTTCCTACTGGAGGGCTAGGAGGCTGGGCCGTGTACCAGCCTTCTCCATATTCCACTGGCTGAGTATTATTCTTGGGGTGTTAACTCTACTGCACTTTTAGATTGTACCTGTGGAGGTCGAACAAACTCCTGACCTCAGGCAAATAAAGACACAGGTACTGAAGATAAGAAACTGTCGGCATGCTGAGAATTCTCAGATTGCAGAGAAGGTGGTGGCAGGGTATCAACAGTGTCAGTCTTCCACAGAATATAACTCAAAGCTAACTTGGTTGGAGTATAGTAGGAAGAAAGTGGAGGGAAATGAGTTCAGGGAGATAGGCAGAAGCCAAATGATGTGCCTGTAACATTGCCTGTTCTTAGTTCATTTATAATAAGTAGCCATTGGAGGGTTTAAAGTAGGGAAATGACCAAATATGCTCAAGCTTTAGAATGATGGCTATGGTTTTTTTGTTGTTTGGTTTTTGGTGGGAGGTGGTCTTAAAGGAGGCAAGAAAAGAAACACGATGATGGATTAGGAGGCTATTGCCATATTCTAAGCAAGAGATCATAGTCAGTTGGGTTCAGTGTAGATTACTTGTCTTCATTTTACTTAATCTATAAGCAGTATTTGACACAATTGATCACTTTTTCCTTTAGAAACATTTTTGCCTTGGCTTTCAGAAATACCACTTAGTCTTGATTTTCCTACTGACTCTCTGGGACTCTCATCCAGTCTCCTATCTTGGAGTGCTCCAGGGCTCAGTTCTCAGACTTTTTCCTCTATCTTTACACACTCTGTAGGTGATCTCATGTAGTCTTATGGCTTAAGTACTGCTGGCACCCATGCATCTTTCAAATAAATATATCTCTAGCCTAGTCTTTTTTCATTGAATTCCAGAGTCCTTTATGTCAATATCAACTTTTATCATCATTTGAATGTCTGATTGACCTCTCAAACCTAACACATCAGAACCTGAATTCTTGGTCCTCTATTCCCCTACAAATGGTTGTAGGAATTAAGTTTATAGCAGTGGAGATGGTGAAATCAGTTGGTTCATTAAACATTTTAGAGGTAGAGCCAACAAGCCTTAATGAGGAACTGGAGGAATCAAAGATAGCAACTCAGTTTTGCCCTTTACCAAAATGGAGAGGAGTAGGTTTGGCAGAGAAAAATCAATGGCTCTGGTTTAACTATATTAATTTTGAGATACCTGTCAGGCACCCAAATAGGATGTGCGAGGTGTTTAAGTGCTTCATCTAAAGGAGAGATTCCCTCACCCATATATATGTTTAAAAAGCCAAAAGAATGTTTTACAAAGATGTGGCCTAAATAAAATTTTCTGTTTGTCTCTGCAAATGGGAACTACAGAGTTGAAGAACATGTCTAATCATTAAACACTTGAGAAAGAGTAGAGGATGATATGGACTGATAAATACTCCTCTGCAGTAAATTTTGTATTCATAGGCAAGTTAGCAACTGAAAATGTTAGGCAATCAAGGTCAAACTATTGTACCAAATAGTTTTGGTATAAAAAGTCCATTATAGACAAGTCGATCTTTTTAAATCCTCTGTTCAAATTCCTTCAAAGACTTCTCATTTCACTTGGAATGAAAGTCCTGACTGTGTTCGATCTGGTTGCCTCTAATTTTGGCTTCTGCCCACCTATTCTCCTCTTCTCCTAACACAACCCCTTGTTCATGCAGGTCTACCCACAATGGCCTTTTACTCTACCTTAAATACTCTACATTACCTACTCAGAGCCTTTGCCCTTGTTCCTTCCCTATTTCTGGAAACTTCTTCCCCCCAAATACATGTATAGCCTTTTTTCTAGCCTCACTCTGGTCATGCTCAAGTTTCCTGCAGAAAAGGCCCTTTTTACACCATTCTATGTGAAATATCAGATGTTGTCATTGTTTATCCCTTTACTCTGTTCATTCTTCTTTGTAATTTTATCACTCTTTGACTTTAGCTTATGTATTTATTTGCCTATTATCTGTTTCTCTTATTAGTAGGTAAACATCAATAGACCAGGGCTTTACTTCATCTGTTTTGTTTAATGCTGTATTTCCAGATTCTAGAACATTGCCTGACACATAAGAGGTGCTTAATAAGAATTGAATTGGATAAACGAACAAACCATTCTTTTTAAATTTAAGTAATCAAATATTTCTTATGAGGCTATAGAATAGACTGCCACATAAGAAATATTTGATGGGCAGGCGAAACTGCTGTGATAGTAAATCTCAGTCTACATTCAAAGAGCTAGGCAGGTAGGTCCTGTAATCAACATCAGGAAAATCTCTCAAAATTTAGTGGGTCCCCCACCAGCCATTTAGGGAGCAATTCAGAGCTCCAGTGTCTGATTCAAGGATTAGGGTTGGGGAAGGAAGAGGTTAGGAGGCAATAATCATACTGTGTAGACTATCAAGACTAAATCTCAGGCAAAATAGAATAATTAGGGACCTAATTATCACAGCTGAGGTATATATTTGACCAGTGTTTCTCAAACTTTGTTGTACATTAGAACCAACTAGGAAGCTTTTAACACTCTTTATGATGAGGTTTTACCCCCTACCAATGAAGTCAGAATAGCTGGAGATGGAGCCCAGGTGTCAGTGAGTTATTCTAAGATGCACACAAGTTGCGCTATTAAAAGTACGGTCTCCAGACTGGCAGCCATGGCATGAGTAGAACTTGTTAGAAATGAAGAATTGTAATCTCCATGCCTACCTACAGAAGCAGAATCTGCATTTTAACAAGATGTGGGTGATTTGTATGCACACCGAAATTTGAGAAGTGCTAATATTGACTACAAAGTCCCGCCTAGGCAGGAGAATAGGTCATCAATCCTCAATTTCCTGAGGAGAATTAGAGGGACATAAGTCCACTAGGTTCACTATGCTTTCTGATTTAGATCAGAATTAGATCCAGAGCTTGAGAGTGGGTTTGGGTGTAGAGGCTTTACAAATGGAGAACAAAGGGCCTTAACTCTGGGATGAGGTCAGTTAATGGAATAGGAAACCAGGAAGGATTTAAATCCAGTGTGTAGTTACTGTCAGGAGATAGGATTGGAATGATAGGTTAGTTCTAGACTGTAAATGAACCATAGATGATGACAGTGTTGGAATAGGTGAGTGACATGATCAAATATATATTTTGGGCTCAAATTGACTGGGTGGAAATTCTCAATGCACTCCGGAAAAAAACCCAAAAAGCAAACAATGACAACAACAGTAATAAGGTGAGGATAGTGCAAGAATAAGTGATATTTTTTTCACTATTCTTTAATATTAATGTATGTCCACAAGTCTTATAAGATTAGATTGTGTAGCTTATTATTTTAATCATCCAAATATTAAAAACCAACTAAAATTAGGAGACCACAAAGAAGCCAACAGTAGATTTGCTTGGTTACCTTTGTTAAGATTCTGCTAAATTCTTTTCTTCAGAAATATAACTTTTTATTTCCACATCAATAGCACAGTTGACATGATTTTTTTGCCACTTCGTATAACTATTCTTACAACTGCAAACTTTAAAGTTGTAACACATTTTACATATTTTAAGAAAGTATTGGCATATTCAAAAATTCCTTGAGGCTACTAATCAAGCCCAATATATACCTTCACATTCATGTCGCCTCATTTTAAATGCATGTACTGGTTTCATTATAAAGAGTAAGGAAAATGTAGAAAAACTAAGTGAAAGAAACTTGAGGATGACATAAGGAATCTGATTTGTGATGGAAAGAGCCCTGTTTCTTATTACAAAGTATTCTGTCATATGAATTCTACGTTTTTTAAAGTTGAAATTGGGCTTTGACCTTACTAAACCATAATCTTTCTGAGGTAGGTTCAGATTCGAGGGCTTAATGTCTTTCTTGCCATGGACTAGGTTCCCAATACATATTTGTTGAATACATGAATAAATCATTATCAGATTTTAGTGTGGAAGGAGTCCGGCTTGTCACCGCCTCCTTCTCTGGAGGGGGACTATCCTTGGCTGATGGAAGCTGCCTTTCCTTGGAGGTTTACTTCTGAAAGCACAGCTTTGCCTTGCTTTCTCTCTCCACTGCCATAATTTTCTTATTTCTCTCCATAGGTGTCTCCTGAAAACATTCTTAATATATCACTTGCATTAGAACTCTTATCTCAGACTCTGCTTCTAGGAAACCTAACCTAAGACATTATGTATGCATGTATGATTATTATATACATATATGAATATTTGTATGATTATTATATATATGCATACATGTGAGTGTGCATATACACAAAACTACCCACATTTTTATCTTGTCCTATATTAAGAAGTACATTTTACATTTTGATCTAGTATAAAAGATTAATAAATATATATGTGTATACACACATTTATTCATTTAACAACAAATGTTTATGTATTGCCTATTATGTGCCAAGCATATCTGTCTTATTTGTTGGGGAAACAGCATGAATATGGAGTTTACATTTATAATACAAAACTTTACCATATGTCACAAAGGCTGATATACTGTATTCTATTCTAATATTTTCTTTTGTAATCTATTGTATTTTATTTCTTTAAAAAATGTTGTTCATGACCACTAAATTGATTTAACAATGTGCTTGAGAATGGTAACAATCAATATGAAAATATTGCCATAGTGTCATATCTGATTTTATAAGGTATAAGGATGTTTTTGTTAATATCTCAGGCACTCAAGTATGATATAATCTTTAATACCAAGGAAAAATATATGTAACTGGCATATGCATGATATTATTACCTTCGTCCTTGAGGGCTCATATGATTCAACCTTTATTTTTATTAGTGTTTCTTTTCAAAATACTCTTTTCATCTTCTTCAACTAGAAGTCAACAAATGAAGCTTTTGCCCTATGTCTAAACTGTCAAGGTCTCTAAGAGAAAATTTGCTTTAAAGAAGTAGGAGTTAATGGTCACTCTTGCACTATAAATTCTTTTGGCAGATACTCTACTAGGTGGTAGATATAAGGATGACTTTCTCCTTGAAAACTCTAATGGGACTTGGGAATAATATAAAATCTGTGATTCAGGTACTATCCTCCAAATGTAAGAGCTTTTAGGCTATCTTAAAATCTTACCTAAAATAAATCACATTATTTCTGGTTATTTCTTAGAGAAGTAAAGATATCTAATATAGATGATATATATGTAAAAGAACTTTAGTTTTGAGCTTAAAAAAATCATTAAAAAATCATTTTCTTCTTGAGAAGAGGTTGTGACAAATGTATGCCGTATGATTGATTTAAAAGTGAAGAAGTAGTATGTTTTCTACAAATATCCTTCTTAGAGAGGGGCTTAGAAAGCCCAGGGCTAAAACAGTTGTAAATGGTGGAAAGCAAGCCTTTTCCTAAGCATGACCTTAATTTAAATAGTAATTCTACTAAAGAAATAGGTGGCATAAGGCTTGCTTATGAATTTCAGTTTTCCTATCTGTAAAACAGAATAATTTCAATTTCACAAGGCCGTCATGAGAAAAAAAATGACAGTTTATTGAATGATTGGCTCATTGTCACTCAGTTGACACTCACTAAATGTTCATTTCTATCAATCAAGACTCATCAAGAAGGGACATTTAGCTAGCCTGCTGAGAGAACTTATAGAAATCATAAAAAGTTCTCTGATTATTTAAACATCCATTGGACTTATACATCCAAACGGTAGCTCTGGGAGGCATCATATAGAGTCTAGTGATGATGTCCTCACTCTGAAAAATTTTTTAAAACTCCTCTTTAGGAGTTTCCGTTGGAATAAATCTTACATTACAGTCACATATTATGGTTGATATTATTCAGTATTTACCCAGCTGGATTCTTCATTTTTCTCATCAGGCTTAGATCTCAATGACTGTGTGGTTCTCAAAGTCCAATTCAATCTTAAAAAGTTAAGTTATTAAAAAAAAAAAAATGTGATGCAGGACCTGAAGGCAGCATCAAAAGAGGAACTCCAAAAATGCTGTGATTCACTGCAACTAATGTGATTTTTAGACTATCAGCCTGACTTATCAGAAAGCCAAGAAGATACAAACTACTGATGGTGATCGTCATCAGCCTAGCCAAGGTTGGGTCCCAGCTGCTCAGGATCAAACCACAGCTGTGGGCTGGGGCTAGGCCATGGACTCTTGTAGCGTGCAGAGGTCCAGAACTTGGAGTTTGAGGCTTGGGAGCCTGTGAAAATCTGGAGCTTCGGGGCATTTCTCAGAACTCCAAGCTTGGAATCTGTTTTAGCTGAGATATCTGGATATATACAGTTCAAGCTGTCTTGCTGTTTTAAAAACACCCTTGCTACTCAGGGTCTGCTTTTACTCAGAATGAGTCCAGTTCCACGATGATCACAGGAAGAGTTATTTAACCTTTCTAAGCCTCAGATTTCTCATATGGAAAATTGAAGCAATAATAGTACATTCCAGGAGGGTTGTTGTGAGATTACGGAAGATAATGAAATAAAGTGCTTAATGGAGCATCTGACACATAGCAAACTCTCAATAAATTATAGCTATTATTATTATTTATAGCAGCTGAATATAGCCCAATCTACCTCTGTGCCCAGCTCAATGCCTAGGAAACCCAGCGCAATTAGAGGCCTGTCCCTCTTGGATTTACCCAAAAGGGGATACTAGACAACAATTACTGGGGTAGAGAACTTTTCTAGAATATCTGGAGTTCAGATTATGGGAGAAGAGAAAGCCATTAAAGGCACAAAGCTGGTTGGATAAACCGAATATATGTATTTAAGTATTTTTTTTTTTAATGGTCATATGCTTTTATATCACATTTGCTATGGGAATATGGATTCAATTTTCATGACTTCTGAATCACATTTCTAGAGTAATAATAATAGTAATAGGAATACAAATAATAGCTAACATTTACTGATAATTACTTAGGGTGCTACGAAAACCCTTTGAGTGAGATGTATATCGGGTTTGGCATCACTGTAATAAATAAAATATCAATACAAAGAGATTAGAGCAATCACCCACCATATCTTTAACTCAGCTCTCCTCACCTATGCCCTTCAGCATTCAGTGTTCAACAGTTTGTAAGGAATCATTAAACTGTATAACTGCCAATTTCCTCTTCCCACCGGTAAAGTATAGGTACACATGCATTCATTTGCACATCAGCAAATATTTATTAAATGTCTGTTCTGAGGCATTGGTCAAAAGACTGAAATAGAACATTCCTTCATGGACCATTTAGTCCAGAGGCCTTGGAATATCTCAGGGGTCTACTCCCCTAGTCACTTCAGTGTGTTACAGTGAAGAATCTTTTCAGCTAAGTTGTCCGTGTGTCAGGTTTACATGTTTTAAATGGTGATAACCCTTTTCTCATTTTATAGCTTTTATGACAGCAGGTCATTAAAGCAATAGTTCACTAGCAGCAACACTGCTACCTTGCTCCTTGGTGATGTCGGTTGTTTTTTGGTATTTACCAGCCAAGAGGTGGAAAGGAGCTGAGCACTTTTAGGGAAGTAAAACTAGGAAATCAAGCTAGAAAGCCACCCATCACTGATGGGGCCTTGTAGCAGAACGTTTAAGCTTCTGTGTTTTGGGTCTCAAGTTCCTGCAGCCTAACCCAATTTCCAGTCATTCAGAAGGTGTGTCACTTGGGATTGTTATTGTGTCATATTGGAAAAAATATAGCTGAGATCGCTGCAGGCTAGTCACACTTCAAAGGCAAATGAAAGGAAGAAATTCCTCTCCGGCAACTTTTTAAACAAAGAAATTTTAACTGTATAGAGTCCACAATTTAACTTGTGCAGGGCATGCTATTATTTCTACGTATGACGATTACTGCCAATAGGAGGTCATGGTTGCTGGTGGAGTGTGTGTTTTAATATGAACTATTTGATGTTGGTTGTTATTGTCTTTCAACTCTTAGGTTAAACCATTCTAAAGAATGTAACTATAACATATAAAAAGGGTAAAAAATTTTAATACCTGTTGAAGCACATTGGGAATGTCTATTTCAAAGGGGTAAGAGCTTAAGAATTGACTTTCTCTGAAGAACACAGTGAGGCTCAACTCTCACGACAGAGATCTGGCAGCTTTGTTGTTTCTTTCCATTAGTAAAATACATTGATAGCTGCTCCTGTCCTTAAAGCCTAGAGAAAACTGACAGCCTTACAGAAATGATCGAGTATCTAATGTAACTGTTCTTTATTCATTAACCCTAAGAAGAAAAACACTTGAAATCACCAGGAAGAAAAATACCTATTTTCCTGATCACCCAACATGTCAATTATTTCTTTTATTGAGTGTCAAATATTCTGGAACCAAAATCTATTTTTACAAATAGGGGCAAGGTAATTTAGAGGAGAGAGGGAAGGAGGGAGGAGAGAGAGGGAGGAATGAGAAAAGGAGGAAGGAAGGGAGGGAGAGTGCGAGAATGTGATGTGTCTCCCACCAGTATTTCTACGCTCTTTATATTCTCATTAGTTTTTCTCCTGATAAGCATTCTGCCTCATTCAGGCAGTATATTACATTGAAGAATCTTTTTCATTTAACTCTCCTGTGTCTCGGTTTCTTTATCCTTTAAATGATGATAATGCTTGTTCTGTTTCATAGTAAAGGTGTTAGGATTACTAGTATATTATAGATAAAAATATTTTGAACTCCCCAGAAAGACACAATACAAAGTATTCCTATTGTCATCATTATCACTAAAGATACTCTGTACTTTCCTCTTATTGCTTCTTAGCTTCCCAGCATCTGGCCAAATAGTAGCTTAATGATAGATATAAAATAATAGAGCTGCAAAAGAACTAAAACATTGTCAAATTCAGCCTTTTCTTTTATTCAGTATTGTGTAGTGGGGCTTAGAGACATTAAATAACTTTTGGGGTTACCATACTTTCCTGCTCAGCTTCCTCAACTATGAATGATTTTCTAGATTATGCTGTCAATTCTTCTCTCTATATGCTTATTTTCTTAGTGGCATGAATTATTTAAACTTGAACTACAGTCTCTATTCTAAAGTTTCTAAGACTGACACTACTACCTCTGACAGGTGTGTTCTTCAACCTCATACTTCTATTTGTTTTCACAACTTTAACAATTAGATAATTGTATTAGTTTCCTAGAGTTGCTACAATAAATATAACCCCTCATTTGGTTCAGAGCAAAATTGTGCCCATTTAATATTTCCCAATGCCTCACTTGTCAGAAAATTTTAAAGTCCCTTCAAATTCTATCTCTATCCTGATTGAGTAAATAAATTAAATATGTAAAATGAGATAGTATATAAGAAACATAAACCTAACAATGATGTTAAACATTATTAAATAACTTGTTAAAACATACATGGTATGTTGTTAATTCAAAAATTCTAAAGGATACATGGTAACATATTTTGAATATATATGGTTATAAAAAGACTGGTAAACTATTGGACAATATTAATGGTGGACATTTTTCATGTTGTTGTTTTAGATGACTTCTATTTTGTTATGGTTCACTTCCTGAAATTAACACGTATTAGTTCTATAATGAGGAATAAAGAAATTATCAAGAAAAATCTTATTTATGTAAATTTATGTGCCTCAGTTTCTTAAGATTTGTTTGCATATTGGAAATGGGATGTGATTTAACATGGTACTTTGAAAGGGAGAGGCTTTCGACCTATGGTAGAGCCACTCATTCTTGCAAGTCACCAGGGGAAAATGTAAATGCATGAAGACTACGACTAGTGGCAAAGGAGGAAGTGAGCGAGTCAAGCTGGGTCTTTGATTCAGACAACAGTGTGATTTTGCCCCTCCATTTTTTAAGGCTATAAAGTGAGTTTATTAATTTCCTATTGGTGCATAACAAATCACGGCAAATTTTGAGGTTTAAAATAGTACAGACATCTATTATCTCACATGTCTATAAATTATTTGTAGATTTAAGAGTTCAGGCATGGTTTATTGGGGTCCTCTTCTTAAGGTCTCACTAGGCTATGATCTTGGTGTTGGCTAGGCTACATTCTTATCTGGAGGCCCAACTAAAGAAACATCTACTTCCAAGATCATTAGGTTGTTGGAACAATTCATTTCTTTGTAGCTCTATGAGACGGGGCTCTGGCTTCTCACTAGCTGTCAGTTGGATGCCCTTAGGTGCCACCTGCAGTTCCCTACCACATGGTTCTCTCCATACAGAGTTCATTCCATGGCTGTTTACTTCTTCAAGGCTAATCGGAGAATCCGGTCTGCTAAGACAGAATCTTAGGTAATAATGATATGCCATCAAGTTACATATTTATGAGCTAGAAGCAAATCAGAGTTCTGCCTACATTCAACAGCAGTGATAGATCATAATACCTGATCATAGAGATTATGAGACTGTCTTGGAATTCTGCCTACCACACAAACCAAAGCACTTTGAGAAATATCCAAGAAACAATCAGAGAAAGCAAGAAAGAGGAACTTCCCCGCAAAGCCTAGTCTCTTCCCTCCTCAGGCCTTTCAGGTAGGGGCTGCTCTCCTAGGTAGCCAAATAGAGGAAAGCTCTTTAGCTTTCAGAAAGCAGAAATAACCAGAAAAAGACACAGCTATATATGCCACAAAATCACCAGTGTATAAGGAAAAAAAGATTCATAAGACTTGTCTACTCCTTTGGAGATTCTGATGTAAAAGTCTGGAGTATGACCTTAGTATTTCTTCTTTTTCAGTTTTATAGTTGATTCTGATGAGCCTTTTCATGCTTCCTAATGTATGGAAGGCTTTCCTTTTCCATTCACATATTTAAAGCATATACAAGCCCAGCTCTGCTTTCTTGTTCACACAAAGCCTTTTCTGATTACTCCAGTGCTTGCCAATATTTCCTTCCCCTGAACTTATATATGTGAACACTTATAAACATTACCACATAGGCTAGTGAGTTTTTGAGTTCTCTTTTATATATGTATATATATATAAATAATCCTATATATATATGTGTGTGTGTGTGTGTGTGTGTGTGTGTGCGCGCGCGCGCGTGTGTGTGTGTGTATATATATATTTTTTTGGATTTTTGTCCTTCTTCTAGAATAGAGGTCATATATCATATTTATACAAAGCTGATTCTGAGTATATCACAGGTATATACTTAGTTTCATTAATAAGTTAAATTCAGAAAATAGAGATGGAACACAGGTATTTTATTTCCATAGAGGTAGTTAACTTGTATTCAGAAAACCACTGTTTTAGAGGAGAATAGTCTAGGGAGGCAGTATGGTACAGTGGAGTGTTCCCAAACTCAACACATTTATGTACAAACTACTTAAGTTTTTGGTCATATTTATATATTTCTTGTACTGCAATTTACATAATATTTTTCTATAAATTAAATCTCACTTGACCTAAATAATACTGCAACAAAATCACATACTTCATATAATAGTTACACATTTTTCAATTTCACCTGAAAAAATATAAATTGAAATAAAGTATTATCCATGTGCCACCTACATTATTTTCTGTACCACCAATAGTGGTTATACAACTTTCTGGAAATTACTTACAGAGTGCAAAACATTTCTAGTCTCAGAATCTGGGTCTAACTCTTTTAGATCTTGGCCCTCTGATTTCTAAAATATAGAATAAGGACAATAATAGTAACTATTAATGTTTATTATTAAGTACTATGTGTCTGGTAAGGTTCTAAGTATTTTATATATATTCTTTTATTAACTCTTTCAAACAATCCTTTGTTATTATCCCCCATCTCCTTTTTTTTTTTCTCTTCTGGACAGGAAAATGAAGGCATGGAGAAATTAGGGAACTTGCTCAAGGTCATACACCTAGAAAGCAAAGATCAGGGATTTGAATGCAGTCCGACTCTAGAGTTTATTTCCTTAACCACTTTATACACTGCTTCCCTGGTTTAATATGGTATTATGAAGATTAGACGCAAACCAAAACTAAACGCACCCGTGCGTACGTGCACACACACACACCCCTATCTCACATAGCACCAGACCTAATTTGTAGAATGAATTCAATACAATTTAGTGAACTTTCTAGAAGATATATCGGTATATTTTATTTCTTCCTCTCATAGGCATCACAAAATGGCGTTATATCAATCTTTAAGTCTCAGACTGGATAACTCTGACGCCTTCTCATTGAAGCAAACAAAAAAAAACTTCAGACAACTTTCCAGCGGGGTTAGAGAACAGAAGTGCATCTGATTTGAGAAATTTTATATTGATCTCTGACACAACAAAGGTGGCTTAAATTGACCTTCCTGAAAGTTTGCAGGTCATGAAGACCAATTAGTTGCTATGGTGTCAATAAGTGCAAATTGCTTTAGATTGTTGGTGAATAGGGAAATCTCCACTGGGTCAGTGCCCAGGGCAATGAGGTACTAGAGGCACTGCAGGTGGTTTTAAGGCAGACATTAAAAAAATTCACAACTCCGCTGGGCTTTGGCAGTCCACTCAGAAATGGTGATGTGTTCAGGCCTCTTCTTCAGCCTGTAGATACAAATCAAGGTGCTGATCTCCGCCTATACATCATTGTGTAGTCTAGATTAATTTTATTTTAGAGATTATATTCTCTTTAGACATGGTACAGCAATTGAGATTAGGCAGAATTGCTTATTTTGCAAAACTTTTGATTATCTGTAAAACATCAACATATGACTAATTAATGATCCTTTCCCACCAAGCAGTCTTCATTTTAAAGGACTTCATTTTCAGTTAACAGAAAAGAAAATTTATAAATAAATGTCTGAGTTGAAATGTGGAAACCAAATGTTCAACCTTTTTAAAGAAACAATTCAGAACTCAACCTACACATGCCATTATGTTACAGTAACAGTTAAAAAAACCCTTCAAATTAACGATGCATACACTGTCACAATAAACAGAGTTAACAGGGATAATTAAAAGTATTTTTATTCAGTTAATGAGATAAAGTGTCACCGTTGAGAATGATTACCGTGAACTTCTGTAGATAGCATAGAGCAGAACACCTTGTCTTTGTAAAAACATAACTATATCTAACAATTGCAATATGTTTTATTCATATGGTGTTTACGTCTGAATGTGTCCAAGCTATTTGCTAGGTGAACAGTCACACTTGATAGATCCAGGAGGGAATTTCTTGGTACAATGAACAAAAAGAGCTATTTTGTTCTTGTGCTCCAACCTCAGACCAAGGAAAAAAAAATGTCATAAAAATATGGTCACCTTTCTGCCTTTAAATCTAAGCTGGTGCCTGGGGAAGAATTTTCAGAATATAAAAAAAAAATTGGTGACATTACATGGGAAACTTTCTGTTCTTCCCCTTGTAATAGTCAATCTTGTTTAGACAGTAGCCTCTGAGTATCCTGGGAACAGTGCATTATGAGTGATGGCAAGGGATTAAGGGACAAGGGATCTACAAAACTATTATATGATGACCAAGAACTGATGTTTCTTTTAAAACTTTACTATTTAAGCTTTGTTTCCTGATGCTTTGATATAGTGAAATGTTTATGTCAAGTACCATATTCCAAATTACCTATGATAAAAATAAATCACTTAATATACCAATTTAATGCTCTTTTATTCTCCTCGCCTTTCTTATGCTGCAAAGACAAAAATATTCTCCTTTTAATTGGAAGGGAAACCGGCCACATGGCCTTTAACAATAAACCTTTTTGTTATGTAGCTGTAAAAATTCAACAATTGAAAATAAAAAGGGCTATAACCAAGGGGAAGGTCCATAACCAACTAAGGTTATGCCCTGGGGTGTTGCTCCTTCCACATGTCAAGGGTAACGTTAGGTCACCAGTAGAAATAAGACTGGGTAGAATTTTTTTGTTGTTCATTTTAGTTCCAATGACCCTGGCAAAGGGCTGCTTACTGAACTGTGTTAGTTTGTGAAGGTAACTCTAAGGGGAATATTTTAGATTATGCTACAAGAATGGTGTTTGCAATGAAAAACACCATTAAAAAAAAAACATTGACATAGCAACAGAGATCTACATTCCTGGTACAACTAAGAAGCCAAGTTTATTCTTGAAAAGGAAAAGGTTCCTGGTGTCAATTGTGTGCCCTTTATCACTGACATACTTGTAAATCCATGGTCGTTCACATCCTAGATGGAGATCTGGTACTCAAAAGCAAAACAGGAAATGAAAAACTAAGTCTATTACCAAAAGCCAGGAAAGCTACTCTGCTGGCAATCTGGGACATTTGCAATAGATAACTCCAGTGATAAATGCCTGTGAGTGGTATTGTCTATTATATTTTCAACAGCTGTATGGACTGATATTCAATGAACTTGCCCATAGAAGTAAGTGCTGGACCTCACTGAAAACTAGAATCAGATACTAATGAGTAGGCAGTCTCATACAGAAAGCGAAAGGATTCACAACATTGAAGACTTGGAATTAGGAACCTCATAATATAGAGAACATGAAGCAAATTAGCCTTAAGGAATGAACAACTAGAAAAGTACAATTTCTCCGGAAACTCCTCTACCTTCACTGAGGTGAATGTGAAGGGACAGGACCTGAAAAGAGAAATTAAGCCCAAATAGGTAACATGTGACCAGAAATAACCAGACGTGGCAAGATTCCAAATATAGTAGATGAATTCAGATGATTAGACCTATCTCTTGTCTGGTGCAACTAAGGTAGCTTTCCTGGGTCCTGCGCTTGTCTGATGGAAGGGAGTGGAGTGGGAGGAGGTATCATGCCTTATTTCTGTTTTCCGAATTTCATGAAAACTCAGTTCCAAAGTTTCTGTCAGAGATCTTGTAGTTGTAAGCAGTGTGGCTTCCTTCTATATTTGATGATTTGGGGTAGGCCCTGCGCTGTTGAGATGCTCAGGCTCTAAACACTTCTAGGGATGGCTCCGTAGGTGACTATGGCATCAGTGAATAAGGCTGACTCTGTTTTAGGCTTTGACATTGGGCGGAAGCAAGGAAGTATGAGGTAAAGTATGCAGTGAGATAAGCCACGGGTCTGATGGAATGATTGATACATGAAATCTGAAGCTGTCTGCTTTGAAACTCCCAACTTAATCAGCTGAAGACATGTCTATAATAGAACCGCTAGCTGAGATGTCATTTTGGATATGGGAAAAAAATTAAAGTGTAAGAAAACATAAGCTGTAGATTATTTCTCACTAGTTATTCCTCCCAACTAGAGTTTAGCTTCCTGGAAATAGAGACCAACTATTCTTCATTTAGTTAGATCCTTAAAAAGTATTTATCAAAGAGATGAATGGAAAGGCAAAATCTAGGCACCAAGATAAGAACGGTCTCCAACATTTTGTGTTTATGTTTGCTGCTTTTTAATTTACCGATATCTGTTCCTAGAGTTGTCTCTTGCAATGCGGACAGCCTTTCCCCTTTCCTTACACATGCTATCCCAGATGCCCATGAACTCTTGTTTGACTTCCTGAAGAACTAGAATCTAGGTGCTCAACTGGAGGTGGAGTTGAGAGATAGAGAGGCAGATAACTTAAGAAGTTATCTGTGACTAACTATGCATTTCCAGATTTTCATAAAAGATCTCTGCATGACTGGCATCTCTGTAAAAAAGAGATTTTGATGCCATGAAATCTGGCTTTGGAACCTCATCTTCCCAGTGCACAAGCGCACAGAACCACAGACACAAACACTCACACACACACACACACACACACACACACACACACACACACGTAATATATACTCCCAGTCACTGTACTATAGAATGAAGAGGTTGAATAGGTATATCCATTAGAACATTTGTACTGAAGAACACATTGAACAGGAACCCATTGATTTACAGGTGCCTTATCAGGTAACATCTTTTTTTGGAATCCATATATGTGCTCTTGTGAAGGACTAAACCAAGATGGCCAAGGCTCACAGGACCAAGCTAGAGAGCCCTGGTCCTGCCAAATTAAAGAGAAAATGTTGGTCTATCTTGTTCACAAATATGAACTAGAGTGTATAAAGGAAGTTTCAAGTAGTTTAAAGGTATTATGCCAATAACAATCAGCATATTGAACTAGGTGACAGTGTTCAAGTGGGGAAGTGCCAGAGGCAGTGATGAGTCTGATTTTATTTAGCGCATTTAATAATGATCTGGAAGAAGGAGAAAACACATTAAAATCACAGATTATACTACATTGTCAGGTGGTGTAAACACAAATGAGGACAAACAAAAGGATAAAGAGAATTTAGAACAGAAATGAGATTCTGTCAGAAAAAAAATGTGCTTTCACATCTGTGCAAAGTCTCTTAAATCAGCTATGGAAATTGTTTTAAAAGTCATTTAGCTCAGAAAATGTTCATAGGCATTGCTCACTTTTTTAAGTGCTAACCTTTCCCCACTCTAGTTGTTTTTATTTCATTGGATTATAGTGTTTATATTTATTGTTTAAAAATACAAATCTGGTCATGCTGCTCCTCTGCTTAAAATCTTTTAAAGGTTCCGGAGTTTTTCTACAGGATGGGGTCCAAGCCTCTTATCCCCATGGAGACCCTTCCTTTACTATTTGTGTTCATCTTCTCAGCCTCTTTCACATGTCTGTCTGCTTTGTACTCCTCATTGCATCCAGGCTGAATTATTTGTAGCTCCCTGATTGCATCTCACCTTATTACTAACTGCACCATCTGCTCTATATTCTACTCCTTCCTCCTCTCTGGGTCTTCTGAATATGACCTTTAAGATTCAGTTCTGGCCTCACTGTTTTTCACAGGCTTTTGTAAACAGAAAGCATCCCTGGCCCTGAGTTTGGTTGGTACCGCCTTGGTACTGCCATCACACCCACTGCCCACTTCTAACATAACATAATGGCTATGTTTATTGAGCACTTAATTATGTTCCAGACTCTGTGCTATGTATTTTTATGCATTGTCTTTGTAATCATCACAACAAGCTTAGGAGGCAAGTATAATGACCTTAATTCTATACATAAGAAAATTTCATATTAGGTTAAGTAACTTGCCCAGGATTGCACAGTCAGTAAGTAGCAGAGTTAGAATTCAAACTGCTTCCAGAATTCACTCTTTTAAAATTATACTATTGCAGTAATTTGTTTCCTTGTCTGTCTCCCCTACTTGTGTAAATTTCTTGAGGACAGGGACCATGTCATGATCACCTAGTATCTTCAATGTCTTGCATGCTATATACACTTAATAATAACAATAACAAATAATTAATATTTAATGAGTGCTAATTATGTGCTAGGAAATCTAGATGTATTTTTGTGTGCATTACTCACAAAACATTGCAGAGTGGAAAAAATACTGGAAAACCTGAGGCTTAGAGGGTTGAGAAATATTTTTAAGGTCAAATAGATATGTTCCTAAAGCCCTCACTCTTTTTGAAATATCATTTTACATTCTCATCTGACACAAAATAGGCATAAAATATCTGTAGGATTCCACAGCGAATAATTGCCAATGAACCTCAACTTAAATAAATGGAGAGACCCAGTATATGGATAAATATAGGTTCTCTGTTTAATATTTGTTAGGCTTGTTGATCTTTACTGGAGCCCTTTCCGAATCTCTTTAAGCTTAGGTCTCATGGGTACTTGCTTATTTTTGAGGTTAAATTGGACATAGGTCCACACACTATTTTTGGCATCAAAGTATCTTGGCTCTTAACTATTGTTACCTCTCAAGGTTTTCTTATTTACAAGGATCAGCAAGAATGGTGCCCGTGAGATACAGTGGAAGGCATGTTGGTCTAGATTGGAAAGAAGGCTCTTAATCCAGTTGTGCTACTGGGTCAGTCGCTTTTTTCCTCTGCTTTTCAGTTTTCTCTCCTAGAAACCAGATTCCCAGGTGTTAAACTGTGGAGCAGCCACATCAACATCACCAGGGGAGTACTTGATAAATATTGATTTTTGGGTCCATTCACAGAGATTGAGATTCTGCAGGTTTAAGGCAAATGTTTTTGAAAGCTCCTCAGGTGATTTCATTGCAGTGAATTTTTTGTATACCATGGGCCTTTTCTTTTCTTTTTTTTTTTAATATAGCTAAGGTATAATGTCATTTATTATCCAGGCTCACTTCTTAAAGAGGCTCAGGAGAATATATTTTTCTTAAAATTAATAATTTATACATATACCCAAGGCTTTTAAAATGAGGGCCTTGCATGTAGTAGGCTCAATGCGTGGGTTTCACATTTATTACATTCACAAACGAGGCTTGTGTTATTTGGTATTTTAAAAAATATAGTAATAAACATAATGGCTAACATTATATAGCAGTTAAAATTTTTTTTCACATACATTACTTTATTCTGTGTTCACTTCATAGATTATTTCCCTTTTACAAATGAGAAAGCCAAGACTTTTAGACTTGTCTAAAGTCATAGTACGAATCAGAAGCATAGCCAGAATTTGATCCTTTATCTTCTGAATCTGAATGCCATGATGTATTAAATTCCCCAGTAACTATCTTGTACTCTGTGACTCTTACAGTAGGGCTTCTAGTCTTTATATGAACAGGAACTACATTTTATTTTCACAAAGCTTTTAGATTCTTAAGATAAGAAGGATAAGGTTTTTGACTGTAAAACTGCCGAAAGGAATGCTGCTGAAGGCTTTAG
>NW_011888803.1:4861839-4873871 GCF_000151845.1 Pteropus vampyrus | reverse complement strand
CAATGAAGAAAAGTTGTAGTTAGGCTTTCTAAAGTGTGTTTCTTGGAATACTGGTCATGTAAGATGCTATAAAAAAAAACATATTTAGTAGTTAAATAAGATTAATAGGAGCTACGTAGACCTTTCCCTCAGATATCCACATCATACATAAGCATATTAAAGTCTCTGAGAGGGGTTTTAGGGAACACGCACACAAAAAACCACTTTGTTAACTGTTTTTCCTCAGTATTCCCCAAACTTATTTGAGCATGGGATTCTTTTTTCTCTGTAACACTTATTAACAAACTCTGAAAAACGTTTTAGAAAAGCATAAGGGCTGTAGATAGGAAACTGATATAGAAAATACCAGTGATTTCATTATCCCGTGGAGCTAGTTCTGAGATAAGAGTCTAACCTTCCCTTCCCGTGCACCTCATGCATGGACAGCATCTACATCTGGGTTCTGAAGTAGCCAGGTAAACAACTCTCAGTCTATTTCTACCTTCTGACTCACCTTTCACCCACAGAAAGGAAGATAGACTAAACGACTGAACCTTCCCGAAGCAGGAATACTGAGAGATAACTGGAGCAATCATGCACTGAAAATCGGATATGAGCGTGCTATCCAATGTAGCAGAAAAAATGAACCCATGAGAGCTGGCAGTACAGTGAAACCCACTTACTACATCCTTTTAAAGATCAGTCTAATGCTCACACATTCTCAATGCTTCCTTTCCTTGGCCCTAGGAGAAATATTATGAAGGTGTTTCACTTTAGTGAGGTTCATGAGTTTATGGCCTTGAGAATGCCCTTGAGAATAAACTCTAGGGACTGAGAAGAGGAAAAGAAAAGATACTTTTAATGAATGTTGTCTTTGTCTCCTTTCCATAATATTGCAACTAAAACGTCTGAATTACATTTTTCTAAATTCGCTATTTTCCTTCTTTTATTCTCTTAAGTTAACTAAAAATCAAATCATGTCAGAGAGTTAGGCAAGTGAATTTGGGGAGAAATTCCTAAAATATAAATACTCTAAAATACAGACAATTTCATTGCTAAATGTTGAATAACACAAGACACATATGAATGCATGCAAAGGTGAAAAAAATAACAAAGAGAAAAAGTGTTCTTTTTCTACCTCTTGAACTTCATACGTGTTTTTCTTTCTGCTTGGAACTTTTTGGTCTCATCTTTGCCTCACTAATTGCCATTTATTCTTCAGTCCTCAGTTTAGATGACATTTACTTTGGCAAGTGTTTTCTGACCCACCCACCTGGTCTAGAAGAAACTGGTCAGGTGCCCACATTATAACTTCCCTTATCACACTTGGTTGTGTATTTAATTGCCCATTTACTATTATAAACTCCAGGGTGGCAGAGACCACATGTGTATTATTCATTGGTTAGTCCTTAGAGCCCAACAAATTGTCTGGCAGGAAATTGATGCTTAATAAATTGGTTGGTTAAAATAGTTTTGGTTTAACCAGAATGTAACCTACGTTTTGATATCCAAAGTTGTACTTGGGGAAACTTACATCAGCATAAATATTAATTTCATGTCCATATGTATACTAACAGTCATAGTCCCTCAGAGAAAGACATGTTCCTGGGATTAGTTCCAGGGTATTTTAACCAGAATTCAAAGAAAAGCTTAGTTTAAGAATTTGGAAATTAGAAATTAAAGAGTTAAGAGATGAAGTTTCTGAATTAATCTTGAGTTTTGCAAGTTCACAGAAATGATTCACTTCGTGAAAGCATTGCTTTTAGTTATAAAGTCAAAGTTAGATGATTAAGAGGCATTTCATTGCTTAAGATGTTTTTTGCATCAAAATGTACAAGAGTTTGCTTTGCTGTTTTCTAGTCACATGACTCTAGTCACAAGTACTTATGTGAAAGCCACAGAATAAATAAGCAAATAGATGAAAGACTTATGTTACATACACACATATACAAGTTGTTTTTCTAGAGACATTAGTTTGCATGTGTGTTCGTATGGCCGGCCACATTAGTATGTATGTGTATGTGAGAGAGGGATGAAACAAAAGAGAAAGAAAGACATAATAAAGAAAAAGAATATAAAGACATAGGCAGAGAGAAGAAACTCAGTTCACAGCTAAATTTTTGAGTTCCTGGTATAAATAAATTAACCAAACAAAATTAAACAGATATTTGATTGATATAAGTTAAACTGAAGCCTGTGTGTGTGTGTGTGTGTGTGTGTGTGTGTGTGTGTGTGTGTGCGCGCGCGCGCGCATGTATGCTCATGCTTATGTAGGGATCATTTCTTGGTAGTCTACTGTGTTCATTGACTTATACAGCAGTTATATCAGGTGTCTATAATCTTCAATAAAATTCTCTTCTATGTAAATAAAGTAAATAGTAAAGCAATTTGCTGATGATCAAAATTCAGTCACACGCTGTAGGAAAAAATCAGTGAAATGAAATAATTTGGAATTTTTAGTATAATTGGTAGCTCTGTGGCAAGTAAATCTTTATCAGCCAATCAAGATTATACAGAATGGTTTCAAAATAACAAAAACCAAAACCCAAACCAAGGATACACAGGGTAGGAATTTTGAAAGAAATAGTAGGCTCACATGGAATATGAATGATTCTGGGACAAGGAAAACAAACTATACTGTGTGAGAGAATAAAATCAAGAGAAGAAGGGAGATTATACATTTCTTGAAAGTCACCTCTCAGAATGTTCTGTTTGAGCTCAGGACAAACTAGCTTTACTTTATTCTAAAAAAAGCTGCTTGAACATTTGGAGAGGTACAAAGACAGAACAGAAAGACAGAGGTGCTCATGATGGGCTATAAATCTTGATGCTTAAATTGATTGGAGGGAGTTGAGACAGTATGTACAGTGCAGTACTTGTTAATAAAAAGTGACAAATGGTGTTTCTATTTGCGAAAGTCATTTACAATTGGCCATTAATAAAGGGATTGGGATAGGGGAGCCTCTTACAAATGTTTTAAAATTTAAGCCATCAGATTTAGCCCATTTCATTTAATTCCATTTTACAGCTTAGAGTTGATTTTATTCAAATGCGTATAAAGGTCTCAAAAGGAAAACTTTTTGGTAATTTGCATGGCTATCTTCAAGACTGCAAAATCTAATCATTACAGACAATAGGAAACTGGACAAAAATGACTGATATAAATCAGCCCTTGAGAAGTTATGTTTCTCCCAAGATAACCCATATAAGTGTAATATCTTGCTCACGAGTTGATGTTTGCAAAAGTAGTTGATGACATTCCCAGAGAGACTGCTATGGTCTACTCAGGACACACTCTCCCTATGGTGCTGCCTTGTACCATGAGGAAATAATCATTTTCATCTTGATGAAGGCTCTCAACTTGTTTTATTACTTGGGGCTTAGTTTAAATTCCTTTTCCTTTAACTGTCTTTGGGGTGACTGTTAGATTCCTTGCTCACTTGATATCCCGGAGATTGACCAGGTCCTATAACTATTATAATTGTGGTCCGTAACTGTCTTTTTGGGGGGCCATCTGCTCTTCTCACTTAAATAATATAGTTTGTCAATGGGCACACATAAATCACAGACAGGATAGTTTTCTCTCTTTCTAACTTGACAAACACCAAGCACATTAAGAATTCAGCCTTGTAATTAAGCAGGGCCCAATACCTACAGGCAGGTTTGATACAAAAGAATTTGCAGCCTGGGGGAAGGGCTCTTTGTGTTGCTCCCTGATGACAGGTATTACAGCATCCCGGGAATTTCTGCCTCTATGCTGTCCTCATGTGTAACCCTAAATCATACTCCCAAGTAATGTAGTTAGTGTGTTGGGCACTAAATTTAGAGTGAAAAGACCTGAGGCTCTTTTATCTGTAATATTTCCTATCTTGGAGGCTAAAATGAGATTATGTACAAGTACTTTGTTATGTACTCTAAGGAAGAACCAACTGATGGTAAAAAATGAATAAACATATTAAGTCTTTCTCAAAGTGTGTGGGTGATTTCATATACCTGCCTTCTGTGTTGTAGTTTGTAACAGATATTTTTTTCATTTTTTTCCCCCTCTTTTTCCTGTAAAAGAACCTGGAGAGCTCCAATGTTGACTCCACATGGCTTAGCTAAATCCAATGTGCCATGTTCTCTAAGTGAAGATGTCGCTGCTGCTACTATCTTGGAATCAAAAGACATAATTTGACTTGTCACCTGGACTCTCATGGAGGATCCCTTGGGTAGAGTGACCAAGTATCTTAATTTGCCAAGTATCTTGACTGTCCTAATTTTAGCAATGAAAAATTTCATCCCTAACCCCCTCAATGCTGAGCTTGATAGCCTCTCAGTCCTTAGTATCAACAATGTGAGATAGTTGCATGTGGTTGGTGCTGTTGCCTGATGCTCTGACAATTTGCTTTGACCTTAACTATTTATCCGATTCTGCTGGAAGGCAATTGTGCTTACCTTTGTGCTCTCCTCTAGCCCAAGAGTTTTCAAATTGTGTCTCACCAAGCTCCAGGAGTCCATAGAGATCTTTGCATAGGAAATTGAAGCCAGGGAGTTCAAGCTCTCCTCTCACCATTTAAACCAAAATAGCTCCTTTACATTCTGTTTAAGACATTGAGTTCTATGTAAAATTGAATAGTGAAAAGATGTTTTTTTGTAAACAAAGTTCAACCATTGCTCTAGCCACGTTACTAACTTTATTTAGACTTCAATAAATAAGCCAGACTGCATTTCAGAAAATGGGAGAAGTAGGACTAACCTTTGATAGAGTAGCCTTTGCTTTTCTCCTCTTTTGGTTGAGGGTAAAAAAAAACTCTGTACTAGTAGTCATATGTTGATAATTGTCAAATGTTTTCCCCAACTGTCTTTTATTTTGGAGCTTTTCCATGCTCTCTGATAGTACGCACTATCATATACTAGTCCATATGTGAACATTCCTCAGAATGTTGGGGGTTGATTAATAGTTTGGGCTGTGAAAAACAAGAAAACAACATTAAAAGCTTGCAGTTTCAAAATATTTCTTAGTATGTCAGAGATGTATAGTATCCTGTGGGTCAGCCTTGGCATTGGCATATAGACATGGTGTTATTATAGGTTAATTTAGTAATGAAAGGTATTTTTTACATAGACATGGATCTATATATTCTGCAAAACAGTAATTTTGTTCTGTAATGCACCTATTGCATACAGAAACACACACACACACACACACACACACACACACACACACACACACACACACACCAGGTTTAGAAAGAACCAAACCTTGAACTAGAACTTGTAAAAGGAGCAGGATAAAGTGTCAAAGATCCAGATCAAATGGCTAACTGAGACTGGTGACATTGGTGAGAATTTCTTGGGTTTTGTTATAAGAGAAAGACCGAAAAATTCAAGTTAAATTTGGAGAGAGGGACTAAATATTTCAGGCCAAAGGAAAAATGTTCTAATGAACATTCAGAGAAGTTGGAATAACCATTAGAAACATGAAAGAGAAAGAGAGAGAGAGAGATTTAGCTTTAATTTATTGATTCTATTCAGGTTTCTAGTCATTCACTAACCTTCTAACATCATGTGATAAGATATTAACACCAGCCTTCCTTACTGTTCCTCCAATGATTCCTGCATGTTCCCATTTTAGTGGTTTCCCCCTATGTTAGTCACTTCATTTTTAATCTCTCAAATTTACTGCATCACTTTTTTTTATAATTGAAAAAAAAAATCCCAAAAGATATTGGTTTGAAACACAAAAAGAGGTAGGTGGTCTTTACTTATATGTGTGGCTCCTAGAGTAAAGTTAACATTTGGAAACGGTGCCTTGTTGATGCTTGCAGCTTCTTCAGTCCTATCACCCAGACACTCTCTTTTCTCAGTATCATCTCTTGAACCGTTTCCTCTTCCCTTTTTTCTCATTCTGTTTCTTTTTTTCCTACATGTATATGTTTGTGTGTGTGTGTGGAAGTGTATGTGTTGATGCTTACTGATATGATATATGGTTCTTTCCTTCAGAGTGAAAACAGACAGGACAATGAGGAATTCTTTCTGAAATATGAGAGGGTCACTATTGTTATGTATTTGTGGAGTGATGAGAAAACATCTGAGGGAATTTGTGAAGAACATTATTAACTGGGAATAGATCAGTCACATTCCCAAATGAATCTAGAATATTTTGGTGGCTTTCCTGGTATTGTATTCTGTTAAGGTTAGGTTTTAAATGTTTTTATCCATCCATCTATCTATCTATCTATCTATCTATCTATCTATCTATCTATCTATCTATCTATCTATCTATCATCTATCCATCCTACCCTAGCAAACCTGAGTAATAGTCATGGGCAAAAATAAAATGGACTTTGTCACGTTATGCTTCTACAAGGACATGGGGGAAAAGAGTTTTATGTGAATGTGCTAATGTGATTCTAAGTGCTTTTAAACTGTTGGGTTTAATTCTCTCGGTGGCAAGTAATTCCTGAGGGACATGCACCAAATTGATAAGCTTGATGCTGAAGTGAACTGTCTCATCTAGTCCCTAGGAGTCTCTGACTGAAGTGTCAAAATACAATTGTGCACCAACGGTATTGCTTTCTTGTAGAAGAAACACTTCAGCACACTATTGACATCACAAGCGAATTAAAAGACTCACCAAAGTTAATATCCTCACATTATAACAACATCTTCTATAAATTATTAAAGCCCACACAATTTATTATCCATGTTAGAGGGGAAAAAAAGCAAGTTGAATCATGAGCTGTGCTACTTAATGATTTATTTTTTTGGTCTTCAGTGCGTTGAGGTTTATAAATCATCCTGCTCAACTCTACATTGCACCAAGAAAAAAGCAGTTGCTAGTCGTGCCCTTCTCTCACCAATGATCACCTATGCACAGGGTGGAAACATACTCATTATTTTAGCATCTATCAGCAGCCTCTGTGTTTCAGACTGGCTGTGCCTTTTCATTACTATAATGCTTAAGCATGACATTGAATGAATATGATTTAAGGCTTTAAATGACAGATCTAAGCTTTTTCAGAAATAAATATTAACCTCATTATTTAGGCAAGGATGCTGAACTGACTTGTAATCTGTCTCAAGGCTTCTAAGTAAATCAAGATACACTTAGAAATCTTGTGCTCTCAAGTCTGCTCCACTAGCCTGACTACTATCTTGATCCTGTTTCATGTTTTTAAACAAATAAATATATTCCACTCTGAGTAGTACATTTTATCTCTAGCTTTGCCATTGACTTGGGCAAGTTATTTAAGTTCTCAGAGATTTGTTTTCTAATTTATCTAATAAGTTTATTTATATTAAATAATCTCAAAATTTCTCTTCCAGATTTAAAATTCTGAGAGTGATAGCGTATAACTGCAGATTGGACAGTGATTTCCCTTGCTGGTGGAATTCCTGGGCATCCTATGAATATTTGCCCTGAGCATCTCTTTGATTTTGCCCTAAAACAGCTCTAAGAGGACTGAGGTCTTCGCTGGGTTGGCCTGCCCTTTCTTGTCTGTGTTGGCCATAGACCAGGAAAAATTCCAAGAGGAAATGGGATACACTTGAAAAGAATAAAAAGTTAGAAATGGGTTAGAACCACTGAGCTTTTTCTAGAAATGATGAACAAATGTAAAAACTCTAAATAGATTTTTCGTGTTTAAAATTTAAGGTCTTTGGTGACTGTTTGGACTGACTTCTTGTTTTCACATGAACCCTTAATGAGGAGCCTCTAGTCTTGGTGCATTCCCATCCCAGGCTGGAGTTCTCTGATGTATAAACACTGATTTGTGCTCTGGAACAGTCACTAGCATGTTAGATTTTGAAAATAGTGTCACATTATATCACTGTTCTAAAGTTAGTGGTAAAATAAACACTCAAGTGTAAACGAAAAAGGCATGTAAATACAAGTTGTTTTAATACAGTTACTCTTGTAAAGACAATTTGATACACATACTTCTTGGAATTAGAATAATAGACATCAATAATGCATGGACTACACAGTTAATTTGTGTCGCAGAAGTAAACAAACGCATCTGCACTTTTTATATGGAGTCTCAAAACTTGGGAAACATAGTTTGAACTTTAAAAATGTGTTATTTTAGTTTACATTTGATAAATTTGCATCAGTGTTCCCATCTCCGATGTGGCCTGAATGGAATTCTGGTTTTTCTTCCACTTAAATATACAATTTTGGGGACATCACTTAAGCTTAATCACTCAGTTTTGTCATCTAAAATATGGAGACAGTAATCCTTAGTCATTTCATAGGGCTGATGTGTGACTAAAAAGAGATCATGTATTTATGAAAGTACTTTGTAAACAATAAATGTGTATAGAAAGAAAAAAGTCATTGTTTTAATTTTAATTAATAGGAATAAATTCTCCATTTCTAATCCAAGTAGAAAGGTGAAATGTCACTCATTTACTATGAACGCATTTCTCAGATAACTATCCTTTTCTAGCTTGAAGAGATTGTGGGATGGTTGAGTGGGGTGAAGGAAGGTACTCGCTTTTACCTCCCACCTCCTACAAACTGTATTATGTTACAGAAATCTTAGAACACACAGTGGCCAAGGCTAATAGTTTTGCAACTTGCTTGTTGATTAAATTTGGTAAGCATTTATTGATTTCCATCTATGTGGTAGGCCCCTGTTCACAGTCAGATGGATGAGTATAGGAAAGATTTACTAGATGTAGGAAAATTATTTTCCTGTGTAGGTATCTTATTCACAAATGATTGAGTGCTAGGATGTGGTAAAGATGGATATTCTTGGAAAAGTTAAGTTCAGGCATTGGTTGCCTAAAGTCTTTGTACAATCAAACATTGGAGTTATTGTAGAAGTTGAAGGATAATTGCCCCATTGCAGAACAAAGACTTAAGCAGCCTTTGCTAAAATGTAAGGTCCAGTCTGCTCATTAGATAGAATCATTGAACCTTATGCTACCCTATATATACAATGAAATCCATAAGCACCCACCTAAGAAGAGAGGCATTTAGATGAGATCTTTAAGACTTATATATTGTGTATCATGGATGAACATAAAAGGCTGGTTGGCATAAATAGCCATTCATTCTTTCAACAACATTAATTGAAAACTCAGGGGTGCATAAAGCCCAATTCTCATTTATTGTGTAAGCCACAGAATATCTTCAAATCTGTATGCAAATATTTCTCAACTGTGAAAACCCACTACTACTTGTGAGTAACTGATGCTGATATGAAGAGGCTGTCAAGTGGTGACACATACACAGTGGCTATGACTTTTCCACATGTTCGCCTAAGCACCACTTGTTTGTCATATTTTTCTGCAATGTACATGTCCTTTGAATGTATTATGGCACTTGTAAATACTAACATTTCTTCCAGGGTCCTTGACAAAATTCCTCCAATTGGACTGAAAACCTTGGCAACATATTTTGACAGTGTATTCATATGCTTACTGTGTAAAGGACCATGTATTAATATGTATTTGCATTCTGTAAAAGCCATAGGTTTTGAATAATTTCATTAGATAGGAGGAATAAATCTTCAATTACTGTAATAACTTTTCAAAGAATGCTTTTTTCATTTTAGTACATTGTATTTTCTCTATTCTCCCTCTTAATCTATACTTTGAAAACAAAGAATGCCCTCTATTTTACTCTATCAGAGGACACCAAACAGTCAAGGGCCTAGTTCCCTTCCTGGCCTTGCCTATACTACCTGTGTGACTTAGATTGATGAATCACCTAACCCTGCTGAGATTGGTTAGCCAACTCTGTCCTGACCCACCCATGTTTCCTCAGTGTTTACCACTGCCCCCTAAAGACTGCTTACTGTGAACATCTGTGAGTCTGGGACTGAAAGGTTCTGATTTTGAGAATATGTTCAGTTTATAAAAAGGAAGCCTGAGGTACCCTAGAGTTGTTATCTCTGGAGGCCAACTTCAACCAAAAAGGGATAGAGTTGCTGGTAGAAAAATATGCCAGCTTCTTTGCCTCTTGGTTGGGCTAACTGAGTTGTGTTTCACACCATTCTTCAGAGTTCTCCAGCAGAACTGAGCTCTAGTTACCAAATTGGAAAACGCCTTGCAAATACACTTTTTATTGGCTTTCTTCCATTCCCTGTCTCATTCCTCACTCCCTGTCAGTATTTCCTGAGATCAGCTCTCATATAAATTACTTGCAGTTGAATCTTGTCTTAGAGTAAGCTTCTGGGGGAATCTAATCAAAGTAGTTAAGTTTCTCTTGTGTAAAATTAAAACAATAATACCTGTCCACATGGGTATTGTGAAAATCAAATGAGATAATATATGTACAAATGCTTTGAAATTTGTGAAACACTAAATAAATTTACATGTTAATCATCATTTCACATTATTTAATCATTGTTGCTATTGTGTTTTTCACACTTTAATTCAAGAATATCAAATATTTGCAAAGGTAATTTTTTAGCTGTGAGCTAAAGAGAAACATCTGAAAGTATAACATAAGCTAGGAAGTTACTGACAAAGTGTAGAGGATTCGCACCATGGGATGAAGGGAACCTTTTGACTACAACTATAATACCACCCAACACCCACATAACTCTCTCCCCAAAATGACAAATGTCAAAGACAAAGGATTAGAAAAGAGGCAATTGGTTTTTTCCTATTGTCACTTACTTTTCTAGGGAAGAATATCCTTCCATCTTTTCTTTGTTTGGAAGGTGTCTTCTTATCTTATTATAAATTTACAGGGCAAGGATTGTATTTTTTTTTTAAGGGACTATATTTAAATCTTTGTTTTGTAGAAAGCTTTGAAAAGTTAATCATGTTATTCAAATATTCAGAAAGATAAGGCAAAATCATCTTACTGACCAAAAACAGACAAGTCAAGGACAGACAGAGGGGAGAGTTTAAGCAGCAGCAGTTTCATGTGGTAGTATCCACTCATTTCCCAAAAGGCATGTCGAATATTGAGGCAGTGAATTAAAGACAATTTAGCCCCAAGTGTCATCTCCCAAATAAAAGCAAATGTGTGGGAAATTTTTCAGGGAGAAAAATTTTCAAGCCAGAGGTTTTTTGTTGCTTGATACACTTTAACAACCTCACTCAGAAACCTGTCTAGAAAAAAAAAAAAAATCTATGCATTGTGGATGCAAAATGAGGGAGGAGATGATAACTCAGATAAAGAACTGTGGTTGGTAATATATTTAATAGCCTAAAGAGATATGAAAGCTAATGCCAAAGCAATATATTCATGTTGCAGGTTCATGTAATTATATCTTGCTGACTAAATGAGTTTCATTAACTGAACGAAGAGCTGAGCACTTCACTTCAGTTTTATCACAATGTAATTTTTTTAGATATTAATCGATGGTGACCACATTTGCCCCAGAACTAAACACACCACAGTGCAAATTTAGTTTTAGCATGCGGTTGACTGCCGTACTGTAATAATGATCTTTTGTAATTATTAATGATTTTAGTAGAATTTAGCATATTCACAGCAGTTACAAGGATATTAATAGGTCTGTCTGTCATTAGAGTCACAACTTAGGTCCTGTCAAAATATTCTTGAGATGTTAAAACAGGCACATTGCTCACAATCTTGTGGCTCTCTAAATATTTTTACTCTTGTTTTTTCCTGGGAAGTTACAGTTAAGAAATTCCTCTATATTTGTTCCCACAAAGTCTTTTGCTAATCTTAATTCATATACTGACTGACTCTGTAATTCTTGGGTCTTAAAAAATTCTTATTGCATTTCTCATTTTTAAACCACATTTGGGCAGTCACATTTTTTTTTTTCCTGTTCCCATAACTCTTAGCTGATGCTACTAGTACAGCACTTGTCATATTGGGTTATAGGTAGTTGCCAAAGTGGCTGTTGCCAGCATTAGACTGTGAGTTCCCTGAAGGCAGTAACCACCATTTCATTTTTGAATTCTTAGCACCTGTCATAGTTCCTGGCCTCTAGTCATTGCTCACTGAGTGTTTGGTGATTAAATCAAATAGACACAATGCAGTGTGTTGATATCTAATGTGTTTGCTGATTCACATGACACAAATTGTTCCTTATATTATACTTAAGTCTTTATTAAAAGCATGAAGCTTTTTTTTT
>NW_011888803.1:4836297-4860264 GCF_000151845.1 Pteropus vampyrus | reverse complement strand
AATAGTGAGCACTAGATGATAAGAGAGCTTTGATCTTTTTGCTTTGCATCTTGGTACTGCCCACCTTTCTCTTAATTGCTCCTCAAACTGTCATTCAATTCTATCTGCTTTGACTATGTTAGCTCTAGTTATGGGCCAAGCAAAATGATAATCGGCAACACCTGTAAAGTGCATCACAAAAACCAACAGAAATTATTGTCCGTCATTTTTTAATATTCTTTATATTTTAACTACCCCATTTCCATCCCTTTAAAATTAGTGAAAATATTCCCAGGCTATTAAAAAAAGTTTAATTGAGGTAAAAGGATTGCCCCAGGGGAGGAATAGGGAAGTACCCATACTCCAGTTGCTGTGAGTGTTGGTTACTAACAGCTGACCTCATCTTCTGAGAAGTGAAACTGCCTTGTTTGGAATGTTCTCCCACTGGGGCAGCCAGCAGCCAATGATTAACTGATAGAAGGAGTATAAAAGGTCACCCTTCCAGGCTTCCCCCCCTTGTTGCAAGGGTGGATTAAATTCTGGCACTTCAGAGCTTCCTGTGGAACGAGGCTCCCACGGTTTTCAGCTGAACACACATCCTTGCTTAGCTCCTTCTCTTGCCTGCTTCTACTTCCTTCCTTCCACTTTTCCTAAGAGCACTCCCTTAATAAATTATTTTCATAAGAATCTTTTTTTTAAGTTCTGCTTTTATGGAACTCAAGCCAAGATGGATGGTACTGGAAGGGGACCTAGGAAGCAGAGTCTAAGGTAGGATTCTGGAGGAAGATGGCAATGAGGCCCCTGTCACTAGTGGTAGGTACAGTATTGTTAGTCCTTGACATTCTATAGCAGTGTGATTGTTAAGATTACAAGTCAGCAAACTATGGCTTGTGGGACAAATTCAGCTCACTGTTTTTTGTAAATAAAGTTTTATTTGAACACATTCATTTATGTATTGTCAGAGCTGAGTATTTGAGACAGATACCGAATGGCTTGCAAAGCCTAAAATATTTACTATCTTATCCTTTACAAAAAATGTTTGCCAACAGCAGGCTATGTTTACCCATGATGGTAAACTGGGTTGAGATGTGGATAGAAAGTGATACCTTAGCTAGTGCAATGTCTCTAGTTTTGGGAATTGAAGGAAATTGGAACTATAAGGACTGTGGATTTGGGTGATTAAAATTAAGTATCTTTGATGTATTGAAGAGAGCAAACGACATGCATTATTCATACTGAAGTTATCGAATTATCACAAACTTAGCAGCTAAAAAAACCATATACTTACTATCTCCCTGTTTCTATGGGTCAGGAGTCTGGGATGGCAAAACCAGGTCCTCTGATATACAGTCTTTTAGAGGGCTACAATTTGGGTGTCACCCAGGACTGGACTCTCATCGTAAGACTTGACTGAGAAAGTGTCCACTTTCAAGCTCATGTGATCGTTGACAGGATTCAGTTCCTTGTGAGCGGTTGCCTAATGGTCACCCTCAGTTCCTTGCCACATGGTCCTCTCTCCGAAATGGCAGATTAATACCTCAAAACTGACAAGAGATAGGATGTGGTTCCATAGTGTAGCAATTAGCACGTCTGCTTTACGCACAGAAGGTCCTGGGTTCACGTCCCAGTGGAGCCACAGTCCATGGTCTATGGCCATGCCACTCTGAATAAGGCTGATATCTGATCTGAGAAGCTAAGCAGGGTCAGGCCTGCTTAGTACTTGGATGGGAGACCACCTAGGAAGACCAGGTGCTGTAGGCATAAATAAGAATTAAAAAAAAAAAAACAAAAAACTGACAAGAGATGGATTATGCTAGCAAGAAGGAAGTGACAATCTTATGTAGCCTAATCATGAAAATTACATCTCATCTCCTTTGTTATATTCTGTTGCTTAAAAGCAAGTCACAAGGCTAGCACATACTCAAGGCAACGGATTATCCAATGGTGTGAGTGCCGGGAGGGCAGGTTTCATTGAGAGCCATCTTGGTGTCTGCTTGCCACAGAGGCTCAGATCTATTATTTAGAATTTAAAGCAAACTGTAAGAGTGAGAAAGACTTATTAGAAGCATTTAAAGAGACACTCACCTCTTTTAGCTAGACAGAAGACAGATTTAAAGAAATAGTTACTGTCATAACTGCAAAAATGGAGGAACTTTAAAGAAAGCTATACTCTCAGCCTACACAAGTCCAAATTCAGGAAGAAAAAAGAGTGAATGCTGAGGTTTTGGATGGATGTCTGGGTAGCTGAGAACCTTAAATCTGCATATTCCCCTGAACACTTCTGACTTGCAGCAATGGCTAGGAGGCCCTTTTCTCTTGTTGGAGAAGAGAGCCGTTTTCTTGAAGACTGTACAGATGTCTTAGATGTGGCAGGTTTCTTACAAGACAATCTTCAGGACCTGTCTGTACTTTTCCTCATGGGAGTCAGATTGATCATCTGGGACATATCTCAGCACATCCCGACTAGGAAAGTGATGGCCTACAAAAGGGAGGAGTTAAGTTATACACCAAGAGCGTTCCAGGAGTTGGCTGACATGTAGGCCCAGAGAGTAACCTGAGAGTGAATCCGAAGATGGGCAGAATATCAAGCTGTACGGACAGTTTGCTGTTGTGGGTTACTCTGTTCTGACACAGAATTTACCTCCTTACCAAGACCCAGGATGATAGGTCTAATATAAGACTAAGATAGCTCTTACTTGCTTGAAAGTGTGATGGCCCACATGAAATGAAGTAGAGATCTCACCCCTTTAGTAATAGATGGTGGAGGAAGGAGGAAACAGATTTTTATTTTATTTTTATTTTTTAAAAAAGGGCATGCAAAAATAGGCTCATTATGTAACGCTAAAAATTCACATTTGACTAGGTTCCCCAGGAGGAGGGCTTAGAGATATTCTGTTTATTAACAGAATCTGCTGATGAGGGTGATTCAACAGTGGAGCAGTTTAGTCCTTCTCAGGCCAGGGATATCAGGCAATGCTGGGGTTCACGGAGACAATGGAGATGGTAGGGTTACAGATTAACAGATTAACGGGGCAGCACGTTAATTGTCAGAAGCAAAGTTGGTGCAATTACCACAAAGGGAATTAAGGTTGGAATTGTCTATTCTGCAGGTGGGGCGGAGGCTGTCACAAAGTATCTATGAAAATAGCCACCTTGTGTAAGGGCAAGACAAATGGGCAGCTAACAAAGATATTATTTGTACTTGTAATCAAATAAGACTTAAAAAATAGATGAGCGAAGGGCCGAGGTCAGATAACACAATGGAAGTTCTTAATCTCTTGCTGTGTCTTCAGACGTGATCCAGTTCTCAGATCTAGAACGCATTGATTGAAGGAGATGCTGGAAAGAAACTGCAACATTACAGCAAATGTGTGATGCCCCAGTCCTCTTCAAAAGGATAAGAACTATTTACTCAGAAAATATACACTGGGGAAAGGGGTTACTCAGATCTTTCTGGGAGTGTTAGATATAAGATAGCATCATCATGGGCCTACTGTTAGAGTGGGATATTTAAATTTCAGGAAGTGAATGCAGTCCTGACTTAGATTTATTTCATGGTGTGTCTACTCCCTCTACATACTCACCCAGTTGTCATTTACCTAGTCCTTGAATGTATAATTGGAATGGACCTATTAGGAATTGGTAGAATTCTATCATTGCTTTCTTGATTAGCTATTGTATTAGCAAAGCCAAATGGAAGTCCTTGAAACTATCTCTTCTGCCAAGTTAGTAAATCAAAATCAGTGATCACATCCCCAGAGAAATTACACAACTTAGTACCATTTTCAGAGATTTAAAGGATGCATACTCCCATGTAATTCATCAATCTAGGTGATATACAAACTAGATGGATCATGGTGAATGATACTGGACTACTGCCAATTTATTCAAGGTATAGTTGCAACGGTGGCTACTATGCCATATGTGATGTATGCACCAGGGCAAGTTAACTGGATACAAGGGTATGAGGTTATTATTCTGGCAAATGCGTTATTTTCAATACCCACCAGGAAGGAGGATCAAGAAATAGCTTACATTGATATGGATGAACAACAGTGGTCAGGTCTTGTCTCAGTGCTCTGTTAATTCTCCAGCTCATTCAAAATATAGTCTGAAGAAATTGGAACTGTCTGGAGATTCTGCAGATCATTGTATTTGTGCACTATATGTGTAACATCATGTTGATTGGACAAAGGAACTCACTTTAAGACAAAAGACGCATGGCAGTGGGCATATAACCATGGTGTTCACTGGTCCTACTGCATAACTGGTCCTCTGGCATAACTAAGGCACCAGCTTGGAGATGATACCATGTAAGGTTGGATACCATCTTTCAGGGTACAGTATACACTTTAAACCAATGGATATTATATGGTGCTCTGTTCCCAACAGGTAGAATACACGAGTCCAGGAACCAAAGGGTGGATATAACATGGACTCCACTCATCATCACTTCCAGTGACTCATTCCTACAACTAGGTTTTGTGAGTCTATAGTTCCTATGTCCCAATGAGAGGAAACTTCGACTAGGGGATATTGCAATAGTCTCAGTAAACTTAAAGCTATGACTATTACCAGATTATTTGGGGCTCCTCGTGCCAGTAGACTAGCTGTACCCCAAAAGTTATGATATTAGCAGGAAAATTGACCTGAGTATTGTACAGAGACAGCAATACTGCCCCATATCAAGGCATGGAGCAATGTGTTTGTCACTCAGGTAATTCATTGGGGCATATTCTCATGCCTTGTTTAATTGTAATGAACAAGTAGAGCAACCATGATCTGATTAGGGCATGGTAATCAGGTGCTCAGATGCCTTAGAGATGATCATGTGGTTTATCTCTCTAGGCAATATACCTAGACCTGCAGAAGTACTAGCCCCTGAGGGGAAGCATCTAAAAGGGGGATAAAGAAGAAAGACAAGGCCCATGTTATGGCCTTGAGGCAAACTGCAGCAGGAGAAGCTGTAGTTTGTTTTGCTAGCTTTTCTTTTATATATTAGCCCAGAAAATGTGACTAACCAGAATCCTGGAGAAGTCGTGCCTCGATGGAATAAACTTAATGTAAGAAGCAAATGGGTCTGAGCAGCCCAAGGATGGGCAATGTTGGTTATTGTTGGCACCTCTCCCATTCCCCAGCTGCTGTGAGTGTTTGGCTGCTAACAGCTCATGGCTGCACCCTTGCCAAAGATTTATCCTTAGCTGAACAGTGCCAACTCATCTGGGAATTACCCTCCCTGGGTATAAGAGGGGCTATCCCTGTGGTGTAATTCATGTTCCAGAGCTCCCCAAGGCACCAGGCTACCTAAAGCCAATTTTCAACTGAGACCACATACTCCTTGGCTATCTTCTTTGGCCTATTGTGCTTTTCTTCCTCCCTTTCTCTGGAGAGTACTCTGAATTATTAATAAACCATTTTCAGAAAAATTCAGTCTTGGGCCCTGCTTTAGTAATTCTGACTTAAGACACCATCTCCTACTATTAACTGTATTGGAAAAATCTTTTTTCCATCTATATCACTCTGATCTAAATCTAATAGTATGAAAACTTGTATAGATTGAGGTTGCTAATTAAATTTTTTTTTTCCCCTCTAAAATCTCTCCTTAATTTATTACTATAGCCAAGGCTCTCATTTTCAATTCTCAGCTTCACTATAACTGATGACCATTTTTCTATTCTTGTTACTTTCTAAGCATTCTGCCCTACTGATGCCAACTACCTTTTAAAGCACAATTCTGATCATGTTACTTAAACATTTTGGTGACTTTCCACTATATCCTGGGTGAAGTCTCAACTCTTTAACAATATATAAGGCTTTTTTTATTGGACTGCAATTATAGTAGACTCTTACTCTACCATACAGCCTGTACACCATGTACTGCAGTCAGATTCAACAACTTATTCCCTGAATGAGACATACTCTGGTTTGGATTCATGCTATTCTTTCTGCCTGGGATGACCCCTCCTCCCTCTTCTGCTTGTGAATGCCTGCTTATCTTTTAAGACACAGTTTAGTTATTAACTTTTCTGTGAAACTATCATTAACCAACCCAGCACTTCCTTCCAAACTCCAGGAAGAATTAATAACATCCTTCTCTATGCTCTTATAGTACTAAGAATACACCTATGTTATGATGCTTGTTATATATATTTTTTGTAATTGTTTATTAAGACATCTTTCTCCCCCATATGACTTTGGTTGTTTCAAGAACCATGTGATTTATCTTTGCACCTGTAATAATTATCATAGTATTCTCAAATACACATATACACAAAAACATACATATAAATTGAATGAAAAACTTGGCTTATTCTCAGATAGCTTCTCTGCCTGACAAGTTGTTAGTTCTATTCTAATTCAGTCATTTTTCTCTTATTTGAAATTTGGAAACTGAAGAGAGCCTTTGTGCAACTGTTTGTTCATTTATGTTAAATGGCTGGCCATACCTTCAGTCCTTCATTGTACAAGTTTGCATAACTTTAAATCCTACCCATTCACACACGCTCATGCTCTCTGTGATTTGTAACAAGCAGGGGCCAACAAACTTCCAAGTGGCAGTAGTGAGCCTGAAATTTAGCAAGGTGACATAAATGAAAGCCTGTATTGTATCCCTTTTTGAAGGTGGTAAGCAAGCAAGGGAAAACAGAGAAAACACTTTATGAGGAGTAAACCCTACTTACTTTATGACTTTTTTGCATTGTAGTCATTTTGGAGGACAGTTTAATTGGCCAGTGTTTTTGCCATCTAGACTTTCGGATAAGCAAAAAATGATGCTTTTTAAGTTTTCAACTTTTTCTTTACGTTATTTCTTTATATTTTTGAGGGGTCAGATCATTGATTTAGCCTTAGGAAGTTCAAATAAAAATACTTAAGAAAAATCTCCAGTACATTATTAAAAATTATACTAGTAATCTTGGAATAAAAAAAAAAAACAGAAAGCAAAAACAATAATAAAAGCTCTGCTGTACAGGAACTCAATGGTTAATGTGGCATAAAACCTGGTTATGAGAATCTGACCTGCTAATCATATTCATTGTTTTTCTCCAGCCTCATTCTCAGCCTTGGCTCCTCCAGCTTCCTCTGACTTCAAAGGAAACTCTGCATGAAGAGAGAGGGCACACAATAGAAGAATTGGTCCGATTATCCCTCTCTGTTTGGAAATGGGTAAAGATTATAAATATGTGTTCTTCTTTCTGTGCTTCGGACTATATAATGTCAATTACCTCAAGCAAAACCCCCTACCCAGGCTAATGCACAGATTTAAATTATACCAAAATTGTAAAAATTTAGAAGCAAGATATTAACAATAATCCATAATGGTGTAGCATAATGTAATACATGTTTATTTTCATTGGTTTTAGCTGGTACAATAAAAAAGTAAATTAGTTTAGGGATTTAAATTTTATATTTATTATATCCTGACCTGGTTTTCTCTTCCTTCGCCACTTTATATTATGAATGAGGTAATTAAAGAGTCTACTTCTTCCCTTTTCTACTATAGCACGTGTTTGCCTCTTTAAACGTGTTTGTGTCTTTGTGGATGTGTGTGTGTTTGTGTACATTGGTTATTTTAACCAATGTTTGAAAATGAAGTTGTAATGCTAAAGGCCAAAGGAATGAATTAGCCTGACCTGGTAATTAAAAGACCATATATAAGTATTAACCAGGAACCACTGTTGGACTTTCCATTCTCAACCCAAAATGAAAAGGCAAGCATAATAATCCCAGATCAAGACTTACACCAAGTTAAACAAAATAATGAAGGATCAGGGATTCTGGGAGGGCCAAAGTTTGAACAGGAGACCTTTAGCTCTTCTGCTTGCAATGCATAATAATACTTCCTGTTTGTTTCATAAGTGCTTACGATTCTGTGAAAACGAAAACATTTATAACTTCCATGTGAGTGACTGAATGCTCTGGTCCCACTCTTCCAGTTTAGGATTATTTCCCACAGAAATGAATCAATACAATTTAAACTACCAAATAAAAATAACAACACAATCCCCAAGGAAGTCTTTATTAAAGACTTAAAGCTGTGTCCTATTAAGCTTCTGGAATATTTGGGATTGTCCAAACTACAATATATATATATATATATATATATATATATATATATATATATATATATATATATATATATATATATATAAACTATGAATAAATTCTGTCAAGGTTGGCTTGCTGTTTAAATTTCTTGAATAAAGAATTCATTTCCCTCCTGAGAGTCTAGATGGACCATAAGTTTCCATATTCGCCAATCAAGTCTTATAACAATAACAATAACTGGAGATTTGATCTCAAAGAGATTTAGTTTGAGCTATTTCTGCTCACAAATGTAGAAGATTGCACTTAAGTAACATGAGGTATTTTTTTTCATTACTAAAAAGTTTAGAAATGTATAAAATATAAATGAGTTTTTTATGAACTGAATGATATAGTAAGCCCCAGCTTTAGTGGTTTGTCATTTTTTTAGCCAGCTTTTAGGCTTGACTTATCAGTGCCCCAAGAAAACAGAGTAAGAAACTTGAACGCAAACCTTTCAACCAGGTAACTCTATGGTTTATAAGTGGCAATGAATGACGTTTCCTCATGAAAACCTTGGAAATTATCAATGTCGCACATTTTATTAATCCATGTTTAACCTGAAGCCTAGAAACTAACTCCCCGTCTTCTTGTCCTCAAAATTTCTATTACCAACTGTACTATGTTGAAGTTTATATGACAGGCCATTTCAACACTTTTGTTTAGTTAAATGGAAGTGCATCACTTTTAAAGAAAAGCCCTATTGCCAAAAAATATAAACAGCCCTAACTTTGATTAATATAAATATTTAAAAACCAGAACATACTGTTACATTTTACAATAACAATTCTGACGTAGCTGATGGGAAAGAAAAAGTGCTTTCATACATTAGATGAATCCAACAAAATACAGCTGCAGAACAAAATTTTAAGTAAATATGAATTGTTTGTCTTTTTATGGGGCTCTGGTATTTACTTAAATGGAGTTATTTTAGAACACTTATGTTTCATTAATAACAACTAAAGTGTTTTTTTTTTTTACAGTTTTAGTTCTGATGTATTTGATTTAAATTTCAAAGTCTTCTAATTAAAAAATACCATTAAAATTATTCCTCTTGCCCAGTTTAGGATTTTGCTAATAAGCCACTGGACAAGAGATGTATAAAATGAATAGATGAAGAAAAACTTTGACAGCAAAAGCAAGGTCTGGAGGATGAAGTTAGTTTATTAGGCCCCATTTGTCACGAATGGCCCTGCTGCACATATAAAAGCAAATCCCTCTACCTTAGAAGATTAATTCTGAAGGAGGCACTCTTGGGTCAAAGTATACATAAGCGTGTGCCTAATCTCAGAGAAATCAGGCTATTTTCTCACAGCAATTAAGCAGAGGTCTGGGGTTTCACCCACAGTGTATTTAAACACAGGATACAATTAAACCCCGAAGTATTAATATCTTTGCTCTGCAAAATTGCCCAGGAAATAGATTTTGCCTTCTTCCAAATGAAAAGCAAGGCAAATTAAGAGAATAACTTGATTCTTAGCTAACTTGCTTGAAATAAGTGTTGTATTTTCTCCTAATTGGGAATGTCTTATGTACATAAAGATAGTTCTTACTTTACAATGGGGTAAGAGTTATAAGCTTTTTAGTTCCTTTAATCTAAATAAAAAACGAATCTTAGAGGTTTGCATAAAAATGTACTGTAATTAAATTTCTTATTCAGCATATGTTAAAAATCAACTCCTTATAAAAATCTGAGAACTCACTGTTTACCACCAACAAAATGTCACAACTGGGAAGTTTTGCACCTATATAAAGAGTAAAAAGTAAACGTAAATCTTAAGCAATCAAGTATGCAGAGGGATTGCTTTCTGCAGAGGTTTTTCTTGAAGTCATTTTATTAATATACTCATCTCAAGTCAAGAGCTAATTTTATAGAGAAAATTATTGCCAGTTTAAAGCACTGCTTCAAAAATTCTAAATATTAAAAACAAAAACACACAAAATGACCTTTATTTATTGGGCATTAGTTTCCTAGTGGCAAAATTTTAATAGTATATCAAAGTTATATTAAATAAGCCACCACCTTTGTACAGATTTTGAAAAAAACCCCTGATATTAAAAACATTTTTCTTCATATTACAATTACTGTTACTTCTCTTTTGTCTACACATCAGATTAATATTCCATTTTATTGCCAAACCAAATTATCTTTGAATTTTTTGGGGGTAGAGTAATAGAGAGAAGTTGGTCTTGGAATTGTAAAAGAGAAATAGATTTTTATTTATATTGTTGAATCAATATTTATTTAATTTATATAAGAGTTTCTAACAAAATAGTTGGTGTACGATCCAGTGAGAAATTATAGTCCATGACACATAGGCATGTTCTTAGAAATTCAGAAAACTGAAAAAATAAATCAAAATAGAATTAATTAGATGTAGAATGGTATGTATATATGTGTGTGCACTAACATACTTTCCTACTTAATACTATATTGTTGACCTTAAGTACTTAAGATCAAGTGCACAAGGCAATGTCTCCTTGAAACCATACTATAAATAATTTAGGCACTTTTTGATGTGTGCTGGAGTATGTGAGAAGGCATGCAATCTGAATTTTACAAAGGATTGTTTTACTAGGACTAATGACTCTAATAGTACTTCTTGCTGACATCACTGGTAAATTGGTCTACTCTAACCTTTAAAAGTGCAGCATATCCCAAAATGAGTTACTTATTAAACAAAAGTTCTTTTTTTGAGTTTAACTGACCTTTAAATGATTATTTCTCAGCACTTGCAACAAAGAGAATCTCACCTATCACCTTTACACTTTTGATGCTATAGGGAGTAGATCCATAACCTTTTCACAACACTTAACGTGCAGTACAACATGGAATTACAAACTCTAATGAGCACTTTTTTCTTTTAAGGAGGGAAATCCTATTTATTAAATTGTTGCTTTGCAGTACACAGAAGCTATGGAAAATTATAACAATAAATCATTTATTTTGATCAACTTGCAACTATTTTAGAAAATATAACCCCAAAGCATCAAGGAGTTGTTTACTGCTAATGACAGTTTCTACTGAAATTTTCTTCCCTCAACTTCCAAGGGATGTGTGTGTGTGTGTGTGTGTGTGTCTGTGTGTGTCTTGGGGTGGTGGTGGTGGGGGATGTGATTTAAAGAGTTATATTTGATTAGAAAAATATTGTCTTTAAGTTAGGATACTTTTACAATATTTGTAAGCAATTTAAGTTACACCTATATGGAACCAGCACGGTACACCTTTTCATTAACTGGGAGGAAAAGCTTTTGAAACTCCAGAAGTATTGGTGGAATACATATCCTGTAATGTTAGTGATTTTAAGATTTAAACATCTTTCCTTGTAAAGATGTAATAGATATAATCAAGGCATGATTTTCCTTAATTAAGTGGAGATGGTAATTATAAACTTTATTCTCAGGAATCAAATCCAGCACACATTAGGAAGAACTAATGTTTTCTGGGATCACTTTACTAATATAAGGAGATTCACATTATTTCAAGTCCCAGTAGTTTTTTCTTGAGCAGATAACCTAGTTTACACTTTAGTAGAGCTGCTGAATCTAATAACGATTTTATTAGCCTAAATATTTTCCTTTTTTAAAAAAAGTATTTTAATTTTGAAAAATTTCAAGAAAAAGTTTCTTGATCTGAAGGATTTAAATATTGTTAACAAGCTAGTATGTCCATTATTTTACATACATTTTACTGTAACATTAAAGTATAAGTAAGTGTTTATGTTCCAGAGTAAGTTTTTTTCTTGCATAGCTGATCTTATTTATAAAATACTGTTTTAGAAAGATGTCGGATTCTAAAAAATTTTTAAATATCAACTGTCCACAGTAAAAAGCCATTTTCCACCTGTGTGTTCTTTCTCCCTTCTTTTCCCACATCTCTTAGAAAGTGAATATATTGGAATGAATTACTGAGATATTTGAGATTTTTTCCCTAAACAATGAAAAATAACTGTTTAGAAATAATATTCACTTAACAATTCTGTTTTTGGCTCTGACTTGGTAATGTTTTGTAAAGCATGAGGGGCAGCCACATGCCTTCATTAGAGAAATACAACTTAATGTCCTTTGGAAACACTGGGCTCTAAAAGAAAAAAAAATAGCAGAGATACGACTCATTTGACTCCTTTTAGTTTAATTCACAAAAAGGCAAATCGGTTATTTTATTGGCATGTAATCACAAAAAATAATACACAGACTTAAGACTAAACAGACTCAATGTCAAGACTTCCTGGGTCGTATTCATTAATTATCATGGCTGCCGACAAACAACAGCTGAAAATCAACAATGCTGGATAAAATAATCATCAAGGGCTTCTATGTCTGTAAACTATTTAAATTCTTGAAACTGAATATTTATGATGAGTGGTGCTCCTTTAATGTATACCATATTTTCACCAGTTCTTAGCCATGACTGCGTTCAGAACCCCCAGGTGCTCCTGTCTTTTTTCTACACCCACCTTTCCCTTGGCTTCATCTTGGCCTTCTCTGCTAACATCACGCCTGATAGAAAACTGAACACCCAGTGTCTCTTAGAACCTCTCAAGTGCCTGCTCATTTTGCGATACCCTGCTCCATCCTCAATAGTAGTTCAGTTTCACTGCCCTTTCAAAGGCAGCCCCCGTGAAACAGTTGTGAAGTTTATTTTGCGCTTATCAGTACAATGTAAACCAGTGTGGGCTTACCTCCTTGGGGTTAAGGAACCCACATTGTCCGTGAGCACAGACAGCACTTTTTGGCTACAGATGTGACTGGTTAACTGAACAAGCAAGGAGAATAAATCCACACAACAATACTTCATTCACCAAGGAAATCTGCAGTGGATTACAGCTTCTCTATGGTTAAGTCTGGTCTTAATTTAGTGCTTTTATTCAGTTTTCAACCACAAACGAGCCCCTTATGAGGCATTCACTATGCAGAATTGACAACTCTTTTTATCTACTTGAAAAATATTTTTGGATAATAATTTATGGTTACAAAATATTTTAAGCAGTTTGAATAGTTATATTATATTCTTTCAATGCTTAATGATGCAAGATCCCCTGTAAAAATGGAATGCAAGGCAATCTGGTAATTTTACATACAGTGTTCATAACAACAGAGCCATTTGGTCATATAGAAACACAAATTAAAAAAAAAACTGCATATTTCATAGGAAGTCTTATAAAGACTTTTAAAAGCTCTTAAACTGTATCTCGGGAGAAAATCAGAATCCAGAACAGTGTCTAAATGCCCTATGTATATGGGTGAAAAAATAATTTTGGCAAGCACTGTATTTTATTTATGGATTATTATGTTTAAAATAGCATATTTTGAACACCCTTCAGAGGAAAAAAAGCTGCAGGTCTCTCTGAGGACACAAGGGAGAGTTCATATGCTACTTATATTTTATACTTGAAACCAAAATGTGTGGGTAGGTTTGTACTTTTTCACCATCAAATGTATTCTCTTAATTTATATTCTGAATTAATACCATCTTTAAAAAAAAAATCGATCAGAAGGTGCTCATTATTATTGGGCAAATAGTTATTTTCAAGGACTGATTGCCAGTAACTACGACTACTCTGAAAACCTCAAACTGGCTGGAAAACATCATATACCTTTAAGAAGTGGGAAGTGCCAGTAAACAGAGTTTGTCATTTTAGATGCACATCTTCTAGTATTGCCAACCAGTGACCCTGTAACTGGAAATGGGACCCATGTAAATAAGATGGAATGTATTTCATCAGCAGAGACAATGAAAGTAGTGTGGTTGATGTTCTTTGATATGATAAGAATTCCTTTGCATTGCTTTAGATTAATTTAAACCGTGGTTACACAAAGCTTTATAACTTTCCTCTTGGCAGAACTTGAGCACTTTCAGACTCATTGATACAAGGGATTCTTCCCATTGCAGAATGAACTCCTTGCAGCTTAACAAAGGAAAACATTCAACTAAGGTACTTGCTGTGTTTTCCTCATTAGTGGCTACACTGTCTTGAGCAGGGGATGAGTGTTTGAGGAAGAGCATCCTTGGCATGAACAAGAAAGGACATTGCTTTTACAAGGAAGAACCCTTTGTGGTTTTCTAAAACATCTCTTCTCAAGTGCCATATGTAAATCATACTTAAAAAAACCCAAATTATGTGTGTGCTTCAGGGGAGAAAACTACATAAATGCGCAATAGAAAAATAATGAACTGTATCACTTTGGTTAGTTATGCAATTATTGCTTTTTTATGGACTCAAATGTTGTTTGGTTTTCATCATAAAAACAGGTGGGTTTGCTTTTTTAATTGTTGTTGGTTTGTAATTTTGTTCAAAAGAATTACGTTATCATTCTTTTAGAAACTGTCTTGTTCTGTGTTTAATCTGGTAGCTGGGTTTCTTCACCTTCATAGACGTTCTAATGAAGGTGTAAAAGAAAAGTTTAGAAAGAGAATAAATTAGATGCAGAAGCACTGGATTCAAATGCCACTTACTATAATTCCTAAATCATTTCTATTAGAATTAATTTCATTAATAATATCACAGCTACCTTCTGTTGTTTATCTCAAACATATTAACATATAGATAAAAGCAACTTCTGTAACAGAAGACAGAGGTTTGGAATTATAACAGCAATGAACTAGCTTAGATAATCAAAGCAAAAATAGTTTCTAATCACGATCTGTAGGTCAATAAACACGATTCTGAGGAAGATTTGGTGCATTCTCTCTGATCCACGTGGTACACAGATCTATTATGTTCCTACACCATTTACATTACACCTTGTGTACCTGGATGCTAATCTTATTTCTCCTTCCTCTTCCTGCCAAGTATTATATGTGAAGTTAGAGTGGGAGGGTCATTTAACAACAAATGTCTCCCTTGTATAACCATTAAGAAGCTATCCAGGCTAAATAACTTGTTTTTTAAGTCACTGTACAATTTCAAGGTTTTAATGATCCTTAAAATATAATACCCTGTGTCCTTTATTTCCTGAAGTGGAAGCTAGTGCCAGCCTTTAGAATTCATGTAAAACAAGAGATTCAATACGGATTGAAGACAGAATGAAAACTTGCTAAGCAATTAATCCACCTTGAATACTTTCCTAATGATTTGCACCTTTTCTTACTGATCTTAAAAAAATCCAGATTTATTCAGAAGAAAATCAAAAAAAACATACATGCAAATATTTTTATAGTGCATTTGTTAGTGTGAAACCCACACAGTGGGGCAGGAAAAATTGAATCTTTAAATGATTTAAACATAAAGGTGTTTCTGGTTGAACAGTAACAACTTGAATTTTCTTCCCTGTGCCTTGAAGCTATGGGAGAAGGGAAAGATTTGAAACAGGAAACTGGATAAATGAGCATAGAGAAGGGGCTAATTTCCTAACAGGATAATCCTGCAAATGACACTTGGTTGAGGAAAAGTTGTCATAAACTGACTGCTGATTTGTAGAGGCCCAGGCTTAAAAGTTAGGGCAGACCAGAGACATTATTGAGACTCAAGACTCAGCTGCAAAACAGAGCTGAGTCTGACTGATGTGTGTAATACAGGCAGTGTATTACCAAGGAGCTTGGAGAGAACATAGACAAGTCTTGTCAGTAAAGACATATTGTCTGATAGACACTGTATGGGCAGAGGAGACTCTTCTGGAGGACCATGTGTACATGCAGACTGAAGACTTGGGAGTCCAAGAGCAGAAGGGAATGCACCTCAGTGGTAAGTGAGGTCATGAGAACTAGAGCCTGGCACAAATTCATGGAAGGTGTCAATAGTCGAGGGTTATGGCTGAAAAGTTCATGACTTTTCTAACTAATAGAAATGGCAAATCCAAAGATATAGAATTTAATGAAAAGTCGAAGGGTTATCAGAGCATAATGAACAGGGACAGTAACAAAGTCAGAGAGCTTGCCTTGAGTAAATGCCGAAGGCATCTCAGGAGCTTCTGCAGGCTCGGACACTTCAAGAGATATTTCTTGTAGGAAAACGATAACCATGCCTGAAAGGACAAGCATCGGATCCAACAAGATGATGTGTATGTCTAAGATGGGGCCTGAGACCGAGATCATACTACCCTATTTATAGTGAGGAAGTACTGGAGGTTTTGCATAAGTATGATAATTGCACATATCAATATACACACATATATGCATATACCTAAATTAATTGCCTAGTAAAATATATATAGCCTTCACCCAAATTGTTGAGTTAATCAAGAACAAGCACACTGGTTGCCAAAGTCCCAAGGCATAGAACATTTATTCAGGTGCCAAGTAGAAACACCTGAAATGTGGGTGTGCCTAACTAAGCATTCCATCATATTTCTGGCACTTAGCAAAGACTGGCCTCCATTGAATCTGCCACACACTGTAACCTGGTTGAGCACTACATGCCTATCATCTGAATGGGGTTAGTCTCTGATTGGACTATTGCCGAGTAACCCAATTTTAAAATAGCACAAATTTTAATTATATGTTTCATTTAACTGACACTTGTCCTTGGAGGCTGTCATCAAAACCTAAGAATCTATGATGTGGGAACTATTATTATCTATGATTTATAGAAAGGCAAAAATAAATGAGGAGAGAAATAAAGAAAGGCTGAGAGGTTTATGGCATGGTAGAATTGGAAGACTAGAGATTCCACTGGTGAAAAAGAGGATCACATCAATTACCTAGAAAAGGTATAGAAAATGAAAACCCAGACCATTGAATTTCTGGTGTTTGATGTATGATTTTACTAAATAGCCACTTCATCCATAATTTCATGTTGTGGATATAGTAGACCATTCTTTTTCTGGGTAAACTGGGAAAAAATGCCTCCCAAGTAACATGCTCGAAGCTGAGAATGTGTCCTTTGTAAAAATAAGTTCTACCAATTTAAAAATCCTGTACTATGTGTCTTCTGCACAAGAGAAAAAGTGTGATGAGGGAAAGGGATGGGGTGCAGATGAAACAAGATAGATAATGCATTGATAATCATTGAATTTTGATCATGGGTATGTGGGGTTTGTTAAATTATTCTGTTCACTTTAGTGTAATTTGGTAATTTTTCAAAATAAAAAATTAAAAGAAATTCAATTTAGAGAAACATGTAGATACTTGTACAATTTTGTTTGGGCAAATTAATTTATTTTATACTGCAAAAGATGGCCATACACAGGACAGATCACCTTATATTAATTATATTATATTACTATGCTTATGTTAATGATCTCACTGTATACCAAGTGCTCCTAAAAATGAAAACCAAAAAATCTTTATATATTTTTTTCTAGTTTCTGCATTTATAAGCATTCTTTTTTATAACAGCCTTAAGTTCCAGACTGAATGCCAAATGTGCTTCCTGTTAAGATCAAATTTAGCTTTAAAATAATTAGCTCTTGGTCCTAATTCTAATGGAAATGCAAGACTTAACTATTCAGTGATAGTAGGTAGCACTATTAGATACTGCTGCTAACAGTGATCTATATGAAATAATTAACAGTCTGTTTCTTATAGATATATGCAGAATTTCTCCTAAACCAAAGGCAAAAACAATAATAAAAACTACTGCCTTTTAACCTTTCCATGAATTTAAATAAAAAACATGTACTGAACTGCACATTAATAAGGCCTGTTAAGCTTGGAAGAATATTTTATGTTCATCTGCAGTTCATCAGACAGGTTCATGACCTCAGTAGAATTGCTCTAGCTCCCGCAGTTTTTAAACTGGCGTGGGGGAGGATGTGAAATATTATTTTATGATTAAAAAATTTTACTAGAATTGACAGAAACAAGGAAACACATTCTGATATTGAGTATATGCTCTGAAATTAGCACATATAAAACTAAATATATTGAATGGATTGACTTTTATTCCTCCAGGAACCTTAAAAAGAAGCAACTAAAGAGAGCTAAATATAACACTAGGGTTTTATTCTTAATGTAGGACATTTAAGGTTCAGCCTCTACTTTGTGTCTGGAGGTACACACAGAGGGAAACCACAGCCTTATTTCACAATTTTCTAGGTTATAAGGTAAAGCCAAAAATATATAATGTTTCTTACTTAATTTTTTTTTCTCACTAAACGGTATCTATTTTGGAAATGCCCTAGTGTTCTTATCCTGCCTTCTCCCATATTTCCTGTTGAACAACATTGTGTGAAAGCCATTACTATTCAGGGTATCGCTGCTAGCAGAGGTCCCACTAAAACGGTGAAGTAAGTCCAGTTGCATCTCCATCACTCAGCCTGAGAAAATTTCATCTGCAGAGCTGATTCATGCTACTTCTTTGGATCTGCCACTGGCAGCACAATAAGGGATGAATGAAATAAGCACTCAGCAGCTGAATGCCCTTAAAGACCACTTGGGAACTTTATTTGGTGCCAAATAAAGTGACCTGCCAGTGTCAGCTGCGGGAAGCATATTGTATTGGGCTCTGCAGTCTGTCCCAGTTGCCTATTCATTTCTGAGGAAATTTTCAGGTATTGAATTTTAATCCATGATGCCCAATTATAATTTGAGACCCTTTTACATTGGAGACCGGGCTTCACCCCGTTTGGTAATTAAGTCAGAACTGCCTAATACATAATTTTAATTTCCGAAAAGCAGGTGCTTCCCTTGGTCAGTCACCAATCTCTGATTTTCCTTCCTTCTTTAGCTTTAACCATTTCCATTTTCATACCCCCCACCCTGCCCCTGGCTGCCTTCTATAAGTATTTACTGCATATTAGATGATTTTCCTGCTTAAGCCTGTAGGGATTTCCATAAGCTTTTTAAAAAAAAGTGCTTATAAATTAAAAAAAAATCATTATGTAGGTATCCATTTGATCTTTACTTTATAATAACTTACTATATTGTTTTTCAAAGTAATTTGAATAAAGGCTTGTTTATGACATTATCTAACACTTGCGATTATGAAGCAAGACTCTCCAGAAATAATTGTCTGCATTAACTTTCTTTGTCTTCTATTTTTATCAATTCAGTTAGAGACCTCTAACAATTCAAAAACTATTGTGGTTGGTTGAGTTTTGTTAAGGCTCTGTGCCTTCTCCTAATAGAACTTTATTGTTTAAAATAAGTATTTGAGAGAGCACATAAGTCAGATACTATCTAAAAAGAAATTGCCCTCTATACACATGCACTAAGATGGTGCAGTCTTATCTTCCAAAACTACTTTGTGCAAGATTGAGCCAGTATCAATAGAGCCAGCAGAGAGGAGATTGTGAAACCAGATGTCAGTTCGTGCCGATGATGACAGTTTCTTTATCCATGCCATTGCTATGAATGAGCTGCCCATTTCACTCTTTTCTTTCCCACACATAAATTATAAAAACTGTTGAAATATTGTTTCTATGATGGCCATCAGTAGGGTTAAATTTAAACTTTGGTGGCCCCAGACAGATATAAGTCATTGGCAAGGGAGGTAAGGAAAAGGGACGGAAAGCAAAACCACAGAGTATTAAATGAGGGAAAAAGAGTTATGAAGGAATAAGGAGGAGAGAGGAGTTGGAGGAAGGGAAAGAAATAGGGATGATTAAGTTGGGAACACAATTAAGTGCTGCCATCAACTAGCTTAATCTGCTCCTCCTTTGGCAGTCTTCTGCAGGCTGAGACCAAAGATGCCTCTGCTACCTCGCTGGACTCCCTTGAATGTTGTCACATAATTAGCTAAGGATTAGCAATACCTGAAAGTCTTTAATGGGACCATGAGCCAATACTATTTTTAAAGAGTAAAGCAACTAAAGTCTGGGTTTGAAAGATGCAAAATTAGAGAGCTTTGCAAAAACACTGTTACTTAACAGAAAAATGTATTTAGTATTTCACTTAAGGAATTAGCTCTCCTAGAATATAAATATGGTTTGATTAAAACATATGTGAAATTGTTTGTGATCGTGCTTCTAAAACAATGTTCTGAGAAATGTCCATGTCCTGCTAGATATTAACTAATCTTGCCCTCATATATATTTCAACATCATAAATCGTATTTGCCTTCTGCGTCAGAAGGCAAACTGACTCAGTCAGTCACCATGTTTATTACCATATTATAGGCACTGAGAAGTCTTTCAGTAAAAAACAAAATAAAACACAACAAAACCGTTTAGGTTGAACCCAGCATTTAAAAATAAATTTGGCTATGAAAATTTTTTTCTTTAAAAGGCTATTAATAATTTGCATTTTCTAGGACATGGTTATAAAGCAATGTATTCCAGTATTAGTATTTATGATTTTGTCATTGCTTTTGTTTTGAAAAGTATAATTAGCTGAAGTACATGGTAGGTATTATCTTTGGAACCAGAACACTAAAGTTTAATATATCTGTTTACTGTGCAGTTTGTTAAGTTTGATATAAATCTAATACCTTATGACATAGTTTATTTTTGTCATGCCTGTTTACTTTTTGTATTCCTATCAGCCTCTAAGTACATTATGTGCCCAATCTATGTTTTGTTTTCCCTTGTATCCCTGAGAACTTGCACTATGCTTGGCACATTATAGGCACTCAATATATTTGTTTGAATGAACGAATGAACATTGTAGTAGACATCTGTTTAATCTATAGATATAATTACATTAGAATGTGGATTTCAAAAGAAAACAATTCTTAGCCTCAAAATAAAAAATAACAGAAGTGAAGGTTGAGAATGACTAAATTGAACTGGTCTTTTGTAGCTTTATCAGAGGCCAATAAATTCCTCACCAATTACTCTGTGGTCTGATGATTCATTGCTCCTATTAGCTGGTCTATTTGAAGTTAATGTTCATTCTATTCTATAATTTTCCAATTTGTTTTTAAATCTTTATATCTTTAATTATTTTCCTATAGCTCTTTCTTACTTGCCTTTTACTTATTGTTGAATGACTTCTTAAAAGCTAAACTAAGTGAATTTCATATGCTCTAACAAAATTATAAAAGGGACAAGAAAAGGTAGCAAAAGTCTAGGACTGAGGAGTGTGTGGTATAGAAGAGGTAAAAGAAGTAAGACGTTTAACTCATTCAACAAGTATTTATTGAATGCCTTTTCTATGCTGGACATAGTGCATAAAATCTAGACTATTTAAGGTCAGCCAAAATGACAAAATATTCATTAGACAAATATCGACAGAATTAAGAATTATCAACATTTCATCCTCCCCAAATAAGTTTATACTCTAGAATGAAGTAATATTTTTAGAGCAATGATTAATGTGTAAATTGTTTGTCTTATCTGTTATGCTGTTTTTACAGAGGTTCATCTTTTCTTATCTTTATAATGCTGCCAATTTTCCTAAAATTATGCAGTATTTTATGGGCCAGGACAAAACTACTTAATATTATTGTATTGGGCAAAATATAAAGTAATTTTAGTTACCTTAAGTCAAAGTAATAAGTATTCAAAAGTCTACCCAAACATTGGTTTTGATCAAGAGTTGTCAAACTATACCTTTTCTATGGGCCGAATCTGACCTACCATGTGTTTTTATAAATAAAGCTTTATTGGAACACAGCTATGCTTATTCACTTACATATTTTCTATGATTGTTTTCCTGCACCTACAGCAAAGTTGAATATTTGCAACAGGGATTATGTGGCCTGCAAAGCTGAAAATATTTATTATCCGGTTCTTTATAGAAGTAGCATAGACAACCTTTAGTAATTTGGATTAGAGCAAAATGATAATTTGGGTAATCATGAAATGATAGGTCACTTAAAAATCATTCAAGATCTCTCTTTGGATATAATTGTGTTCCTATATTTGAATATAATGTGAATATTATTCTGGAAATTCTTATCTAATAAAAATAACATCCTCTTCGTTCAAGATCTAAATCAATAGCAATTGGAATTCCATTTCAGTGCTGTTCTCTTGTTCAATATCTGTAAGTATAGAAATGAAAAATGAGAATGTCTAGGTTTTATAGTAATACCGGGAATGTAGAGCTTGTTTCAAGAAACAGGATACTTTAGTGGATATTGTAGACAGACTAGAAGATTGTTTATGTCCTAATATCCACTTTTTTGTGTAGTCTCATTCTACACAGAATAGGGCTGACTTGTGTCATCAGTAGGATATTGCAGAAATTATGGAGTGTGACTTCTGAATCTAGGTCCTAAAAGATGTTGTGATTTTTGTCTTATTTTGAAAGAACCAGCTACTATGTCGAGAGGATACTCAAGCAGCTCTTTGGAAAGGTCGACGTGGGAAAGAACTGAGCTATCTGCTAACAGTTGAAGAAGAACTGAGGCATCCAGCTAACAACTATGAGTGAAAAATCTTGGAAGCATATCTTCGAGCCCCAGTCAAGCATTTAGGAGATGACTGTAGCTCCTGCTGACATCTGATGACAACCTCCTAAGAGACATAGTTCTCCTAAGAGAACCCAGCTAAGTCCTGAATTTCTGGCCCTCATAGTCTATGAGATAATAAATGTTTACTGTTTTAAGCCACTAATTTTTATGGTAATTTGTTACGCAGCAATAGATAACTAATACAGTGTATGAGAGTGTGGGCTCTGGTGTCATACAACTTATGTTTGGATCTACCACTTACTAGATGTGACCTTGGGCCAATTACTTAACTATGTTCTATAGTTTTCTCATCTGCAAAAGTGAAGATTTAATTGCCCATATCTCATAGAATTGTTGTGAGGAATTCAATGAGATAATAAATGAAGAAACTGCCTGATATGTAGTAATTGTTAAACATTAACAGTTATTGCTTTTAATTATTGCTAGAACTGACTCCAAGTACCCACCTAAGAATTTTTTGAACCTTTTTTTTTGGCAATGAAGCGAAAACATAGCAGAATTTTAAAAAACATATCGTACATCCAAGAATTTATACAACTTGGAACACCTAAAGTGTATGTGGTAGGTCAGTAAAATAAGTAGTTAAGAGGCTATTGTCAATACCTCTGAAAACAGGATACATATTACTACTCCATAATATTACATATGAACAATAGAGGATGAACAGGCTGCTACTGAAGAACATAGGTAAAATTACATAGTCTAACTCCAGCCAAAAATTTTAAAAAACAAAATGACAAATGTAATTTTTGGTCTAATTTTCTAAAGCCTAAACCACACATATTGGTTTTGTGCGTGTGTGTGTAAAAATAAAAGATAAATTGCAAAATAATACGATTCTTTGCAGATTGTTTGAGTTATCTAACCCTTCTTTAATCCGAGGGATTATTGAACAAAACCAATGTTCCAGAAACACTTATGAAATCTGTTGTGGATTACAAATATCATCAGTTAAACCTGTTTCAAATTTATTGCTTTCATTCAGGTTAAATAATAAAAGGGTCCATTTGTCCCTCTACATGTATATACACGAATTTAGCTTTCATCATTCTCTACAAGTTTAATCCAATGATTTATGATTTTTAATGTATATTCAGGAAATCTGTTGAAGAAACCCATACAGACAGACAGAAGAGTTAGATGGGATTAATAGGATGTATGGAGGATTTAAAGCTGGTTGATTCAGTTCAGAGTAAGTTAAAAGGAGAAAAAGAATTTAATGCTGTAACCTTCCTTGAGGTTCTAATCATTTTAATGACTTCAGCAAAAGAGAACAGGCTAAGATCAAGAAAGTCCAGAGAGAATGATTCCTGTTTCTAGAAATACATTACACGGAAGAAAAGCCACTGAAGTGTGTTTTAACAGTGGAAAATATCATTATATTTTTCTTAGAGAAAATCTGCCTTCTATTTAAATCATTATATTAATGATTAAATTTGAGGTTTCAGAAATTGATTTTTCTTGGTGAAGCCATTGTATTTCACTTAACACCACAACCAGCAGCAAAAACTTCCTTCCTTCCTCCCTTCCTTCCTTCCTTCCTTCCTCCCTTCCCTCCTTTCCCCTTCCTCCCTTCCTTCCTTTCTCCCTTCCCCTTCCCCCTTCCTTCCTTCCCCGCTTCCTTCCTTCCCCCTTCCTTCCTTCCTTCCTTCCTTCCTTCCTTCCTTCC
>NW_011888803.1:4830886-4835954 GCF_000151845.1 Pteropus vampyrus | reverse complement strand
GAAAAAGTATTTTTTCCTGGTAAAGTGCATTTCACTCTATCAGGTATCTTGTTTCAATGACCTTCTAATCTTTACTTACCTTAAAAAATTCCTTTTGTAATATTTTATTTAGTGTAAGAAATATTTTAAAATATATACTGTTTTCCATTACCTTCTTTCCAAACACAAAGGACAAATGGAGAGTTGAAAAATATATCATATTTTACTGCTTCACTGAACTCGACATATAATTCTAAGTATCTCCACCCCTCATTTTGTTAACTTTCATTGTTTAATGAGACACCTTGGGCCATAAAGTATTTTGCGTTCATTAACTTACAGAGAGGAAAAGAAATGCTATCCAATTATCAGCATTTGGTACAGAATATCAAGTGCTGTACATATTTTCTTGATTCTACCCATGACATAGACCATGCGTAGGGACATGGCACGAGAGGTAGAATTCAGCACTTTCAATAGCAGTTTTGTGATGATGGAAATGTACTAAACCTGTGCTGGTCAAAACTATAGCCACCAGCTACATGTGGCTATTAAATGTTTGAAATATGGTTAGTGTAGCTGAGGAACTGAATTTTTAACTTTACTTATTTTAATTTGTGTAAATTTAAATTGCACTTGTTGCTAGTGGCTACCATATTGAACACTGCAGGACTAGATAATTTATGACGAGATTTTTGAAAAGACCAATTTATTCTACAACAATTGATTATCTTAATATACAGCTCCTACCACTCTTATTCCTACATTGATAAGGTCTAAAAAGATCAATCTTTGGGTTGTTTTTAAATGCTACAGACATAAATTTGCTAGAGAATGACTACTCTTTGAAATGTTTTGTATATACAGGCATTATAAGATTTAACTACGTTTTGCAAAAAGTTGAGTTGCTTAGATGATGTTTAATTTAAATTTAGTTGTTTCAAATTTATAATTTATTAATATAACTGAATTTCTATTTATTTCAATACCATATAATTAGTTTGGAATTCTAACAAGTATCAAGAATTATAAATAAATAAAATGCTATTTATTTATGAGAATAAATTAAATGCTATCAGATTATTTCTTCTATGAAAAAGTAAAATATTTGTCTCAACATTGTCTGAGACAAAATATATCTGGAGATACCTAATATGATATTATTTTAAATGTTGCTTACATGATGGCTTGAGTTCAAGAAAATTTGTGGTGTGCAAGGGTATAACGAATGCAAAATTTTCAATAGATTTCTGCATTTCTCTAATTGGCTGGGGTTTGACTTATTATATTAGTATATGTTTTATCCTTATTATTTCAGTTGTGAAATTCTTAAATCATTATTTTATCATTTGGGGGTCTCTACCATGATCTATTACAAGATTATGGGCAAGCCAGTTAAATTCAGTTTTTTTAGTTGTTTGATTTCAGTTAAATGGATAATGATATAATTTTCTGCTGGTTATTTTTTAAAACTATGTGATTAACTAAAACTAATTAGGAATAATCTAAAGGCAACCAATACACATTTATGAGGGATAGAAATATTTTCAAAGTTCATAGAAATATCTTGGAATTTCCTTCCTCCTATAACTCTCTGTATACAAAATTTTTGTTTTTTTCATTTGTACTTGTCACCAAAACCACAAGAGTGTGCGGTATTTCAGTATTTTAAATTCCTTATTTTTCTTTCTCAATTTTTATTCTCCACAGATTAACTCTATCCATGTACCTTATAAAGAGCTACAATAAAACTATTCTAGTGCTCAATCTGTTCTTCATTGCCTGTCAATCACGTCACCTTCCAAGGTACTTCACTGCACACAAATCATGTTTGAGTCAAGTCTACTTCTAATCAATAGATCCTTATAGATTGTTTTAGTATACTTAAATCACTTCCCAGAAAATATCTCACCATCTCATTTCTAATGGGAAAACATTAGATGAGATTTCAATCTGAGCCACTAAAGAAGAAAAGATAATGTACTCTTCTGGTCCATCAGGGGCCTAAACTCCATGTAGTTCTTACATGAAATGGGAAAATGTTTTCTCTCAAGTCACATACAACAGGAACATTTTAACTGTGGGCAGTGTGGAATGAAGGAAAATGGCTGAAGGAAGTGCATGTTGTCAGATTGTTCGAATACTGTTGAAAGCTTTTGCTTCACCTTGAAATCTCTGCAAAACGTGGTCAAGGCAAGCAAGTTCTAAAAACGCAAGTGACTCTTTGAAATGAACTGCCTGAAAATCTCTTTTTTTCTCTCTCTCTATTGCAAATCAACAGCACAAGTGGTACTTTGGGGTAAAAACATGGTCCATTTATTATCCATATTTCTAAGATATTTATTGCTCTAATAAGATAGTTAAACAGTATGCTAAGTAGCTGTTCTTAACAATCTTTAGCTAAGGGAAGTAGTGATAAAATTTGTATTTACATATTGCACTTTCCAGTTACCAAAATACTTTCATATAGGTAATCTTATTTAATCTTCATAGTGGCACTGTGAATGAGCCTTTGCTAGGTAAGGAAGTTGCCTGTGTTCAAATAGCTGGCATCTTTGAGACATATCTTTAAACATGGTCAGAAAATTACAGAAGCTGCCTTCTTTTCATTATATTATACACAAATGGGTTACCTACAGTTATCGTTTTACTTTTCTGACATGTTAGATGAAAATTTAGTTCTGAAAAGAAATTAATTTTGGTCTAGATGACTTCTAGGCAGACAGATTTACACTATTTCGCAGGCCATGCTTGAAGCTGGCATGCTGCACTCTGCATAATGTTAAACTCTGACTGAATTAGGATGAAGTGAACGACATTCACTCAGGGATTTAGCTTGAGTCTAATGTAGATCAGAATCAACTGAACTTTTAGTCTTCAATATCCTCTGAGAACACTTTCTTGACCATGGTGGGCAGCTCCTAAGATAGCTCTTAGTGATCCCCTTCTCCTTCTATTCATGTAAAATCCCCTCCCCTGAGCATAGGCTGGGCTTAGTGACTTGCTTCTTATGAATAAAATATGACAAATGAGATGGTGTATCACTTCTGAGATTGAGTTACAAAAAGACTTTGGCTTCTGTTTTCCCCACTTTCTGTTGCTTGCTCTCTTGCTTGCTCATCCTCCTGGAAGGTGGCTGCCATTCCCTGGACTACCCTATGGGGAAACCACGTGGCAAGGAACTGAGGGAGTCTCCAGCCATCAGCCAATGAGGAACTGAGGCTTTTAGTCCAACAGCTCACAAGGAACTGGATCTTGTTGACAACCATTTAAGTGAGTTGGGAAGTGGATCCTCTTTCAGTCTAACCTTGAGGTGACTGCAGCTCTGGCACTTACCTTGACTGCAGTCTTGTGGAGGACCTGATCCAGAGAACCTAGTTAAGCAGTGCCCAAATTCTTGACCTAAAGAAACTGTGAAATAAAATATTCGTTGCCTTTAACTGCTGTTTTGGGAATAATTTGTTACACAGTAATATGTAACTAACACATTGATTTAACAGAATTTCCTTTTTCTATCCTTTATGTAGACAATGCCACTTCCTCTACCCAGGCTTACTTTTGGAAAAAGATTTGATGTCAGTAACTATGAAAACTGCATAGTGGGTAAGATCATTGCTTTGGGATTAAAAACATCTGTGCTGTGTCTGGATTTCCCATTTGCAAGCTCTTAGATCCTGGGAAAGTTATTTAATACCTTCGATCCTCCCTTTCCTCATCTGTAAAACACTCTATCTACACTACCTACCTCATAGATGTTTTTTTTTTTTAAGTGAGATTATGAAAAAACAAAACAAAACAAAACAAAACAAAACAAAATGTTTAGCATCTAGTAGGCACTCAGAAAGTGTTTTCTATTTTTTATACAATTATTTCTTAATTTGAATTTCAATCTATTAACTACATCTACCCAACTTTAGTTTTGTATTCTTAAGATTCTTATTCCTATGGAAAGAATTGATAATTAATGGCATTTTGTAAATATCCATGGACAGATATAAGATATTCCTTTGGATAGGAGGAACTAAGGGAACACAAAAAGCAGATGAGTGACTTCTCCTATTTTGCTATTGCTTATTGCTGAGAGATATGGTCAGGTTAGTAGTGGTGAGAAACTATATTATTTCCCATACCTTAAACTCTGCTTTATTTATTATGGCTATGAGTATTTGGGTGTAACTGCAACTTTTTTGCACATGCAAATACATTGAACAGGAAAAAGAAATTTGCTACTTATATGATGTCCCTGTTTTGAGATTAAGCTTCTCATAGGCAGGATAGAGATTTACTAGGAAAAATAGAGAAAATGCTAGCATTAGAGTTAGGAGACTTAAATTTAATTTTTTCTTTAACTCTTTTTTTCTTCAATGAAAAAAAAAAGAGATTTTTTAGCTGTGAAATTCTGTAATTCTATCTACATCATAAGACACTTAAGTATATATAAAATGCCATCTACATCATGCATGTCATTAATAAGACAAATAAAACAAGCTAAATGTATATTCACCATTCTCTTCCTTGAGCATATCTCTTCCTTATCTCTTATCTTTCTTTCTCTTTTGGGTAATGCTTTCCAAAGCAAGAAGTTGGTAATTAACCTCAAATAATACTGTCCTAATCCCTAAGTAATCAAAGAACTCCCATTAAAAAAGAAAATAATAGTGATCCAAATATCAGGAGGAGGAACAGCAATAAAAACTATTCTGAAATATTTTGCAAGACACAGAAATAATCTAAGTGCATGATAATAATTAGTGTGTAGTGTCTTAAAATAGAAGCCAAGTTACAATGATTTTCATTAGATGCTTCTCAAATCCTATGGGTGACATGAACCCATTTCCTCTGTCACATTTCTGAAGAGATAATTGCAGGAAATATTGTAAACAGTTTAACATTTACAGGTCACATTGAGAAATGTTTATAGATATTGACAACTAAATACAATGTATCACAGCATCAGGCACAATGTGGCATCTACCTAACAATGAGCCCCTGAAAATCAAAGTCAAAAAGTCAAGCTTTGCTTTGGCTCTAAAGAAATACAGAAATATTTGTTGAAAGGGTAAATGAATGAATGAATGAATGAATGAAT
>NW_011888803.1:4760304-4829971 GCF_000151845.1 Pteropus vampyrus | reverse complement strand
TTTTTTTTTTTAATGTGTGTAATTTACCCAGAAAGGCATGAAGTTTTGGCTGACTAGAACAAAACAAAACAAAGGAAATCTTGTGCTTCTGAGTTCAGTATGGTCTTTGCTCATATTAGAACTAGGACAGGGTAGAGAATGTTAATTATTTCATGAAAATCTTATAACAAATGTAATATCAGTGCAAAAGGCAAAAATTTATTGGATTTAAACAGAAAGAAAAAATAATAATGAGAGAGAAAAAATGAGAACTCTTACAACTAATATTTATTTAGCATCTATTATGGGTCAGATACTTTTCTAGGTCCTTGGGTTATATCAGTGAATAAAATCAACAAAAACTCTACCTTTTTGAGGCTTATAGTTTAGATACGGGAGAGGTACTTGGGTGATGCGAGAAAGTAAATAGCAAACATAATAAATGAACTATATAATATGTTGGGAGGTGACGTGTGACAAAGATAAAAGAAAAAGTAGAAAAGAGTAGGGAAAATTGAGAGTGTGTATGGAGGTAGGGTGAGGGTATGGTTAACGTATGTGGTATGTATAGGGGGGCAATTATAGTGATATTTCAGCAAGGTCTTGAAGAAAATAAGGAAATTATCCCAACAAATATCTGGGGGGAAAAGCATTTGAGGTAAAGGGAAGAACTTTAACAAAGGCCCTATGGCGGAAGTGTATCCAGTACATTCAAGGAAAAGCAAGAAGATAAATGTGGCTGAAACAGAAGCAGCAAAGGGAGAGTGAAGGAAGATAGGTTGGTGGATAACGTTTCTGGGGATGGGGTGGTAATACAGATCATTTAGCTACTTTTAAACCATTGTGATGACTTTGACTTCGACTCCTGACTGACCACTTTGTTGTTCTTACCTCTTTTTCCTCCTCTTCTTCTTCCTTCTCTACTTTACTCTTCCTCCTTCTTCACTATGGTCATCTTATTGGTATTTACTGAATATTTATCTTGATGTGGACAATAATATGATTCTAAAGTTAAAAGTATTTCCACAATTTTCTTGTTCGTATCATATTTATTCAATCCAAAAACATGTGCTGAATTTCTAATATGTACAAGACTGTGTTAGGCACATTCGAAAAATAGTGACTATAGTCTATTGGACACTGACTCTTGAATATGAATCTCTAGATCGTTTTTGAACAGGACACAATACTAAATATTTCATGTGTATTAACTCACTTAGTCCTCCCAGCAACTCTGTAAAACGGAAGCTATTATTTTTTTTCATTTTAAAGATGAGGAAAATGAAGCACAGAAAAGTTAAATAACTTATCCAAAGTACACAGACAGTAAACCATAGAACTAAAACTTAAACCGAGATATGATTGACTCCAGAGTCTGTGTTCTTGGCCATTCACAATACTGCCTTCTATTGTTACAATGCCTTACAATACCCATACTCTGAAATGTTTTGTTTATTCATTTGTCTTTCACCAAATATTTATTAACAACCTACTATCTTCTCAACACTGTTAGGCACTGTGAAGACAGGACAGCTACAAGCCTCTTTGGTGTCTTTGTGTAAATCAGTAAAAGGTGTCTCTTCCCTGAGGCACTTTGCTTTTTTTGTCAGAAAACTACTGTAATATTCTGATCTTTTAAGAACAAGATATTTAACCATCATTACTGAAAAATTGCCATAATAAATATACAAATTTATTTGCAAGTCCAAAGGTATAATAAATGTGAAAGCCAGAATGTTAAAGATGTTTATAATGTACATAATGTCTTTTAGGTGTGATGTCTTTGTGAAGTGTATAAGCTGATGTGCTATACATGACACTCTTATGTGAGCTAAATAAAAGAAAAAATATTGCTCCCTAGAGATAGGAAATAACATACCCATAGTAGGTCAAAAAACTCATTTATTTTCTAGAAGATCTTTTGTGGCTTTATTGATAGACTATTTCAATTCATAGGAATTCAGATAACTCAGCAAAGTCAAAAATTATTAATTAATGGTAATAAGACACTAAAGTTTTAGGAGCATATTTCTCCCATTCTTTTGAGATTGTCTCTTATTCTCATCAATTCTATTTAGTTAAAAAATACCTGTTGAATTCTGAACAAGCACAAAACTATAAGCATTTTTTAAAAATATGGACCATAGCCTATGGGCACACATCATATATCGTGATACACTAGAGTGCTGTCAAACTGTACATGATACCAGTTCTTCATAGTATTTATATCCATCAAAACTGACAATAATCAGTTGCCTGCTTAGAAGAGGTTTTTCTCTCATCAAGATCAGAGCATACCTATGCCATTACTTTGATGTTAATTAGCACTTATCCTTAAGAGATTTTAAAGTATGACTGGTTACTAATTCCTTCTTCACAAATGAAGAAAAGAAGGTTCGAGGAGGTTAATGGTGCAGCCAGGTTTCAAACTCAGGAATTTCTGATCTCAAAACCTACCAAGCCAGGTTGCCTTTGAGCATATAGTGGCAGGATGATCAACCTCCAACCACCCTTGCTGATTGATAGAAAAATTGGAGGTGAAGATTATGAAAAGAAGAGAGAACACATGCCCAGAATGAAGGACAAGTAAAGATCCTACTTGTGCCAGATTCCAGCTTGCTTACACCTACCCAGACCAGGCACAACTCCTATTGTTTTGCAGCCAATTCAAATGATTGAACTCTGAGATATAATTTCAAATCCATGAAATAGTCTCAGAATTTGCTACATGTTTCATTATGTCACTTTTCTTCTCCATCTGTACTTATTTTTAGGTGTAGATACAGTGCTTTTGAAAGGGTAATTTAAAGATACCATGGGGGTATGAAATAAGAATAACAAACTCATATTGAAAATTCACCAGGAGCCAGGTACTATTATAAGCACTTTATTATATTAATTAACTCATTTAAAAGTGAGAATCAGGCTTTTTGTTTTCTTTTTCTTTTTCTTTTCCCCAAGAACAAATTTTAAGAGCTTAGGCCAAACAGAAATATATCTAGAGCTGAAAGAGTGGGTAAAGGAATGAATATAAAGGAGTCTTTTTGCACCTCAAACTCTCCCACGTAGCAATGTGACCCTGAAGGCATTGTCAACAAACCAGTGGGTGAGACATTTCAGCCACAGGATAAGTGAAAACATGCTTATGAAAGGTGTTCTGACTTCATATAGTTCCTTCATTCAAATGGTCACTTATGTTTTACTTATTCATGGAGTCTATAAATGACTAATTTGAGAAATAATCTTGGAGTATTATCACAAAGAAAATAAGACTTTCTTGTAGCTGATGAAAATTATTTTTATGATTGTTTTTCTCATTTCCTTTCTTCTTTAAAAAAATCTGTTCTCTCTACACTGTTAAAAATATCTCAAGAACAGGAGCTAAATTTTACATTTTTTGAAATTTTTAGTGTTTACCCTCTACTTACACATGAAAGACTTCATTCATTTATTCATTGATGATTTTTTTGTACGCTTAGTATGTGCCAGGCACTGGGTTGAGTGAGGGAATACGATAAGTAAGACACAGTCCTTACTGAAATTTTCATTGTTAAAGAGAAGCCAGGCAATAAACAGTCAATTTCATTAAGTATATATACATTGTAGGGCAATATAGTGTTGCTCGGCAGAATAGAGGGGTATTGAACTTGATCTAAGGTGATCAGGGAAGACTTCCCAGAGAAGGTGAGAAATATTCTGCGATCATGAAGAAAGTAGTAGTTAAGAGAGGAAAGGGCAGGACAGGTGAAGGGAACTACAGGAGCCAACGCCTTAAACTAACCAGCAAGTGCTGCCTGTTCTGGGAACTTTAAATATTTCATTATAGTTAAGAGAATAGTGAGATCTTGCTTGATGAGACTAGAGAGGCAAGCAGGAGACAGCTCACAAAGGGAACTCCACCAATATTTGTTTTTGATGCTCCTGAGGCCCTTGGTAGATGACACAATTACAGCTGGAATCTCTATAGGTGTGGCTGAAAGGTGTCTACTCAGACCAGTCATTATGACAGACACCATGTGCCTCTCATAAAGGAGAAAACAAAGGCATCGGGGTGTTCTCGGTACAAGTTAATCCAGGGATCAGTGTAAAATGGGTGAAGAATTCAGGTGTCATCTGTTTTTTAACCTCTATGCTGTAATTGTTAGAGTACTAGAAGGAAGGTGAATCTGGTCAATAGACGAATACTTTATCTGTTTTCCAAACTGTTTGATGTCATCCGTCTGACCTCTAGATAAACATGACCTGCATCTTATAAATTATCTACCTATACATAAGCAAAATAGGTTTTGTTTTATTTGTGTTGTACAAATTAAGCATCATCTGAAGGTGTATATCCCATTGCAAGCAGCTTTTGCTTCTCTCAACTTTTCCTGGCCCTCAAAGCGTTCCTCCAATTCGAGCTAGGTACGGAACTTTAAAGAAGAGTCCACTATAATAACAGTAAAGTTTAACGATGCATAACTTTGAAAGACTGACAAATTTCCAGCCAAAGTATTGATTCTTAAGGATTTATGGAGCACATGCTGTATTCTGTGTCATTATGGTTCATTTTTGGCTGGAAGAATCATGTAAAATAGATTTTTAAATGAGCGGTAATAGCCAGACATAAAGAAGGTATTGATGTGTGTCATGAAGGGTGAAATAGCATGCCAGATTAAAGCATATAACTAATCAAAAACAACAGTACCCTCTACTACTACAAACATAAATTTGCCTTTCCTTTTAATCACCCCTATTATTTACCACTTTACACATTTACAATTTCCTTTCTTCTAGACTTCTGAAGAGCATTAAAAATATGTAACATTTTTGCATAGTTGCATATACTGCTTTGGGGGATAGTAAACAAGTATCCCCCAAAAACTACTTGCTTAAATTTGGCAGTCATTTGCTCTTATATGTAAATAATTCCTTTTGTAAATATTGCTAAAAGTTTACACTCTAATCCTTATTACATGAATATAAATAGCAGATTTAGTGGATCAATATTTAAACATTTTTATGAATTCAACAATTTTAAAGTGATACTAGAGATTTTTGTTTGTTTTTTGGAAGCATAAAAATTTATTCTTCTTTTATAACTTCTGGCTAAGCTCTTTTCTGTTCTCAAATGATCTCATGAAAGATGTCCTCACACCTAAGTTTTAAGAAAGAATAGAATTTATTCCTTTGGTCCGCTGCTGCCTGTTTTTGTCTTGATCATCTTAATGCCTGTCATGAATTAGTTTCTCAAGAAACAATTGAAATGTCAGCTTTTCTTTTTTCCCCTCAATCAACATTTTGTTTTGACACATAGGAAAAAGTAGCTTTAAAAATAGTAATTTAAACTTTGATTTTACACTTCACTTTGGAATACATGTTTATTATTAAATGTGTCTCTCACCCACAGAATAATCAATACTGATAGTGTAGTACATTGTGAGAAAACCATGTCTGAGATTATTAGAAAAATTAAATGCTTTTAGTTTTACGTACATGAGCAATATGTGACAAATTAACAGTTTAAACCCTTTCAAGTATCTGACCAGACAGCTTTAGTCAGAACTCATGGTGTTGTGACTAGGCTCTTTTTTCTTTTTTCTTTTTGTTTCTTCCCTTCCTTTCCCTTCCCTTGCCTTGTCTTCCTTTTTCTTATTTTTTCTTTTCTCTTTTCTTTATTTTCTTTTCTTTTCCTTTCCTTTTCTTTTTCCCTTTCCCTTTCTTTTTTCTCTCCTCTCCTCTCCTCTCCTCTCTCCTCCCCTCCCCTCCCCTCCTCTCCTCTCCTCTCCTCTCCTCTCCTCTCCTCTCTCTCCTTCCCTTCTCTTCCCTCACCAACCCTTTTTCTTTCTCTCAGTAAAGCACCATTTACCTCATCTGGTTAGCATTCACCTTGTGAACATCAAATTACCTGAAATCTTAATTTGAAAGACTAACATTGATAGAAAGATATCCACATTGGGATGCGAGACAGGAGAGAAAAGGAAATTGCGTAGCTTTGGCTTTCTTTGAAAAGTAGTGCTATGTTTCTATCACATTCCAGAAACCTTCTTAGAGCTAGAAAGAGAGGTCACCAGGTCTAACTATGCTAGGGTCCAAGGATCTCAGGCACATGTATGTCTCCCCCAAACCCAGAAACCCCATGATAATAAATTAAGTCTGTTTTCGAACAGCTGCTTTTCAACAATTCAGGAGTATATCAGCCTCAAAAAAAAAGTAACTTGGCAGGAAGAAAAAGGCCGAGACTCTCAATAGACTCTTCTCAGGTCCAGTGAAGCCTGAAGAACTCTTCAAGGTCTTCATCAACAGCTAATGGAGAAGTGTGAACTAAGACACTCATCTACACCACAAACAAGCTCCTGGGAGACCGGAGAGAAATTGATCTTTACTTAGGCATTTTTTTCCCAGGCCAAATGCAGGCAAATTTGAACAAAAAGGCCAACTCCTAGGTGGAAGATTAGAACAAAAGCTCAGAACAGGAAAGTGAGTTCCTATTTCCAATATAGCATCTCATGAGCAGTGCCTGTTTATACATTACAGTTTATCTGGGGGTATTCCAATTCATGGTGTCTATTTCCATAGGTTTTTCAACTGAAGATTTCTTTTTAAGAATAATTTTTAGTTCTATTTCTGTGTTAGAAGAGCTAAATTAAAAAAAAATAAGTATAAATTTTAGAAGAATGTTTTTAAATGTGTAGCCACACTTAAACATATTTAACATGCAGAGGCTATTATTCATATTTGGACCTTAATTTCCTGTTTTTTTAATTTTTTTTTTTATTTTTCAAATCAGACCAGCATGAGTTAGATATTATGGACAGACTATACAGATATGATGTGTACGTAAATGTACATAATTGTAGCATTGGTTGCGCCAAGCTAGTTTTACTAAAATGGAAGATTTAACAGATGAAATAGGAAATATGTTAATGTAATAGCATATTAAATTTTGCAAATGAGCTATTCCTAAGGCAACATAAATTGCTTTGCTTTTATATTACCACAATTGTTTGTTCATTTGACAACTAACATTCAGAATCCATCTTTGATCTTGGAGGACTCGTGCAAATCAAAGTATAATAAATACTTAACACTTTGGAACTTAAACTGACACTCAGGCAAAAGATGTCATCTCACAGAGTTTTTGTCTTGTTAGATATGCAGACCTGATATCGGGGCTAGATTTAGGCAGGCTTGAGAAGAGGGCAAACTTGTCTTCAGGATTTTCAACATTGCTTTGTCCCACATTTCCCAGCAAGCATCAGAGACCCCAAAATTCTAGTTACCTTTTATTAAGGATTTATTATGTACCATACATTTACATGTATTATTTCTGATCTTTACATTAACTTGCAGGATCAGTATTTTATTCCCATTTCACAGATAAGAAAATAAGGCTCAATGAGTCTTACATACTTCTAAGGGGCAGAGCTGTGTTTTAACCCTAGGTTCGACTTCAAAGCCCCTCCTCAAGCTCATGACATAATTCATTATGTATCATCATGTCACCTGAGGCTTCCCTGTTGAGTTCACACCCAAACTTGTTCTTCCTGTTTTGACTACAGATTCCCTTTGGCTTTGAGGTTTTGGAATACAAGCAGTAATAAATAGTTTTTGTTGTTTTATTTCCTTTCTTTTTTTCTTTTCTTTTTCTTCTTTTTTTGGTATTGGGGGGAGACAGGGAGATGGAAGGCATACATAGTTCTACTTCTATTGCTTTTATTTGATTTTTATTTTACTATTTTATTTAATTTTCATTACTAGAATTCTATTTACTTTCTGACAGGGATCTTTTGGAAAAGATACCTTCACCCAGAGGAGTTTTAATGGGATAAATTCAAGCAGTAAGGCATATTGTTGATCAGGCAGACAACGTGACTGCCAATTTAGCATACTGTTAAGATTAGCCATTTGTGTTGGCTCAACTATGTTGTGAAAACTCCTGTTAGCTTCTTGGAACTACAAAACATCTAATGAGAAATTTTCCTTTTTTTTCTTTGTGAATATCAGCCATTTGATTCTCTTTAAAATATAAACTGACATCTCTTGGGCTTGTCATAGAAAATTTCCATTGTGAATAAATCCCCCAAAACATACTTGGTCAGTAGAGTAGCCAATGATCTGTTAAAAAACACTAGAAATCAATATTTCCATTAAAGACATCTCTCTGAAATTCGCTGTGTGACATAGGGCAAGCCCCGTAACCTCCCTAAACCTTTAAATATAAAATGGTGATCATGGGGATCAAGTGAGATAATATCTATACAAAAGGGCTTTACAAGTTGCTAAGTATTATACAAATGTAAGGACATTTCTGGGCATCATTCTTAATTAGATTCATTCCTTTCTGAGCATTTCTGCAATATAAAACATTGAATTGAGCCTTCCATTTGTGATATCCTTTTGACCCTACCCTGTAAAGGAAGAACTAAGACATCTAGAATTCTCTCTGTAATTTACCTCTGCTGTGCCAATAATCAATATGTCATGAGCTCTGAACGTTTCTCTTTGGATTTTCTAATCTTGACTAAATGGCAAATCCTGAAGTTATTAGGTAGCAAGGGCTCATTTATCAAATCTTTAGAAAGAAACTTCCCATTTTGGAATTTTTTCCCCCTCTCCTATCAGTTAGTAGTTTATCTTTTCTAATCACTGATTGCTGTCTAGGCTGTCTACTTGAGATAGAAGGCAGGGAGTAACAGAACCATATGAGGAATGATAAATGAAGATATCTCTCTATTCCTTCTTTCCCACTTCCTCTTTACATTTGGGGTAACAGGTACCTCTCATGGCCATTAATCTGTTTCTTTCTCTAAAAGTACCTTAGTGCCCCCTGCAGGTTATAGGAATTTCTCCTCCCATAATCTTGTTTTCCTTTTTTTTTTTACCCTATCCTGACACCACTAGATTCTTCTCAAGGTCACTGGAATTCAGGAGGACTGTTTATTTATAGTTTTCTCCTGAGTGTGCTATCTAATGAAGGTGTTGAGGACAATGACCTTAAAATGATGATTTCGATCTTATGTGCAATTTAAGGGTTGATTGCAAATATGTGGCATAAAATTAGTAACTATGAGACCATTTATAGGTGATAAACTTAGAGGACATTAACAGGTAAGAAATCTGAAGTCTAAAAAGGCCAAGTAACTTTATAAGTCTTCCAAAACTATCTTGCGATAGTTGTAGGAGAACTCGGATCTCCTGGCATATACTCAAGCATTCTTTCCTTTATTGCATTTTGAGTAATTTCTTTTCCATATTTTTAAAAGTGTCTATTTTGTCCTCCACTATGTATCTCAAAAACCTAACCCTAAGAGCTGCTAATGTCATCCATTTTGCTTCAGTAGGCAACTGATGAATTAGGGCTTCCAACATGCCAAAGGATCTGCTTGGCAATACTAATCCAATTTGTAGCCACATCCTGATGCTATTGCAAATGTCTCAGAGGTCAATGGTATAATTTAGTGAGAACTAGAAAGTGCAATAAACATGAGAGAGGGCTCATTTCTTGATTTACTTGAAAGTTGCCTAAAGCAAAGTACTCCAACATACAACCTTGTAATAATCCTTGGGCTGAAAAGGCAGAAATTTGTTGTTTTTTTGTTTGTTTTTATGATCTTGAAATTCTTGAACATTTTCTGAACCACCTATGTCCTGAAATGTCATTTATCCCAAAATTATTAATTGGCATTATCGATCCTAAGTTTATCTTGCTTATTCTAAGTGCAGAATGTCCATTGTCTCAAATCCTTTGTGATCCAAGAATTTGTAGTTCAGAAAAGACTTTCTTTTTTTGAAACTAGGTATTTGGAATATAATACCTGAAAAAATCAATTCTACATTTTAATCTAAATCCTTGGGAAAAAAATTCCTGATATATAATTAAATCCTGCAGATCAAAATTAAGGATAAACATTTCTAGATATAAACTCTGAGAGACCAAATTAAAGAAGACTGTGAAAATGGCAAGTCTTTAAACCATAAATGTATGTTTGTTCAGCTTCTGGATTTCCACTTGCTAAGTAGTTTTAAAGCTACTTAGCAGTATTTAATTGACATTTTACTCACTATTTTACTTGCTTCAAGTCTTTCATACTCAAGCTTTTTCAATTATAGCTTGTACATAAAAAATTACCTTAGCCTGATTTTCGAATGGCTAAATAGTTTGATGTAATTTCTATTAGAATTCGGTGATATTGATACTGCAGGTGTTGGACCAGTGTTTTTCAACTGCCAATTATGACCCTTTAGTAGGCTGTGAAATCAATTTAGTTGATGGTGATCAGTATTAAAAAGAAAAAAAAATAATAGAAAGAAATCAAATTGCATGGGATATAAGATAATAATCATTGTTATGTGAAATGCTTTCTTCGGTTATGTGTGTATCTGGATCGTGACATAAATTATATTTCTTATGTAAATTGTAGTGAAACTGAGAAACGTTATTCTAGACTGCAGTGGAAAAGGGCAAGAGCTGCTTACCAACTGTGTGAATCATTCTGCGTCATAGTTTCCTTCTCTGAAAGTATGTGTAATAAAACTTTCATAATTGGGTTGTTGTAAGATTTAAGTAAAAAATAATATTGGTATACAATATGCATAGTAAGAACTTAATATTATTGTTATTTTAGTGGGGATTATAATGAGAATTATTATAAATTATTATAATGAGAATTATTATTTGAAATCATACTTGAAATAACATTTGAATCATTTGAAATAATAAATCGAAGTAATTATACTTCTCCCTTAAATAAAGTTTCCTTGCAAACTTTTACCTCCTGACCATATAGCCCCAAGGGAAGAAGCTAGGCATTCCCAGGTTCCAACAAAGAAGCCATTGATCAGTTTTGGATGTCATAAACTGACTCATTTGAGACAATACAGTAGTCATGGGATTGGGGTTGTAAGAAAGAAAAGGATTTTCTAAATTCCTTTCTTCTTCAACATATTGAGAAGCTGGCCAGACAAACAATAGTAGAGAATCTTAAATGAGAGGAGGGCAGGACAGGTTAGGAAGAAGGAGAGAGAAATGCTTCTCAGTTCCCATTGGATTCTGGGTAGAAGAAGGCAGAGAGATAGGTGAGCATTGCTTCAATTTCCTTTCTTCAAAAATTCCTGGAGGTGAGGGTTCAGTGGGAGAGAAGTGTAGAGAGGTTTTAGATAGGCTGAGGGGAATGCTGAGGAGACAGTGGCTTCTGCCCTCCAAAAGGATATTGGAAACTATTGCTTTACTGGTTTCTGCTTAAACATGAGAACTGTTACATCAAATTAAATTTAGTGCCTTAAGATGGTTTGGTACAGAAAGGTTGGAGTTTAAGTTCCTAAGAGTCTCCCTCAGCTCCTATATGGTGTGGTAGCTATCTGGAAGTTCCTGAGTTTCCTGTGGAATGAACCAGAAAGATCTGGTTGAAAGTGGTTGAAGACATGCTTGATGACTTTGCTAAAGGAGGTTGCCTAAGGGGAATAAAGCCATCCACCATAGACCAAGGCTCAATTGAGAGTCAGAGCCATGTGTCCAGGAATACATGTGAATACATTGTCAGTGAAAGTGGAGATGGGGGCCAGTTAGTGAGGGAAAATGGTGCTTCAGAGCATTGTCAGAGTTGAAAGAGCAAAACATGAATGATTATCACTAAAGGCAGTTTCCAGCAATGGGGGTATCAGAATGCCCAGGGTATGGACAAGTTTCTGCGGAGATGTTGCGAGCTCTGGAAATAGAACAAAGCAGGAGAACTTAGAGAACACTTATGCAATCCAGGACTCCATCTCTCCTAAGACAACATATACTTCACTCATTCCATATATATCCAAGTGGAGAAGGCAGAACTCTGTTTCCCTGATGCATCTAAGCAGATGCTGGGTTAAATAAAGAGATAGGTAGAATTACCAAGTAAGACTAAATCAACAATTTAACTAAAATAACTTTTCTAAACTATCTGGTGGGTGTGGGATTGTGAAGAAAACCTGATCAGTTAAAAAGAAAGAAAAAAATTTCTTTGCATATCTGGGCATAGAGTAAATACATTTATGATGCTTCTGAATTATCATTATTATTGTGTCATATCATGGGAATTAAAATTTCCTGTCTTTATTTGTATTGGTCTTTATATCATGGAGTATTTCAGGTAATGACTCCTTTGATACAAAGGAACAACTATTTAATTTATATACCTCTATCAAAAACCTCAGGGAACCAACTCCCGATGATTATTAAATAATGAAAAAAAGGAAAAGCCAGTCCCTGGTTTTCCACAGTGCTGGGCAGGAAAACAATGGTAAAATTTTAAAAGTTTAGAGAAAACTTTTTTGCTTTGATAGTCAGTTGAAATTCAATTATAATTTTCATATCTTAACTTTTAGAGTTTTGTCCCTTTCCCACAATTGTAAGGGAAGGTGGTGGTGGTGATATAAAATGTTAAAACGAAAAAGGAAAAGATATGATAAACAGGACCTTTTATTTTCAGGGCAGTGATCTGTTCAGAGATATTCCTTCTCCCCCACAAACACTGGCAGGATAAATGGCTGTTGTAGGCATGGAGAGTAGAGGGTTCACTGATAACCAAGGTCAACAGACCATCTTGTAGTTACGGTCAGGGCCAGGTCAATATGTGTCCTTGTGGCTCTTGCTTTCGGTACAATAAAAGGCAAGATGATATAGTGGAAAGCACTGGACTATATTGATAATATGGGGGTTGGAACCTCTCGTTTCACTTAGATAAAATGGCCTTTTGTTTTAGAATCATCATTTCCTAGATGCATGAAGTCAAATTACTTAATCTTCCTAACTTTAGTTTCCTGTCGTGTAAAATGGGGATAATAATTAAAGCTTCTCATAAGGCTGTTGGAATTTAAATGAGATAATTCATGTAAAGCATCCATCTCACAGTCTAGCCAATCTTATTATTATATCCTTTTGGGTGGCTTTCAACTTGAACCTCACCACCTATGTGAAATACAGTAAAATACTTAAGTGTTTTGAACTGAGATTCCTTTAAAAAATTTTTAAATGGGATTAACTCTCATTATATGAGAGTGTTTAGAGAATACGATAAGAGATATATGTCAAGCTTGTTTTTTTTCCCCCTTACCTCCTTTTGCCTTTCTTCTGGTCAGTGCCAGAGAGACATCAGGGAGATGGAATAAGAGTGTCTTTGAGCTCATGTCTTTGTTGCATATCCAAACTGTCTTGGAGAACTTGCAAGCCTGAGATCTTAGTAAGCGACCAAAGAGAAAGCTGATGAGAAACTGATGGCAAGAGCATCACACGGAGGGAAGTCAAGAGTAAGTGCAGAATTAGAAATTAGAATCACGCTGACCTCCAGGCCATTTGATACATATCTTTCTAAAAATTCTGGTCTTGCTTAAAACAATACGGTGGCTCATATTGCTTCCCACGGAAAGTCTGAATGAATTGAAGGCCACCTATGATAAGGTTCTGGCCTCCTCCCCAGGATTATTTCCATCTGTGCCCCTCCATGTGCTCTTCCTAGTGGGGAAGGAGGGAAGGAAATTAATGAGGAAGTTATTATGGAAGTAGAGTTGTCAGAGCTTGGCAAAAAACCCCACTAAATTTAAATGGAGGAATGGGAGTGATGAAATTAGAGAAAGAAAAGTCACCAATGACATTAAGCTCTTTCTTTCCTACTAGATGTTAAATTAATTCTGGAGCAGTGGGTTCAGAAAAATGCAAGTGTTCCCTGATGTATATTCCCTGGATTCTAAGACATAACTGACTGTAACATACATCATAAATTTTAAAATGGGAAAAAGGGAAACATATAATGTATATGATACATCTTGAGTTTAAAAACATATGGAAAACATTCTCTCTTTTATTCATTCAACAAATACTTATTCTAATATATTCTAAGCCCTGTTCTAGGAACTGAGGATTTATCAAGGAAAAATAAAAGTAAAAATTACTGCCTTTCTGAAGTTTACTTTCTAGTGGAAGGAATCAGAAAATAAACATAATAAATTACTTAATTATGTACATAATAAATGCAATGGATAAAAAGTAAAGCTTGATAAGAGGAGTTATGATTAATTGCAAAATGGGTAAGGATAGAGGTTGGCATTTTAAACAGGTTAATGTGAGTAAGTCCTACTGAGAAAGTGCCATCTGAGCAAGTGACTTGCAGGAATTGAGAATGAGCCCCTTGGCTCTCAAGGGGAGACCCTTCCGAGCAGAGAGAGTAACCAGTGTAAATATATATCATTTATGGTAATATACATTCCAGGGTTCTATAGTCACACAGATTGGGGAAATATAGTTTTATGTACTATATCCCTTTTCTTAGAATTCAAAATAAGCATTAGCATATTGTTAAGTCATTGTGAAAACAACAACAAAAAAAATGTTTTCAACTTTATTCAACTCAGCATATTTCAAACTTGTAAGATAACATAAACTATTGTTAATGGACATTTGTTAAGATTTCCAAGGATGCCAATTTTCCATGGAACAGTGGAAGACATGTTGAATTAGGAGAATATGGTTTCTTTAGTATTATTTGTTGAGAAGTATCTACTGTAAAATCTGAATAATACATTGCTGAATTATGAGTATCCTTTATATTTCTTTTGAGTGTTGGAGTATTATGGTATGGTTTTTAACTAGACATTCAGTAGCAGTAATGCCATGATGCTATTTATTGAATTTGATAATCAAAAGAATAGGCTATTGTATGCTTGGATTTTATGCCTCACTCATACATTAAATGTTATACGAGTGTTATTGATCTTACTATTCTGAAAATGCCTTGGAAATCAGAGCCTAAATGTTTAAATTACATCTTTATCCTTGTACAAGTTTGAAAAGTTGGTTCTAGGTGAGAATACTCTTTTATTCACCGATGAAGCAATGCATGTCGTCTGTAACTACTGCCTCCCCTAACACCAAAAGAATGTTGGGAAGCAAGTCCAGCTGGTTGAAATTACAGGGGGTATTTAAATAGGCAAAGGGCTATTACTCAGCTTAATATGTGTCCAGGATATCAGAATCACCATTCCCTACTCCAGCAAAAGGTGCTCTGAGAATGGAAATGGCCAAAAGTGTCAGGTCTTTAGCTTCTTTTTTATTTCCTTTATTCTAGTTCTTTACATACTCAGGACCATCCATGTTACCATCCACAAGAACTGGGCTTAGTGCTATGAATATGGAAGTCTGCTAGTTTCTGAACCCCGAGTGAACACCCTATGCCACTGACATGAGGCTATCACAAGAAGTTCTCCAATGTTCACAATTTTTGAAACTTGCCTCAAAGACTAATTTAAGTAGCAAAAGTATGGTGTCTTTCACCCAGGGCTTTTAAGAGGGAGGCAAGTTTCTCTCAGTGTAATCCAAGATATTGCTTTCAAAAGATATTTCTAATACAATGTACTTATTATTTTAAATGAAATCATTTGCTATATTTGATCTTCTTTTCTTCTTTGAAATTAAATCAGTTTTTTAAAAATTTCTAGAAAGCAAATAGTGTATGTTGGCCATCTGTGAGTTTCTCTCTAATTTAGGCAGAAGTGTTTGCAAAAGTGGGTCTGTGAAGGGGCCAGAGTACAGGATCTCTGTAGGCAGGTGTGAGAGCTTGGAATATTCTGGCAAACTCTCCATTGAGTGTCCTTTTAATCTTCGTACCACCTGCTGTAATCTGGTACCTACCCCATGTCCAAGACCTGGCCTAAATAAGGAAAAACGTGATATATGGAAAATAATGAAGTACCTTGATTACTGGCCCAGGAAAATCAGCCTGTTAATATAATGAGCAGCAGCAATGATACAAAAATATCTTCAAATTTCTGTTCATTTTCCCTGTCAATTTGACCATTATAAGGTGTTAGGGGAGGCTCTATGAGATTATTGATATGGTTTCCTATAAGTTAGTTGTCCCTCCTAATAAATTATAAGTTCCCAGAGTGCAGGGACCATACATCATGCATCTTTACACTCCCATGCTGGACATATGGTAGGGCTTAAAAATGTGATTGTTCACTGGTTGATTGTATATAGTATTAGGTGTAATCAAACCTTTTAAATTGCACTATGTAAGATATTTTTTGTTTCTCTGTCTTAACTGCTACCATTTCTCTCTGGGTTACTGGTTTTTCTGTTTTCTCTTTTATTTCCTTTCACCAAAGCAAAAGTAATGTTAAACTAAAAATTGATTTACATAATTACCTTATTTTAATTGTGTTAATGTCTTAACCTTTCTCTGAAAATAAACTAGAAAACATCCAAATTTCTTACCAGAGCCTATCAATACCTGTATGTTACAGTCCCTGTTTATTTTTCCATTCTCTTCTTGGTCACTTTTCCTCTCCCTCACTCCTCAATATTATCTAGCCTTAGTAGTCCTTCTTTCCATCTACCACCCAATCTCATCTTATAACCTTTCCATAGTCTATCTCCTTTACATGGAATACTCTTTCTATCTCCACAATCTTACAATTTGCATAGCCAGCTCATTCTCTTGTAAAGTTATCTGGTCTTTTGTGATCTCTCTATCTAAAGCTGGTCACCACTGTTAGTCTCTTATTTAGACATTTATATATTTACTTCATGCACTTGCTATAAGATGCAATTATTTTCTATTTTCTGCATAAGGGAAGAAATTGTGCCAATATTGCTCACATTATATCTCCAATGTCTAATTCAGTGTCTGGCATGTGGTAAGTGTTCAATATGTATTTGTTTAAAACAATTATGTCAAAAACATAAAATAAAATTTTCATTATTTTCATTAAATTCTGTGTTCTTACCATCAATAAACCCATACATACATGGTCATTTAATTTACGACAAAGGAATGAAGAATATACAATGGAGGAAAGACTCTTCAATAAATAGTGTTGAGGAAACCAGAGAGCCACATGCCAAAGAATAAAACTGGACCACTATCTTACACCTTAACTAAAAATGGATTAGAGCCTAGAACATAAGACCTATAACAATAAAAGTCCTAGAAGAAAATATTGGTGTAAGCTCCTTGACAGTGGTCTTGGCATTGACATTTTTTAATCTGACACCAAAAGCAAAAGCAACTAAACAAGTGGGACTACCTTAAACTAAAAAGCTTCTGCACAATAAAGGAAACCATCAACAAAATGGAAAGACAACCTACTGAATAGGAGAAAATATTTGCAAATCATATATTTGATAAAGGGTTAATATCCAAAATATATAAAGAACTCATACAATGAAATAGCAAACAAAACAAAGCAAAGCAAAACTAAACTAAACAATCTAATTTAAAAAGTGGGCAGAAGATATGAATATTTTTCCAGAGAAAACACACAGATGGCCAACAGATACACGAAAATATGACCAACATCATTAATCATCAGGGAAATGAAAATTAAAACCACAATAAGATATCACCTCACACCTGCTGCAATGGCTATTATCAAAAAGATAAGAAATATTAAAGTGTTGGTGAGGATGTGGGGAAAAGAGAACTTGTGCACTGTTAGTGGAAATATAAATTGGTGCAGCCACTTTATATTTCTATATCTCCAAATGGAAAACAGTATGGAGGGTCCTCAAGAAATTAAAAATAGAACTACCATGTGATATACTTCTGGGCACTTATCCAAAGAAAACAAAAACACTGACTTGAGAAGATATATGCACCCCCACTTATTGCAGCATTATTTACGATAGCTAAGATATGGAAACAACCTGTGTCCATTGATAGATAAATGAATAAAGAAATCGTTGCACACACACACACACAAACTGGAACATTAGTCAGCTATAAAAAATAAAATCTTGCCATTTGTGACAACATGGATTGACCTCACAGGCATTTTGCTAAGTGAAATAAATCAGACAGAGAAAGACAAGTACTGTATGATTTCTTTTATATGTAACATATAAAACCCCAAATATCTAAGCTCATGTATACAGAGAAAAATTTGATGGTTGCCACAGGTTGGAAGTGGGGGTTGGGAGAAATAGGTGAAGTAGGTTAACAACCACAACAACAAAAATAAAAGATCACATGGCTACTCTGTAGAGTGTGAATTAGGGCGGGCCAAGAGTAGGAACAAGAAAACAAATAGGAGATTGATGCGGTAGTGCAGGAAATAGACAGTGGTTATTCCAATTAGGATAAAAGTTGAGGAGAGAAGTGACTGGGTTTGAGAACAGGTAAAAACAAACAAACAAACAACAAACAGCCCCCTATTGGAGACATATAACAATAATACGCTACAAAGCTGTGATGACATGTAAGTGTATTTAGTAACTACTCTAGAATAACAGTGACCAATCAAAATGGACTTGGGCAGTGGCCATAAAAAAAATATTTGTGTTCCTAATGACTTCTGAAAATAATCAATCACTTACAATAAACAGACTGAAAGATTTTTAGGGAAAAAGTTTTATCATTGAGTCTAGTCATATGATGTCCTAAGCATTATAATGCTCTGGATTTTGGAAACTTGAAATAATCCATTAAATTCCCTTTTTCTCATTTTTCAGATAGAGAAACAGAATCATAGAGATTAAATGACCTGGCTGGGATCTTGAAGCTAGTTAGCAGCATGGCCAGAATTAGAATTTCTAGTTTGGGGTTTATTTCATTATGGCACCTGTTTGGTAGAAAGATATCTACTAAATGCTTAGAGTTACCAACAATCTGTAGTTTTAGCATCCCCAAAATAAAAACACTGATTTATGGAGAAAGTGATGCAAGGAAAAATTGTCTGTGTAGAATTTGTGATTTGCCTTTAAAGGGAAAGATATTGCCTTTTTCTTTTATTCTTTCCTTTTCCACTGTTGGAATACAGATGTAATGGTTAGAGCTAGAGCAGCCATGTTGAATCCATGAAGTGAAAACCGTATTTGTTGAGAATGGCAGGGCAAAAAAAGAGAAGCAAGCGGAATCCCCAAATTTTCAGTCTGTCGTATTGGTCCTGGACTTCTTAGGAAAATTTTTACATGAAAAACAAAAGATCTGTTCATTTTAGGATCCCTTTATATAGCAGCCTATTCTCATAACAAGTATGATCTGCTACCTATAAGTGATGTATTGGTCTGAGAAAAGCCTTGAATGTGTGACATTGGGTAGTGGGTGGCAATAATATAGATATTAATGGTTAGAAATCTGATGATCTTTCATTAGACTATTGCAAAATATTTGGTAAAAATCTTATCTGTGATATGTTGGAAGTTAGACAAGGTGCCAACTTACCTTGTAGCTCTGGAGCTATCTTTATGAGCTGTACTATCCCTGGAGATATTTTGGAAACTTGTGGCATTGTTTTTGGTTGTTAAAATAATTAGAGGAGGAAATTTTGTGGTCAGGAATAGATATTGGTAAATGTCCTTCAAAGTAGAAGAAAATCTCACACGACAAAAATTGTCTACATCCCTCATAATTTTCAAACACTCTGTTAGACATTTCTATAAGTGAAAAATCTGTTTGTAATTATCCAAGCCTAGAATCTAATTATGTTTTACATTCAACACAGTGATTTTTTTTATTAATGCAAAGACTATATAAATTGAGAGAGGCTTTAATGTTGTCTTATTCCAAAGAGTTATATACCACTTCAGAAAATCACCCACAATACTGTTGCCTCAACACAGTATCTTAATATGAAACTGTATTTGTGGCTATTATATTCAGAGATTCTGTGTATAGGTAGAAATATCTCACTATTTCATTGTTTTCTGCTGTAAATGTACCTGAACAGCTACTATAAATCTTTTCAGAAGTTATGTATAAAAATTTCAAATTTTGCTTCCAAAAGAAAAAAGCATGCATTCCTCTACCCCTTTCTCATTTCTTGCTGGCTGAAGGCATTTCATAATGGCTGGATCTGGAGCAGCCATAATGAGTCAGGAGACAGAAATCACAGTTGAGGATGGCCTAACAATTAGACAGAGAGAGCCTGTGTCCCTGACACTGCACAACTACTATACACTAAGAGTCCTGACCATCTAAACTGTTATGTGAGAGGGAATAAACTTTTATATTGTTTGAGCCTCTATGTTTCTTTGTTATAAGCACTTAGATTCCTATTTAGATGTGAAGAGCAAAATATAAATAAAATCTAACACAAGTCACAGACTTTCCTGTTAAATATTCAATTCTAAAAACATTTTCAATGATAAATGAAGAAAAACAACATGAATATAATACCAACAATTTGAAAAGACTGTTTTATTTTTTATTTTATCTTTCACTATAATCAAGAATACAGCACAAGCATTAAAAAACTTGGAAACAGAAAAAAAAAATAACTGGTTCATTCCTGATAAGGATAAAGTAATTTTAATTGGAAATAGTGTTACTATGAGTTCTAATTTATAATTTAAAAAAGCACTGATATATGTGTTTCTGGCATAAGCATGATGCTGTTTTTCTATTTATATATATATGTAAATATACAAATAAGTATATCAAGTTTCCAAATGTATACAACACCATGCCACCTTCCCAAATCTATACAATGGATATATTCCACAAATGTAAAAACAGTAATTTGAAAACAGAATAAAAACAGGGTAAAGGAATTGAAATCGTTTATGTATTTAACAAGTGTTTTTCAGAACTAAAGGAGTTCTTTGTATTTAAAATGCACAGTGATCTTTTTTGAATAATTATTCTTAATTTGTACATTATTGGCATATTGAGAAGTTTATATTTTCCCATAATGACAGCTTCATAATTATATTGTGATTAAAGGACCAAATATAGTGATGCAGTGCCTAGTTCTTGCTTTGCATACAGTAGGCTCTCACTAAAGATTTAGCTACTTGAATGCCAAATGATTATATTCTTAAGTAGTGTATAATTGCACTGGCTCTCATTTTATCAATACATTATATTTATGGACCAGACCAATGAAAATATCCCCACAAAGTAACTCAAAAAATTCTTTCTATAAGTCTGACAGTGTTCATTAAAAAAACAAAATGACCAAAGAAAATAAACAAGGAAACAAACAAACAAACAAACTTGGATCATAGTAATTAAGTGAGTCTCTAAGAGAGCAAATTCTGAAGATAGAGAGGAGAATAGAAGTCATGGCTGCTGATTCCTCCATTTCAGTGCTTTGTTTTAGCTGACCATACTTCCTCCCTCCTTAGAGAAAATCGATGCAGAATGAAATTATCTCTACTCATCTTTGATAAATAAATAGCAGAAATATTTCTTGTTTCAAGACACCAGAGTGAGACAATTGTTCACGTAAAGGATTTGGTTTATTTTTTTTTTCTACAGCTCTTCAACTTTCCATGTTGCTAATTTTTTTAAAAAAGAAAAATATTTACATAAAATGAGCAACTACAGAGATTAAATGTAATATTAAAAAATTATTGAGAGGGTATTTCACTCAAATACATATTGATACACATTATTCATAAACAATGAATGCTTTCATGTTTATTCAAAGATGTAATTTAAAAAGGAATTTGGAAGGAATTAAAAATTTAAGGGAGACGAGCAATAAAAACAGCAATTTTTAGGTGGAAGCCTATATTTAATAGCTAAACAAATCACCCTTAAACTGCACATCTGAGATCCATGTGCTTACATCTGTGCACATATGAAGTCTGTGTAAAATGACTCTATTTACAGCATTTGTATGTGCAGTTAAGAAATTTTATAAATTATGTCTGAAGGTACACTTAGGGTGTCCATGATGACATTTTTACATGTGCAGAATGTTAGGCTTTTCTCTGGGTATTTCGTACTCTGCTTCTTTAATTTGTATTTAGATTTCAAACCTACTTTGCAGGAGCTGTAACTAATTCAGTGCTCTTTACACCATCAGTTATACTACTTGTACTAAATAACTGTATATCATCGAGTTCCTTAAAGTAAACACAACACAATTTCATCTGCCAAAATCCTGCTATGCATTTATATGTTGCTTTTAAAAACACATAACCCCAAGTAAATCATTTAAACGTGGTCTGCTGTTTCTTCTCCCTTATTATTTTTTTCTGTTACTTTTATTTCCATGTCCTCTCCATCTTTATTTCTAGATCAAATCATTTTTATTACAAATTCAATTCTTTGAAAAGATAAGAAGTTCTTGCTTGGTCTCTGACAAATCTTTATCATTCAGAGAAAAGATTGAAAGAAAGAGAAAAGAGGAAGAAGAAAACACATCTCTCTCTCTCTCTCTCTCTCACCCCCTCCCCCACACACAATAAAGTAGAGTAGTATCATTACAGAGCAACATTCCAAAGAGAGAGACATTTAAATATGGAATGGTTAACAACAGAACTTTAATTTGAAAAAGATTGAAAAGCCAAAGAGATATTTAAAATATTTTTAAATCACTCTCACATCTTCCTTTGTTGCTTCTTTTCAGCTCTTTCAAAGAAACTTGACAGCTCTGAAAAAACAAAACCCTTCAACAGTTCTTGAAGCTTAAAGTCTCAGAAAAGAACTCTTTCTGTGCTGTACACACTTAGACCAGACTTGGACTAAAGTACTAAACAACAGCTCAGTAGCAGATATTTCAAATCACTAAGGTTCATCCACAGATGCCAAAAGCTTAGAACCAGTAAGCCCTAATTTGTGTTAAAAAAAAAAAAAAAAAAGGAGGGGAGAGAGGAAAGCTTCTCAAATGAATGCTCTTGTCATCAAAAAACAAAAAACAGAAGACAATTCTCACCCAATATCTGAATTAATAAATAACCTTTAAAAATAACAGGCATTTGATTCTGTAACATTTGAAAAAACTTTAAAGAATAAAGGTATTTTTCTGTCCTTATCAAACACCGAATATTCTCAGGCATAAACCATATAAAGTGTCTCTAGGATGGGACACGATTCTTAGAATCTTGTATTTATAGAAGTTGGGTCAGTAGGATATAGTCAGAAATTTAGGAGTTCAAAAATCAGAAGACCTTGCTAGGCACTTGCCTCAAACACTAATTAAATCTAATTTGGACAAGCTATTTAATCTCTAAGTCTCAGTTCCCTTATCTGAAAAGGGGGAATAGTATTATTTGTCTTGTTTTAGCTCAAAGTTATTGCGTAGATCAAATTAGATATTATATGTGAAAGTGCTTTGATGCTGGCAAAGCATGCTGCAGATAAATAGTATTAACTTCTAATACAACTTTCATCAGCAGACAAGGTAAATGAAACCCATTGTGGTTAGGTGACACCCACATCTTAATGGATGGCAGGACCAGAAAGTGGCTCCATGTGTTCCCCTTCTTTTCTGAAGTCATGTGATGATTTTCTCTCAGCTTAAGGATTTAAGACTCACAGAATGAGCAGTCATTCTGCCTAGACTCTAAAGTGCCTAAAACAGTGGTTCCCCCTTGATGTTCCTGAGACTCCTATGGTGAAGTAGGATGGGAGGAGGGATTGGATATGGAGTTATTTCCAGGAGAATGTACACCAACTTCTACAATAGAATATATTGTATAAATTATGCACATTTATATTGTTGCTATTAAGATTATTCAGAAAAAATTCATCTCAAAACATTATTGAATTCAAGGTACTTTGTATTTTTTAAAATTAAAAGATACTTAAAGTACATGCAACCACTAGGAAAAAGACTCTCGAGGCCTTGAAATATTGGGAAATTTGGCCTAATACATTTCTTCCTCTGCTGGAAAGTAAGTTGGGAAAAATTCATGGGGACATATTTAAGGGCAAAAGTATGTGAGTGCATCCCCCACCCCATCTTTTCTTTAAAAGATGATTATGCAAATAATAAAATTTTAATCACTCTTTAGTTGATAATTGTTAGAATATAAATTATGCTATTTTAATAATTGAGTTTCACAGCTATTTTAGGTTTCTAGATGGTAAGAATGACTACTAAATTATTTTCTAAATTTATTTTTTGTTCAGCCTGAAAAATTCCTGGGAGTAACTTGGCAAAATGGTAATCTCTGAAAGCCAAATTATTACTCATAAAAGTTTAGTGCTTAAGTTTAGACTCATACTCAATATATGTTGAAGTTATGGAAAATTTTAAAAGAGAAAATATTTACTCTGAATTTGGTACATAACTCTTACGAATCAACATGTCCAGGAATTCCCCTAGCAAGATAACTTGAAAAGTAAAGAGAAAGTTACGATAATCTCATTTAATGAGCTTCTGAGGATTTATAACAAAATGTCAATTATGTATAAAATTTTAAAGGTAAAATGGGAAAAGTGTGGATAAGAATTACTGTAATAATTAGTAATAATAATAGAGCTACAATTTATTGAACTCTTATGCACATTTAAGCTTTATAATAACTCTGAAAGGTAGTTATTGGTATTCCCATTTGGAGGATGAGGAAATTAGAAACATCAGACCAAAGCCATGGAACATATAAATGGCAAACTGAAAATTCAGACTCTTTTCTAACTTGACCCAAAATCTGGATGTACACTTCTGTTATCTGGTATGATGAAATGGCAACAGGTAAATTTCAACAGCTTTTTGCACCAGCTGGACCTAATGTATGGTTAGAGGTTAAGAGGTAGGTCCAGGTTTTGTAGTGTCTAAAGCATATAAAAATTTAAGAAATTAAAAATAGATTATATAGGGGCTCATGCAAGTGAGGGGTCCATTGCCCTTCCTGATAAATTTATATTGGAGTTGGTTTCAGGAATCCAGCCAATACCTAACCCAGGGCCTTCATTTTAGACCTGATTCTAGACTTACTTTAAATGAGAGTTACCACTAGGCATTTCAGCTAGGCATTAGGATAGAAACTTTGTTTTCTACCTTTTCCTGCTCTAACTTATTAAAGGATGTAACAAAGTCTCTTCCATAACAGTGTTTCATTAGGACATGGATTCTTAGCAGTAAATGCCATTGTTCTTAGTTGAGGCTCACAGCTTCAGGATATGAAAGTTTGGTTTTCTCCTTAAAACTAGTACATTATTTACTCAAACCCTAATTATCTATTGTCTGTCCACTACATACTAACTGTGTTGCTAGTTTCTAGATTACAATGGAGACCCAGAGAGATAATACCTACCATAACAAAACTTCTAATTTTCGAAATCTCTGTCAATTTTATCACTTCGTCTTAAATATACAGGTTCAAAAACTAGGTTTAGTCCAGGGCTTTTTTTCCCCTTCTTCACACATACAATCTATTATTTTGATTTTTTTCCCTATGAAATGTTTTTTGATTCATTCCTAATTCTACTTTTCTACTAGCAATAGTCCTCTCCTCACAGTTGGATTATTAGAATACCTTCTTTAAAGTTTCTTTCTTCTTTCAGAAATATTTATTGCATACCAGGTATGCATTCAATATAGTGCCAGATACTTATCCTTCTAAAATATGTTCCTTTTCCTCATCAGTCCAACCTCTATACTAAAAATATTACACTTCTCATGTCACACAAAGCCTCTGGAGGTTTTATTCCAGTGTAATAAGAAGCTGAATGTGATGAAGATGATCACAGGAATGTTTTTGAGTTCACACCATGCCGAAAAAGGAGCCACTTGAATTGATTTGAAATAAGATGCATGTCTGCATGGACTACACCCTGGGCCTGTACTGATATGAAGAAAAAGCTGAAGCCTGGAAAATGTGAAAGGAGGGTCCCTTCACTCTGAACTCCTGGGCCTGCTATACTGGAAAAATGATTGGTGATAAGTAGCTATCGATTGAGTCCAATGTGTCCTGAGTCACAACTCTGTTTCAAGGCAGTCAGCCCTGTAGCCATCATCTGGCCCAGATTTACATCTTCAACACTCTTCCCTTTATTTCTCGCCCTCATGCAACAGTCAGACCGATCTCCCCAACTCTCTGGGCACATTATATTCCTCCTTGTGTAGTTGCTTATGCGACTTCTTTCGTAAGACCCATCTCTCTCCTTCCTGCCCTAAAGCAAAATTCATGATATCGCAGGTGTTATTACTCAATGATATTTAGTTTTTAGTTATCCATTGGTGACTTCCATACATGTCAGCCATGTAGGGTGCAGTGGTGAAACTGTGGTCTTTGGGGTCAGGCAGCTGGGATTTAATTCCCGAATCTACCATTTACTGACTTTGTTGCATTGGGCAAATTGATTAGTCACTGTGAGACTCATTTTTGTGTAAGTAAATTGAAGATAAACTGTAGCACTTGCCTCATAAAATTGTTGTGAAGATTAAATAAGACACTCTGTTTAATGTAGCTGGCATATACCGTATACTCAGTATACATTGTTCTTAGTAGTATTCTTAATATTTATCCTAATCAGCATCTTGAAGATACCTATGTTCCTCTCTATTCTCCAGAGCACCTAGTACAGACTGGACAAAGATTAAGCATTTGGTAAATACTTAGTTGTGTTCAATATATGTCAGACAGTTTGTTGTAACTAATAACATAATTATTCTCAGAAGAATGCCACAAGACCCATCTGAAACATGCTGTTTAGTCTTGCTATGGTCTATTATTAGCACCAACTTTATCCTATTTTCCTGGCCTCTTGTCATGTTTCATATTAAAAATCATTGAATGCTCTGGATTCTTACTTCAGCGTTTCTCTCAGATCTGTACCTCCCTGTTGTTTCCACTGCCCTTTACCTCTACACCAGCTGTTTGCTGCATCGACCTCCCCTTGTGGGGCCGCAGCTCAAACTTCCTTCCTTGGATTCTATTCCCCCACCACTGCCAGGTTAACTCCCCAAAACAGCATTTGTCATCATGTCTTTCCTCCACTGCTCATTTACTTACCTAATAAAGTCCACACTCCTCCACTGGTTTTTAAGACTCTTCATAAATCTTTTTTCACCTTTCCTAGCAACATTTAGATTTGGCTCCATGTACTTTTAGTTCTAGTCTGGAAATCTTATTCATTCTCCTCTTAACACACTTTTCTTATTTCCTCTCCAAAGTTCGGCTTCTGCTATTTTTCCCACTTATAATACCCTTTTCCCCCCTATCCTCCTCATCAGTACAAATCCTGCCCATCTTTCAGGATGGACTTAAAATTCTATTTTATCCATAAGGTTTTCTTTCTATATCAATCAACGATGAATAGCCGATCTCTCTAATCCGGCAACACATAGTTATGAAGTACTCTCTCTATGCTTGGTGTTCAGATTACCACTATGAATAAGATTAAGGATCTCTTTCTATTTTAAAGAATCTCAGTTGCCCCTTTCTAATTTCTCTAGCACTCATTTGAACACTAATTTGGGTATCAAATGCATATTGCTTATTTTAATCCCACTAACACAACTTTAAGATGAGGAAACTGAAGTTTAGGGAGGCTGTATGACTTGCTCACATTCGCACAGTTGATGAATGATCTGCATTGTTTCTGAGGTTCCTGAACAGCAGGTCCATGTTCACTTGTTTTTTTTTTTTTTTTTTTTTTTTTTGTGATGCTAACAGTACCTAACAGAATAGGTGCTCAATTTGAATTTATTGAATACAAACATTTTGATTTTCATATGTCAATTTTATTTTTTGCTTTTGCAATGTTTACAGCTAGAATGATTTAAAGACCATTGCTTTTGATTTTTAATACCCCCAAATATATCCATTAACCTGATAGCCAGAGAAATGCTGTAGCCCGAGATGTCTCAAAATGGTCAATACGACTCCATCAAATCAAGTAAATATGTGCATTACAGCAGTATAAGTAGGTGTGCTTGCATTAGCTTTGCCCTTGGGCAAATTTACTCTAGAATTTCAATAACAAACAGGCAAACCTACCTAATTTCATTTTTACTTCTTAAATATGAAGAGTCTGTATATTTCAAATAGACTTCTCTTTGGTAATGACAAGGTAGGTTTATTTACATAAGCAAGAGCTGTTTTTGAAGCAGGAAAAACACAAACACTCCTGAAAATGAAACCTCCTTCTTGAAAGTATATTTACTTCAGAGAAAAACCGTAATAGAAGGGACCTCTAAGTTGGGCCTCATTAAAGTTTAAAACAGAATGCTGTTAATCGTTACATTTCTTTTTTTTTACACATTCAAAGTAATTTTCCTTTGAAGATGCATGACATTCTGTTTTTTCTTTCATCATATTTAGTTAAAAAGGTTAACTTTATTTTATCACCAGATATTGATTTTAAGTAGTTTGCTACTATCAAGCTATTACATTAGATGAATTTGTTGTACAAATTTCATGTGAAGGGGGAAACTCTTGTAGGGAAAATATATACATTACATAGTTAAAGTGCCAAATAGCTGACCATCGTTTTTATTATCATAACTTGTATCATTTCTGGACCACTGTCACTAGGCATTAATTCTCATAAGGTAGAAGTTATTTTGCATACCTATGTGTTACAAAATTGCTTTTGATGACTAATAAAACAAACAAATATTAAGTGACATGCACTCAATAATACAAGGAAACAATAACTTTGCAAATCTGCTTAACTTTATTTCTGTAGCTTTTATGTAATTGTCTAAAAATGAGACAGAAAATTCTCCGTATGCTTAAACTAGGAAGATACAGTGAGTAGCATCTCCATGCTCATTCTTCTCAATAAGTACCACTTGCTGTGCCTCTAGATGAGAATATATTTTTAATTATTAGGACTTCACTCACAGTATGCTTATCGTCCCTTAGTATGCATTTCCCATTAGCTTCACTGTCAACTAAATATCAACCCATGCATTAGGAAAGAATGTCAAATAATTTGAAAGTCTCGGAGAAAACCATGGCAAAAGTTAGAACACTGATCCCCTACTGTGCTGGGAAATGTCTAACCACTGGCTCTCTTCCTCTCCAACTCTAATAAAACCCTGATTTGTAGTGTTTGCTGATTTCCTTGGGGTAAATACTCTCACCAGAGTTGATTTCAAGCTACCAACACAATGTCACTGAGCATAGAATTGGGAAGACATTTTACGAATTATGTCAGAAAGTATACTTAGGATGTTCATTTTGACATTCTTACATGTGTAGAATGTTAGGTTCTTTCTGGGTTGCTTTTTTTTCACTCTGCCTCTCTAAATTGTATTTAAATTTCAAGCTTACTTATTTGAAGGGAGCTAGCTCCAACATTTCACTGAAACGTTCTCCCTTTTATTAGAAAATATATGCCTGATACCAGTCATACTTACCAGTATGACTGTTAATCATAAACTCATATGTTTAAAATTTGTTACATATACTATTTTTTAAATATTAATACACTCAAAAGATTCTAATTCAAAAGATAAAAAGTGTGAGAAGTCTCTCTATCACTCTTGTATCTTAGCCACCAAGTTTCCTTCTCTGGAGATGAACAGTGTTGTCAGTTTCTTGTGTCTCTATACAAAAATATTGTATGCAAACGTGTATACCCCATCCCTTCATTTTAAAAACATAAGTGGTGGCATACTATACGTACTGTTTTACATCTTTGTTGTTGTTAATACATATTGACAAATGTTCTATATTTAGATATGAAGAGCTTCCTCATTTTCTTTTACACCTGCATAAATATTACATTATATGGTTGTTCCATTATATCTTCAGACTCTCTCCCATTTACATGGATCTATTTAGGTTACTTCCTATCTTTCGCTTTTACACATACACACACAAACTTCTAACTATGGCATTCTATATAAGTGTGGTTTTGCATAAGGTATGTGCATAGCTCTAAATATGTTGTCAAATTAATTACTAGAAGTGTAATTTCAATTTCATAGGGTTCCTATGTTTGTATGATTTATTTTATTTTATTATTGCTTTTTTTTTTTTTTTTACTTTTGCCAAATCGCTTTTCATAGAGGTGGAGAAGAAGCAGTTTCTCCACACCTTCACCAAAATAATGTATTATCAAACTATTGGGTCTCTGCCAATCTTATACATTTAAAAAAAATCAAAAAACCTCTAAAAGATTTTGATTAGTATTTCCCAGATTATGAGTAAGATTGACCATCTTTTGTTTTATTTAAAAATATTTGCTTTTCTGAGATTTCTGTCCATTTCCTTTCCAATGTTTTTGGGTAATTTCTTTTATTTTGATATATGATATAGATAGATTATGGATCTAAATTATTTTCCCACATGACTACCCTACTTTTTCGATATTCTTTATTAACTAATTAATCTTTTCCACTGATCTAATATGCCATCTTTACATATTGAATTCTCCTATGCTTTTGTATTTTTCTGGACTTTTTAAACTGTTTTATGTTTGTGCATATTCACGTGTGAGTGTACATGTGTGTACACATGTGCATGCCAATATATTATTTCAATTATTGAAGCGTTATAAGATGTTTTAATAACTGCAAGTCTAGTTTCTCCTTATGACTTATTTTAAAGATTTTTCATGGATTCGTTTGTTTATTTTTTTATATAAACTTCGGCACCAGTTTATCTCATTCCAAAAATACTTGGATTGATATTTTATGATAGAATCACACAATATTTATAGGTGAACTTAGGATAATGTATATCTTTATGATGCATGTCTTCTTATCCAACAACGTTGTATGCCTCTCTATCTATTCAAGTCACTTCTGTTTTCAGCTTTTAAAGTTTTATCATATATTGTACAGTGTTTGCTCTTTTTTTTTTTTTGGTTAAATTTAGTCCCAGATATTTTGTTTTTGCTGTTGCTATTGAGAAGCCAAATTTTTATTGTACTTCAATTTACAGTTCTTGAATGACATAGATGGGAAATTGAAAAATAGGACATATTTTCTAGAACATATTTGGAGATGAAATTCCTACTAAATATTTGAATGTAAATAAATTACTAGAAATGAATTATAGACTTCTTGTTGAATAAGAATAAGGTTTGTATACTCAATTTATTGGACAGGAAAATGGAAACAAATCGAATAAGGGTTAGCTTTACAATTTAAGATGTAAAATATAGATTTTATTTCTTATCATAATTGTATGTTAGTTCACTAGTTTAAATCATTTTAAATGTCAACTTTTTTGTTTCTTTTTCCCTTAAAAGGTCGGCAAGTAAACAAATATAAAAGTAGCAAAAGTACAGTTTAAACTATATGCAACCTATAATCAACTTATAATTTCTCAGTTGATACCTCACTTGCATTACAGGAGAATTCTGGGATTCTTTTCCTCCCTGACGTGGGCTGCTGGCCACTCCTGTTACCACTTAACCAACCCATATATGTGTACTCACTAAACGGACACAATCTCTTGAACTAACATGTTATGTTCATAATGTCCCCTCAATAATGTTTCTTCTGACTCCTATCTCAACATATTCCATAATCATAATGAACTAGCAATTCTTTCCTCCCTTTTCTCAAGTTTCTTGGTCCCTATCATTCCACCAATTCTTAGCATTGATTTTATTAAATCAGTACATAGTTTGTGAACCAAAAAAATGGTATATCTCATTTAGATGCCAATGATAACGTCTCCTCAACACTGACCACGGCAGATAGAGGTTAATACACACGGGATGACACTAAATCGTACTGTGTATTTTGTATACTCAGCCAAAAGAAAGGAAAAATTTAATTCCTCCATATCATCTTTTCCCATGTCTCAGTAGCCTGACACCTTCTTCAATCACCTAACTAATGTGCGGAAAGAATAAAAACTCTTTGAGAATTCAGTGACCCAGAAAGTTACAAACCAAAAATTATGAAGCATCAAATGACATGCTATTTATCATTTTTCTCCTTCATAAAATCCACCACTTAGAGACTCTGCTAGGTAGCTATATATAAAAAGGTTCTCTGACTGTGGTTTATATGACTTTAAAATGGTATGTATACATAATTGTAAGATATTTTCATTATAAAAATATTATTTGCTTACTAAAGAAGCTTTAAAAAATAGAGAAAATCCCCGATTCATTTATGTTCCTAAATTCAAATACATCACTTTTAAATCTTCTAAAAGCATATTTTTACCCATATGTTTTATAAATAACTTATCCTACATATTAAAAGTATTTTTATAATATATTTCAATTGTGAAATAGTTTAAAAATAAAGTATAGAAAATACTATAACAGATTTCTCCCATCATGATGTAGCTTAATTATCTTTGAGACTAGAATATAGCAGTAAGTTCATGGCTTTGGAATCAGACAGATGTGGCTTTATCATCTGTATGTCTCCCTCTATATGTTCTTCATTTTTTTCCTGCTGACTGAAATGTTGAGTTTTAGCTGAGTATATGATCTCCCAAAATGAAGATGACATCTCCTTGCTTCCTTGCAGTTTTGTCTACTGTGATATGAATGAAATGGTGTATGAAACTTCCTGGCTTTATATTAGAATGAGGACCTATGCTCTTCCTTAGCCCCTCCTCCTTTCTACTAGCTGGAATGCATGTATGAAGGCTGGAGTTTAAGCGGCCATCTTGATCCCAACAGCAAAAGCACTCTCCTGGAATGGAGCAATGGAAAACTGGAAAATCTTGGGTCCCTGGGATTTTGTTAACTGCTATATTTGTTCCAGACTGCCTATCATAGACTTTTATGAAGGTGACTTTATATGTTTACTCTGTTGGAGAAGTTCTAAGTCACTCATAGCTTTATCTAAATTCTAACTAGTACAATTGCTTTCAGTACCAAATAATAGATAAACTGATTTACACCAAAAGAATATGTATTTTTTTTTATAAACAAATAAATAACAACAATGACTAAGCCTCAAAAGCAGGCAGTCCCAGGTGGCTTGGCAGCTCACTATAATTGTCAGGGGCCTAGATTATTTTTCTTGTTTATTTCATTATTCTCATCATTTTGTTCTGATTCTTTCGTGATCCTCAAATGGCTGCTTCAGCCTTCAGCCTTATCTACTTACCTAAATATGTTCGAAGGCAAAAAGAAAGGGAGCAGGAAAAAAAGTTTGGAGGAAGCTATTTTCAAGAAGCTCCCAGCAAGTTTATTCTTAAATTTTATTGACCAGAATTATATCACTTGCCCATCCTTAGATTTTCTACTTGCAAAGGAGATTGAGACTGCTCTAAACAGCTTAGATTGTTCTTGATTCATCTCTTGGGGCTGTTCACCTACTTCTTAAACAAAATCGGGGCTCCATCAGCAATAAAGAAATAATGGCTGAAGGACTAGACTTTAGCTGCATCTGTCTCACTAGCCATATGATCTTGGCTTTGTGGCATTATTTATGTGATGACATGACAACGATGCCCAATTCAAAGGAAATAAAAAGAGATACTATTTAAAAGGAGCTAGTAAAATGCATTGCTCATACTGGATGCTTAATAAATACATGCTAGTTATTATGACTATCATTGTTTCTCTGAATTGATGTTCTTAGTTTACTTAACTAATTCTATAACAAAGATATTTAGGTTATTTTTTGCTTTTTTGGCAAAATAGATAATTCTAAAATTAATATCCTTCTTATAGAATATCTTTTCTCTCTGTTTAGGATTATTTTCTTTGGTGTATTCCTAGGAGTGTAATTACTGGGTCATCCAATATTAGGAGAATAAATTGTGGGCCTTGTGAGATAGTATAGAAATTACATAGAAATCAAAGATTCAAACAGTCCTTATGTCTTCCTAGGCAAGTATTCCAGGCTACACTTGTATACTTACATACTTGTATATAAGTATACTTGGCTTTTGGGAATCATGAATACATGCAAACAGAATTAATTTTGAGATGTTCAGTTTGCCATGGTTTCGAACCTTTTTGTTCCGATAGACATTAATGTGGCATAGCAGAAAGTTCACTCAACTTGTCTTCAAATTTCTGGGTTGAAGTTTCTACATCGTCACTATCTGTGACCTAGGGCATGAGCATATTCTTTCTGTCTGCATTCACTCATCTATAAAATGGGGATAAGAAAATGGCCTGCCTACTTGAAATGAGTAATTACTCAGGGATATTTTGGAAATCGTTAAAGACTCTAGACATACATATAGCTATTAGTATCTAAGAAAAAAATTGATAGAAAAAAAGAAATGCTTGTAATTTAAGAAAGTAAATATTTCTGTGTTCCAGACATAGTTCTTAGTACTTGAATTATATTACCTCATTTAATCTTTGCAATAAATTTAAGAGATAAATACCATTACTATGGTCCTGTTATAGTTTAAGAAAGTGAGCCGCAGAGAAGTTAAACCACAGTCATTGTAGATTTGAACCCAGACAGTTTGGTTCAAGAAAGCCTAGGCCTAATCACAATACTATAGTTTCCGTCGTGTTTAAAAAAAAAAAAAGTTAAGATTAATGCTTCCTCCTAATACATTCTTTAACATCAGATGAGAAAATTTTTACCTGAGTAGCAAGCCCGTGTAACCAGCACTTCTCATTCTTCTGCTTAGTGGGTCCTGAGTGTAGCCGCATTGGGCTTCCCATAATGTGGAACTTAAAGTGGGATTTGGCATGATATCAGACACAGGTTGAGCTAATTTTCTTTTTTGTGGTTTGGTGTACTGAGATGTCTATCAATATAAAATTCTCTGTGTGATCGAACATATTCACAAGTATTAAAGACTAACGAGACAAGAGCAATAAAGCTATTCCTAGGATAAATTGTGAAGAGGGTGCCATTCGTTATTGATGTGCTTATCTAATACTTTATAACCACCTCTACTCCCTCTCTGTGTCACCACGGTGCCTTTCCTGCTCTTCGTCTCCTCTCACCTATTTCTTTGCCTGCCTGGCTAGTGCCTGTTGCTCAGAAATGAGCTCTCTATCTTCCCCAGCTAAAACCTAGTTTAATCTAATTTCCTCTTTAGGGATCTAATCAAAAAACGTATTGGTTATCTAAGGTGTTAACAGAAATGAAGCAATGTGCTAACTTTCCAGAGATAAAGTCATCTTAATGTATAAGGGGTGGTAGCTTAATTTGCTGATGAGAAAATTTTAGGCATTAATGGAAATTGGTGGGTGAGGAAGAATTATTGAGTGAGATTTGAAACACCCTTCAAATCATGCCAACTGAGCTGACTCTGTTTCAGATAGGAAGCAAGTAAGAGAAAGAGGTATAAGAAAAGGGAAAAAAGCATTCTCGGTAAGCAGATATCATGCTGGTTTTCTTTAAGAAAGCAAGTGCCAGCTCTCCGAACCTCTCTCACAGTGAGGAGTGGTAATGACCAATAACATACGCAGAGTTTACTTCTTTTCTCTCTTGGTCACTTTTTCCTTCTTCTTTCCGGAAATAAGGGCATGGGTCTAAATCCACAGCAGCAGCCAAATGTTGATGACTGAGGTAAAAGTTTAAATTAATCCCAAGCAGCTTGGTTCTGACATCCTTAAGCCACTAATCAACACCGACAAGGGCTATCTCCGGGTATAGAATTATGTGGGAAAAAGTTAAGTCTCTCATTTGTTTAAGTTACTCTTTTTCTGTTACTTGTAGCACAACATAATTCTTAATCAATATGACCTCTAGGTAAAATAGGCTAAAGACATTTAAATTGGCCTTCAATGAGTAACTTGTATCTTCCCTGTCTAAATGTATCTAAAGTATTGACTATTTATTAAGCACCATGGTACACAAGATGCTTTGCCAGCACCTGACTTCTTATATGTTGGCAAGAAAATGATATTATTAGAGTTTGAAAAGAGGATGCTGAAGCTAAGACAACTTGGGCTTTTTGCTTAAAATCACCCAGTGAGTAAATAGAGCATTGTGTAAAAATGCTAGGTCTTTTTCTGAAGAGTATTTATATATATATATATATATATATATATATAAATGTGTAAAATGTGTTATATCTATATATATATAAATGTGTAAAATGATGCTATTTTTATAAATATGCTCTAAATATCTTAACGTTTTGACTAATCATTTCAGCATTGGATATTAATCTAAATAAACAAATGTTGATATGGGTTAGTATTTAAAATAAAGATGATATTTGTAGCATTGTTTATGTAACCAATATGTTAGAACAAACTAAACATTAAAATTCTGAGTCATTAAATTTGAATAATTATATTTGAATATTTGGATTATTAAATAGTCCATTCCAACAAAGAAATACCATTTAGCTATTTAAATAGTGGGGTAATCTTCAATTGTTCTGTACTGCCAGTGAATAAAGTAGTACGTACTGTATGATCTTATTTTTGTAAAAAATATAGTGCATGCATGTTTATGTATAGAAAGTACAGTGGAGGGACATGTATATATAACAAGAGTAAATGACATTTACCTTTGGGAAGAGAGATTTCAGGAATTTTTAATTTTCTTCTGATTACATCCATTTTAATTTTCGTACATCGAAATGTTTTATATATATATATATAATTTTTGTTCTAAGAAAAGAAACATTCAAAGTGAAAAAATGGTAAAAACTATAAAAGAAGTTGCATATGCAAATCATGTAACACAGTGAATGGCCCACTCCTACACTGCCATAAAAATGCCAGAAGATTGTCATTTTGCGCTAACAGAAAACTTTTTTTTTCTGAGGTGCTTGCTCCTTAGAAACGTAATGCTGCTCTCTGAATAGATTTTGGTTAGAAGGCACCAATTGTCATATTCGAAGCAGAGGCAGAACCACATTATTAACCTGAAGTAATCATTTTAGACCCTTTAAAATAGCATTAACAGCAACAAATGCAATTCTTTTATACTACCTTCCCTAAGACACTAATACTGCAGTTTAAATTATTTATTTTCACTGTTGCCTATCCTCCTCCCAGTGTTATCTGTCTGCATGGTGATGGGTAGAGACACCACTGACCAGAAAATAAGTCATCTCCTGTACACTGGCTGAGACTTGAATGGAGATTGTTGAAAGATGAAAGAAAATTAGATATAGGCTGTCACTGCAAATTTCTTTTGCATTAAATTATAAACAGTATACTGTAAATATTTAAGGCAGGAAGGAATACCAGAATAAAAAAAAAAACCAAAAAATATTTGACCCTGTTTCTTTTCATTGTCTCACTTTCTCTCTACCATGTCAATATCAAAACTATATCTATGTACTCCATATTGCCAGGAATATATGCATATCTGCAAGTATACAGCACTGTAGCAATGATAAGACAAATGCTTTATTAAATTTTATGCCTGATGCAAAATTTTAAGTTTGTTATCTTCAACCCAAATTTAATACTTTGGGGTTTTGGTACATATAAGCTTGACAAATCAACTTTCTGTTCTTGAGTTAAAGGCAAATCAAAAGCATTCAGAAAACTTCATGAACATCAAATGTCAATTGCAACACAAGATTTTGATAGAACTCTAACTAAATCTGAAACATATGGATTGAATTTTCCTTGCAATATTCTAGTGTTTGGAAGAAAAATCTGTGCAAAAATGTGTTGTGGGTTTTCTGAAACTCCCAAAGTTGAAAAAACATTTTGATTTATTTAGATTTAGAAATGAGATAACAATTTTACACCCTGGGAAACTTAATTAAGTACCAAATTTAGTTCAACACCGCGTAGCATAAGGGCCTGAATGAGTGAATTCTCTTTTTCAGTTGTATTAAACTTTTTTTAATACACTTGAAATCTGGAATCTAATCAGTAGAGAAGCCAAGAGGTTCCTTTCTGGGGATCTAACCATTCTATATAATTTCCATCAGCTTCCCTTCAAGCCATCTCCAATAAACATACAATAAATAATAAACACACATAATATGTAAACCCAAACAACCGTACTTCCTAGGTAAAAACTGTAAGATTGTTATACAAACTAAAACTCCAGAAAAGTTTCCCCATTCTACAGAAATTCTTGTGTCTCCACTGAGTTAGCACATAGGAACACTGATGGACCTCCCTGATTGCTTTATGTTGGATCTTATCTCACACCTTTGTATTTTAGCTTGATTTGACTGAACTATCTTCCAACTCTCAGTAAAGTTCCATCAGGGAAACCCATGACCTAGCAGTTCACACCTGCCTTTTGCTCTGCTGGATTGAGAGAATTCAGAAAAGATCACAGGCAGGAGGAGAAATGGACTAGAATAACCTTTAGAGGAAAATTGCTTTGCTATGAACCACTCTACCCATACTAGACTGTGGTTGCTGTCTATTGGGTTGTCCTTCAAATTTGCAGCTGCATTTTAGAAATGTCTCCTCTTCCAGCTTACGAGTCTTTTCTAAATTAGAAATTCAGTAAATGGAATTGATTTAGGGATTCCTTTTCTTGTTTTTCTAAAAATGTAAAATCATTACACATGAACACAAAAGCAGAAAAGCTTAAGCTCTTGATTCAGGCCATCTTTGGATTATGTTTTTGTTATGGGATATATAAACTGGAGTAAGTACGTAAATTCTGAAACTCATTTTCCTCCTCTATAAATATGGAGATACCAGTATCTCCTTCACTTAGCCATTCCAAGATTTGATAAAATAGAATAAATAGTTTACCTGGTAATTTTTTTTTTTTTTTTGCATGTAGTAAAAACTCAACATTTTCTCCTTGCCATTTCTTCTAATATCTTAATGACTACATTTTAAAAATATATTTTGGTTCAAATCATTAAACAAATCATCAAAAACAAAATAAAAATCAAACAAATTATCAGAAACAATACCCATTATCTGTTACAAAATTCTCTAATTTTTGAAGCCCAGGAATACACAAATATTACAGAACATCCCCTCCAAAACCATGACCAGTTGTCTAAATTTGTCATCAACAAATTGAGAAACTATTGAGGGATAATTGGAAAATGAAAAATCTTTCTCTTTTTCTAAAACCAGTAGACATTGAAAAGAGACACAAAAGAATAAATAACCCAATTACAAATTTTAAGGAAGATAGATATCTTAATTCTTCATACACTATATGTAAAAATATATATATTTCCAAGACCACAAGAACATTACAAAATGTAGAGATTCATAGTTTTTTGTCCCCCCGCCCCGCCATTAGTTATCAAATACCGCTTAAAAGATATTGGCTATTAGTGGGCATTGGGGATTAGGTAATAATAAAAAAAAAAATATTAGCCAGAGAAAGTAATGATTCTGATTAAGTAAATTCCATTGAACTCTTTCTAGTAAGCATTATTCAGGTCATGAATGCTAATTTGTCCTGCAGGGGGCTGTGGGTAATTACCCAGAAAAACTATCAGCTTTATTGAGTTTCTACAAAACAGTATTACTGAATAGTACACTGTAAAGGAAGACAACCTTGATATGTACTCAAAGAAGAAGGTATTTTTTCCCCTACTGGAAGATTTTATAGACTAGATAGAAATGGTAATTAATGGCATTTTGCTTAGAAAAATAAAGGCACATCAGTATCACCTTCTGCTTAATAGTCAAATAAACTTCCTGACGTGCATAGACATGTATGTAAGACGTGCCACCAAAATACCTGGACAATTTTAGCTTTCTGTGTATTTAAAATTATGTAGAATCAGAACCATCCTAAAAATGAAGCAGATATGGCACGCTGGCCACATTCTAGCAAATACACAGAACTGCTGACATTACTAAAATCTAGATAATTTTGTCCCATATGGGAATCCATACCACAATTATATTGTCCTGCTCTGACACAGCTCTGATTTTGCACTTCTTTAAGCCTGGCTTTTTATAATTTTAACTCCTTTCACCAATAAAACAATTTGCATTCACATAGTCTTTCTGGCTAAGAAAGAAAGAAGAAATCTGTTACATGACCTTGGTATCTTCACAGTTGATTACAAGGAACCAAACTCTTTGACTAACCCACTCTCTCATCTTTTTTTAATTGATACACTATAATCCGTTGAAAACTACACACAGCAGGCTGGAGGCCCACATATTAAAATGAGGATGTGTTTAAAATCACTTCTTTTTCACATTTAGCACAATGAGGTAAAATACTCGGTTCACATAGACATACATCATAGAAAACACCTAGATATTAAAGAAGTAGCATTCCTCTCCAAAAAAAATGGAAAGAGCTATTACAAAATGTAGAGATTTAAAAAGTTGTTTTTACAACTCCTCATTTTTTATTGAAATAGTTTGGAAAATGTGCTTACTTGATTCACTAACACTTATTCTGACAATTCGCGTTTGACAAAAAAAATAACCATTTCCAGAACACTGTTTTCACTATAATTTAGTTCAAATAGTGTCAAAGTCAAATATTCACATGAAATGTTTTCTTTTTGACTCATCTTGCCTCTCTTAAAAGAAAAACAACATAGGAGAGACATGTGGAAAATAAAATCATATCAAACAATTAAACTTTGATGGAAAAAGTGAGATTACTAATTAAAAAAAAAATCTTTTGGCCACCTCCTTTCCCATACACAAAGAAAATAAAGGTGTAAGTTATCTATAATTATTAACAGCAATATTTTTAGAGAACTGAAACATTAAAGAAGCAGTCCTAAAGTTCCCTTGGCATTGGTATATTGAAAAATCTGTGGTTTTCTTTAGTTGTGGTCTTAGTAGAAAGGAGCACAACACAATCCTTTTAATGTATCAGTAGCATTTCAGTTTTTATGATTATCGATTTTAGAAGGATTTTATTCCATGCTTAAAATGGTCAAGTGACAGTAGTTGGCAGTAGCTAACTGAGATATTTCATATTGTTTTAGATATAATACAAATTTTACTTTGAGGAGTAGGGATAGATTTTATTTGTTAAAGAAAAAAAAACTTTGTCCAAGATCAAGAAATCTCTCCATATATATAGTGTTTGTTTACCATTCACATTTAGCACTAAGATAGAGTTAAAATTTGAAGCTTTGATTATATTCAGAGTTAATGTGATTAATCTTGCAGGGCATGCTCTTTATTTATTTTCTTGTGAAAACTTGTGTGAACTTGTATATACTCACATATCAAACCAAGAAAGCTATTTTTTCCCTGTCAAATAGTTTTGAAAAGGAGCCTGAAAAAGGTACTGACTATGAAAAAAGACAACCCAATAATGGAGAGTTCAAATTGTTCATGTGTACTAATAATGAAATACACCAAAGTATTTTTCATTCTTTCTACACCTTGACAATGACAAAAAGGAGCCAGCATCATTTCTACCCCACAGGGGATTAAAAGCAGCTCTCAGTTTTCACTGTAACTATAACCTATGTCTAATAACGGCCTTCCAGTAGAATTTTTTTTTTTTAAATCAATATTATCACCAATGCATATCTTCTCTGGTTCTAGCCTTGAGAATATAAAATTGGTTTTTATCATGGCTCATTTTAAGGGGAAATGAGTACCATATGTATTACATATATAGTGTTAAAGAGTTTGAATGAATGTGTTTGTCAGGTTAACACTTCTGGTTCTAATAAGGAATTTTGTTTTTCAGACCTCTTTTCATTATTCACCTACGTCCTGGTCTACCATCCTCATTCTGAAAAAATTCCCTCCAGTCCTCAAAATTGGGTCGCTAGGGTACTTGCATGTTCCTGTCAAATTTGCTTTAAACGGGAGGATATGCACCTGAGAAATATTATTATATTCAGCTTTCACATTATCATTATCACTTCTAACACAGCTAGTTATGTAAGCAATAATTATTAACATGAATGTTAGTTCAGACTAATTTAGTTCATCAGTGAGATGACTCCTTTGATTTCTAAAGAGGCATCATGACAATCAGTGGGTAGTACTAGCCTGTTTAGTACCATCATTCATTTAATTTTTTTCTCCTACCAGTGGTGTTTGTTGGGCGAGCAGAAACTGAATATATAACAAAGCTCTACAAACTTTATTTCTGGACTTGACTATATGCCATGAGAGACCAGAGGCTTCCTTCATCAGTCACCCTGGAATTCTCTCTTTTGGGCAGACTTGCAAGGATTAAGAGAGCTGTCCTGAGCATGTATTTCACTAAATCCTCACATACCATTCAGAATAGCTGCTGCCTGAACAAGTTCCTCCTGTTTTCACACAAGACGTTTCTGGTGCAAACAATTCAATAGAGAGACGGCCTGGCACAGTGAGTCACGGTGTCAGTTCAGCTGCGCGCCAGTAGTTAATCCATTTGCTTTGTATAAAAGATTTAAAATAGTGTTTTTTTTATTTGAACTAGTTCTTCGGGGTCTGTGTAAGGGGGTCTTTTTTCATTCATGTTTTTAAAACAGTTTCTAATATCACAATGCTTCTCATTAGGAATCTGGTAATATGATTTCTACCACGATACGGGCAGGCGCTAGGTTTACAGTAGATTCATAGGAACTGTATGTCAAAATGCTGTCTATTCCACATCAGTTACAAAGCACATATCTGAATAAAGCAAAAGGTCGATACAGTGCAAGATGGCAGAGACGGTGATAAAAAGAATGTGCCAGGAAGCAGCTTTTTGTTTCTGTACTATTATGGGCAACATCTTTTTTGCCATGTCACTTTCATGTTTTGTTCTAAGTGAGTTACCAAGAGAGGAAGACAATACACCTTGAGCAGAATGAGGGCTGTGTTGCCTCAAAGAGAAGAAGCAATGGTCACCAGACTGTAAGATGCACTTAATGTGATGTCAGAATTACTAGCAGGCTTGTCGGCTTCGTATGTTTTTGTGCATTGATTTCCAATTCATTTTGGCAGTTGGGGTACTCCATTACTCTAGATTTTAATCATTCTGAAAGACAAGGATTTGATACACCACAAAGAATATCGCAGTGGTTGAAAGAAAGCAGGAAGCAGTGGGTGAATTAAATCGAAATGTGATTTTAACATGAGAAGAGGGAAAGAGAAGCTATGATACTGCATACATTAAGAGATGGATGAACCGTTCCATTAGTGGATCAAAAGTTTCCTGAATCGAACCTAAAGAAAAAGCACACGTGGGCTGGGAGCTTTTTGAGCTTAGTTGTTAAAACTAAGCCCTGAAGCTATTTTCAAACTAATATTTAATATATATTCTTGGTGAATATTTCATCTTCTAAAGGTTATGTCAGAGGTAATCTGGAAAATAAATGAAGGAACGGCGTTTGTAACATTCCTTGTGAGATGACAAAATCCTCATTTGTGGTTCCTATATTGCCCATTGGTGTGCTCTGTATGAAGTCGGCAGGGCCAGCTTCACAGACATACAGCCTGGGCACAGGGCCTCAGGTCAGCAGAGAACCGTGCTTGCTTTCATGCTCTGCTGTCACAATTTTGAAAGTCTTCTCTCTTTTTTTTATTTTTAATTATAGGGCATGCTTTATTTTGTACAGTGTAATCAGATTGATATAAGATGGCATCAGCCAGTGAGCGTCTTGTTTTGAAACAACTTGTGGAAATAGATTTTTATCCCTTTCTTTAATCCTAATTTGATGCTGTTAACCAATTCTGTTATTTAAATCGACTATTAAGATTGGAATCAATTTGATTTATCAGAATGTATTTCCTATTAATAGGGCTTTCTTTTTATCCTGCTTCTGTAATCTTCATTTTTTTTCCAGGTTTATTGAGATATAATTGACATAGAACATTGTTTTAAGTGTACAATATGATATAAAATGCATATATTTTACAAAACGATTATCAAAATAAGGTTATTTAACATATCCTTCACCTCATATAATTACAGTTTTGTGTGTGTGTATGTGTGTGTGTGTGTGTGTGGTGAAAATGTTTAAGAGCTAGTCTCTTAGCAACTTTCAAGTATATAATGTAATATTATTAGCTATAGTCATCAAGCTGAATAATATATCCCTAGAATTTAATCATCTTATAAGTGAAAGTTTATACTCTTGACCAGCATTTCCCCATTTCCTTCAACTCCCAGACTGACAACAACCATTCTTCTCTCTGTTACAGTGAGTTTGGCTTTTTCTTTCTCTCTCTCTCTCCTTTTATTTTTTTTTTAGATTCCACATATAAGTGAGATCATACAGAATTTGTTTTTCTCTGCTTGACTTATTTTGCTTAGCATAATGCCCTCAATATCCACCCACGTTATCACAAATGGCAAGATTTCATTCTTTTTAAATGGCTGAATAATATTCTATTATATACATAATATTCTAATATATATAATATTGCATACATATAATATTTCATCTATAAATCACATTGTCTTTATCCATGGACACTTAGATTGTTTCCATGTCTTGACTATTATGAATAATGTTGTAATGTATATAGGAGTGCAAAAGTCTCTTTGAGGTAGTGATTTTATTTCCTTTCAATATCTACCCAGAAGTGGAATTACTAGATCATATGGTAGCTCTACTTTTAATTTTTTGAGGAACTTCTATAGTGTTTTCTATAATGGAAATACCAGTTTACATTTCCACTAACAGTGCACAAGGGTATCTTTTTCTCCACATTCTTGCTAGCACTTGTTATCTCTTGTCTTTTTGATAATAGCCATTCTAACAGTTGTGAGAAGATATCTCATCGTGGTTTTAATTTGTATTTCCTTGATCATTAGCCAAGTGGATCACCTTTTCTTATACCCGTTGGGCATTTGTATGTTTTCTTTGGAAAAATGTCTAGGAAGGTCTTCTGCCCATTTTTTATTCAGATTATTATTATTATTGCTATGAAGTTGTATGAATTCCTTAAATGTTTCAGATATTAACCCCTTATGTGATATATGGTTTGTAAATATTTTCTCTCATTTCGTAGTTTGCCTCTTTATTCTGTTGATTTTTTCTTTTGCTATGCAGAAGCTTTTTAGTTTGATGTATGAAATTCTTAATAATTTTATCTTTGAACTTCCGTTGTAAAGTGAAGTCCAATGTGACAATGGAGCATGCACATGAACAGAGGAGATAGATGCAATATATATGTTTATCATCCCCTGCCTCCCCATTCACAAAGAACATTTGTAAAGCCTCACGAACACAAAATTCTGGTGGACTCATTATGTGTGAGAATTCAGTGAGTCACAAAGTGAGTACAAAGGAAGTGTGTTACAAAGGATGATGACATAGAAGGGAACTAAAATCCAGGGTAATACGTAGTTCTTTTTCCTTTAAATCCTTTCTTACTCATCAGTAAAAAAGAGAGTGATGGTATAATGTGCATACATCAAGAAGTAAAATAAAAACAGTTTATAGTTAGATTTGAATAGTGTATTCACTGTTCTGGTAAGAATAAAATGCTTATACATATGTAAGTTATAAAATATGAATTGTGTAATTTCAGCAATTCTACGTGACTTAAATGCTCTTATATTTGCATTTAAAATAGGCATTGCATAATATAAAATTGAATGGTAAAATTTATGTTAATAATTTACAACATTACTTATTTAGAATGAAACTTAACAGCAAATAAACACGAACAGAAGTCAAGAGAAAGAGACCGTGGAGGAAAGGAAATCTCTATATTTTAGGATCATTAACACCATTTTCCTCTTGCTCTTTGAACAACAGTCCCCACATTTTAAATTTGGATTAAACCCTATAAACAATGTAATTGGTTTTGAAAGTAGGAAATATTTATATCAGAAAATAGAAAATGTTGTGTGTCCCCAAGTAGCATAAGGTAAACTTCCCACTTTTTAAACTATTTTATATTTGAAGGAGCATCTTTCAATCTTGATTACAACAATAGTAATTGGAGTAATTATAGTATCGAGAATCCACCCAGGCAGGAAACATGTCAATCTCCCACCATTGTTCCACTCAACACAGCTCAGCAACTCGAAGGCTACCTTTTTGGTTAAGACAAATGATGTATGGCCAGTTGCTCCCACATGCTGCCTCCCTCCCTGGGAGCAAGATTAACGGCTGCCATATAATGTGAAATGAAGGACTTGAGTAACATTTCCAAATCATGCTGCCACCAAGGAAAATGTCATTAATTAGAAGCCAAGGAGCAAATAATTTGTAAATGAATTAGTAAATGAACATTATACTAGGGGTTCCAAAGACTTAATTTGCTTTTAGAAGATGAGCAATTTATGTATCCACACTGGTAAAATCGATCTATTAGAACTGCTTATTGCTAGTGCCCCCATCTAGAACTTTCTTATCACCTCCTTCTGTTGGGAAGAAGGTGCTGAGGGGAGTTTCCTTTCAAGGGGAGTATTTGCTCTCACATTTCTTTGGGGTCTCCATTGGTCCCCCAGTGATTGATCAAATCAGTACATCTCACCTGTGCCTCAAGTATCATCTTATCACTGACCACCTTCTCTAAAATCGTAACTTGCTATTAACCCCTTAGCTAAAGATCCTCTTGCTATTGTTTTAAAAATTTTTTCTGCCAAGGCAAAATCTTTGTTTTATTCACTATTTTATCCCTATGGCCTAAAACAATTCTTGGCCTAGAGTAGGTTCTCCATAGACACTTGTTAGATTAATAAATGTGTATGTGGGCTGTGTGTTTGTGTGTGTGTGTGTGGGGGGGGAGGGATGGGAGGAATTGGAGATAAAACAACTTTGAGAAAGACTGGATTAAACAAAACTCAACTATCTTCTTTATTGACGTACTTAACAGAGCCTTTTGATATAGCTCAATGTTCATGTAGGTCTTCAATGGAGATCTAGTATACAAGCCAATTGGAATATGGGACTCGATTTTTCCTTTTTAGAACAAATATTTTTTGAAACACATTTTAGGAAATGTCATCTTACGTGGTAATTTATTGATCTCAGAATTTTAAATGAAGATTTTACTGAAGTAAATCCACACCTTCCCTTCAGGTTCTTAATATTTTATGAGGCAGCCTTTCATGGGCTGATTAGAAAGGTGCTACCATCCAGGGAGGTCCTGCCCCTTCCAGGCTCATCATATTCTTATATTTCACGCAAAAATGAGCTTACTTTTGACCTGTATTTGACGCAAATGCCACAGTTTTCTTTACTCTGCCTTTTTGTTCTGTGCATTTCCCATAATTCTGCATGCTCCCCAGTCTCTCTCTCTTCCTCCTCTTTCACAAGAAGAACAGAAATTCCTCTAAGAGGAACAAAAGGACTTGATCTACATGTAATGTTCTTTGCACAATATTTAGCCCCACCTTGTACATAACGTGGTGTTTTCTAAATAATTTTAATGAAATGGTATAATAATATTGATCTCATTTTAAAGGACAAAAACCGAGGTAGATGTAAAAAAGTAAAAATAAAACAAAATAAAAACTCAGATTTTCTTAATTCCAGGTTTCAGAACCCTGCTCTCATAATTAATGTTAATGTAGAAACAATGAGACGCTCTGTACCTTGATCTGTGAGCCAAAATACAAACACTTTCAGAACAGAGTGTGAACTATCAACAGAACAGGATTGCAAGTTACAGCAACCTTAAGTAGAAATAACTTTTATTGTACTCTCAACACAAACAGGACCCGAACCAGAGAGCTAGTAAAATCACATAGCAGAAATACTGCAGAACAATATACCTATAAGTTATTGAGGTACTTCTAGACAAATTTTCAGATGTCTTTGGTAAAACCCATAAAAGTGTATTCATAGTTTAAGGGCTAAAATGTTACATTGTGTAGAGAAATGAATGAATTTTATAAATAAAAATACTTTCATGCTTGCATTTCTCTAATACGGGCATCACACTTGTCCTCAAACAATTAGCATTACAGCAACAACCTTGCTCCTGAAATTATAATGAGGAAATCTAATGAAGGATCCAACACGTGGGAATTTCCAAACGAGCTTGAATATAGTGCCATCAGTTTGACTGTCACGACTTTGAAATTTTACCCTAAAGTTTCTCAAGTTATGTTAGTTTCCTTTTGATAGAGTTAAATGATTAGTTTTGTATATCAGATAATTTTGGGGGGCTGAGGAGAGGTCCTATTTTTCTTTAAGAAACTTGCTTTTTTATTGTGATAAAATATATAAATAAAATTTACCATTTTTGCTATTTTTAAATGTACAATTTAGTGACATTGCGTACATTCACATTGTTTTGAAACTCTTACCACTAATCATCTCCAGAACTTTTCCATCATCCTAAACTGAAACTCGGTACCCATTAAACACTAATCCCTCATTTCCACTTCTCCCCGTTCCCTGATAACTGCATTCTACTTTCTGTCTCTGTGAATTTGACTATTCCAGGTACTTTATGTAAGTAGAATCATACAACATTTTCCCTTTTGTATCTGTGTTATTTCACTTAGCATAATATCTTCAAGGTTTGTCCATACTATAGCATGTGTAAGAATTTTCTTTTTGAAGGCTGAATAATATTCCAATATTTATGTATATATATTACATTTCCTTTACCCATCCATCTGTAGATGGATATTAGGATTGTTTTCACCTTTTTGGTTACTGTGAATAATTCTACTGTAAACATTGATGTATAAATATATGTTCAAGTGCCTACTTTCAATTCTCTTGAGTATAAACTTAGAAGTGAAATTGCTGGATCATGCGATAATTTTATGTTTAATATTTTGAGGACCACCATACTGTTTTCACAGTGGCTACACCATTTTACATTTCTACTAACAATGTGCAAGGGTTCGAATTTCTCCACATCCTCACCACCACTCAACACAGCTCAGCAACTTGAAGGTTACCTTTTTGGTTAAGACAACAGTCATCCTAGAGGGAAAACTTGCTTTATTTTTTATGTTTCATAAATATTTTCCTGATCATTTTGTGTAAAATTCTAGTTATGTGATTTCTAAGTGATTGACATTAGTTGTGATTTTTTTCAGTCCAAGAATATATTATCTTTTTTTTCTCTTCAGATCTGTTAGTTTTTTTAGGAGAGCATAGTAATACCGTATGTGTTTGTAACTGAAGATTTTGTATATATGTGTATTATCTATATCTATATCCTATATCTATCTCTATCTCTATCTACCTATATCTATATCTATATCATCTATCTATATCTATATCTATCTATATCTATTTCTATATCTATATCTATATCTATATCTATATCTATACTTATACCTATATCTATCTATATCTATCTCTATCTCTATCTCTATCTATATATCTCTATCTCTCTATCTCTAACTCTATCTCTATCATATATCTATATCTATATCTATCTATCTATATCTATATATCTATATATCTATATCTAATCTATTACCATCATTCTATTTGTTTTGGTATATTATCAATACCTACTGGCATAAGAATAATGAAAGTGAATATAAAACTACTAATAGAAGTGTAAAAAGGTAGGCCAAATTCTTTCTTCTGACATCTTTTTTTGTATGTATTTCTAGAAGTGGTGGGCTTTTGTTTTGGGGCTTGCTAGCGATAGAATTATATCTCTTTTTAACTTTTTGCATTCAGGTTTGCATCACACTGCCTCACACAGCTTGATAAATACAGATACTTCCTGCCTGTGAGGTTCTACAAGGGTATAGATTCTAGGCTCCAACGATGAATCATTACCTTTGTTAGAACCAACACCAGTAAGATGCTTCTATTAAATAAGACAAACAGGTGGCTCAATATTTTGTGATAATTTTTACAATCAGTTTCAAGTCCCATTCCCTCTTCTAAATTAAGTGCAAGGAGATCCATCATCTCAACCAGTAACTTCTATGTCAAGTTGTGCAGACCTCACCATATAGGCTCCTGTGATCATGTGTGTGAATCATAGCATTTATGCTGCCTAAGGCACCCACATATGAAAGCACAGCCTAGACTTAGCTGATTAAGTTGTAGCATAAAACAACACTTCAGTAGTCAGGAGCATGACAGCCCACTATGGTTTATTGGACCAGAGAGTATAACATCGTAATTTACTTCTCTAATACATGTCATGTTCTCTCTTATTGTTTCCCCTTATAGAGTGAAATATGTAGGTTAGAGATTGCTGTACAAGCTTCATGTGTTATGCCCCTCCAAAATTAGAGAGTAACAAACTGTCTTTATTATGCTGTGCCTTTGGTAAGGTGCCACAAATCACAGAAACCACTGCAGGTGAGCATCTACTGGTTTAAAAAGTCAAGGCAAACTAAAAGACTTCATGTCTCTGCCCGAAGCTATTTTTGAACTACAGTACAGCTAGACACAATTATTATACTTCCTGGCCCTTACTTTTTATTGTACGTTCCTAACCATTTTTTTTTCTTTCTTATTGACAGGAAACCAGGATTTATAAAGTCTGGCTCAATGCAAATATTTAAAGACTTAATGTTTTTCCCTCCCCCAAAACATAACAATATAAGTTGAATAGTGTTTTGGTGAGTTTATTTTTCTTTTTAAACTGGAATTCATGGCTGTTCTCCAGCTCAAAATGGTACTAGTCACAGATAATTTAAAGAGAATAGCTTGCTTGTTTGTCAAGCAAACATGTGTAATCTGATGAAATTATTAATGTCATAGTGTTAACTCTCTTCTCATAAATACAGTTAACAGTGCTGACACCGCAATTATACTCAAATGTTCCGGCTCTTTACTTATTCGTTCAATCTGTCAGTCCAGTACGGGATAGACAAATTGTGGTGGGCATTTGACAATGCACGAAAGAGATATAAACCTCTTCTGATTAAACCTTGATGAAAGATTAAATGGTTTTGAATGCTTGCCAGATTCTTATGATATGACATTTTTAACCAGTGGTAATAAAAAATTCTATTCAATAGAGGTTTTTAAGAAAAAGATTGTAAAGTTGACATATATATACATATGCATATGTTAGATAGAGTAAGAAAGATCACAGTCACTTCTCATCTTGAATTTAAATGTTATAAACAAGATAATATTAGTTATGATACTGGCTGGAATTTTGTAGTCTTTTTTTCCTAACTGAAAAAAAAACAAACAAGCCCACATACTTGAACATTACCGATATTTATTGTCCTCTCTTGTCTTCAGTCTCCCAATGGAATAGTTGCTCATAGTATCCCATTCATAATGAGTGGTTACTACTTTCATTTTGTAAAATTCTGATTACAGGTTTTTTTTTTACCATATATATCCTGTTAGCAGTCAGGAATGAGTAAAGTTTTAGAGTATGTATCAATCCTTTTATTGTTAAACTTAGTTCACATCTTTTCATTTTTGGCTTTAAATCAAATAAAAATAGACCAGTTTATAACACTGGCTAACAATTACAGAGCACTAACTATGTCCCAGTAGTGTCTAGGCACTACTTTAAATCATTTAATCCTTATATGAATGACTACTAGTATTTTCTGTCTTTTGGAGATGAGGAAACAGGAACAGAAAGGTTAAATAACTCCCTTATAGTTACACAGCTAGTAATAAGGGTGCTAGGATTTGTTTCTAGATATATTACCAAAAAAGTTGTAATAAACCCGTAGAATCAGAACCTATCATTATTCTTATCTTCTTAGATTTACGGATGATTATAAAGCCCTTTTGCTCCATAGATTAACTTTATCCTCTCAAATTTTCCACCCCGTATAAAGAAATCCTTAAAGAACATCAAAAAGTAATTATAGTATAGATTTTTAAAACCTATCGCATTGTAGGCTGGTAATTATTAGTGTTTATATTAAGAAATACACTACACTGAAGATTTCTTTAAATAAAAACAAAACAAAACAAAAAACTTCTTGCATTTCAGTACTGTTAGTGCCAGGAGCAAATGCATCCATTATATGCAAAAAGAAATGAAGAACCCTGATGAAGTGATCCTAGCTACCTAGACCTTTTTGTTGGCTTACTCGGAGCAGATAAATTGAAATAATAAAGAAAACTGGCAGCTTTCTACACAGTGTTATTGCTGAAACCTTGTTGCAAATTCAGAAAAAACCTATAAAAGTCATTTCTGGCCCTTTTCTTCTCTATATATTTGGTTACAGAAATTGCGTAGTCGTGTTCTTTCTTTTTTACTATTCACAACATACTGCAAAACTTGAGTGAGGAAAGATCATTTTAAGAGGTGAAGAGGGTTTAAAAATAGTTAATAGAAGGGAAAAAATTATCAGGTAGAAAGGTGAGAACAAAGCAAATTCACCAAAGGGGGGAAAATTGTTTACCTTTTCAACTGTGTTAAACAGTTGTTTCCCACTCTGAAAGTTCATTATATTTATTTGTCATCAGGGTAATTGATCTACACTTGTTACTAAGCTTGTTGCTTGCTTTCTGATAAACGAATTCATTAAGTTCGTTTCTAATCTCTGTCTTCTAAATTCAATAAGCATTATAAAATTTCTTTCCTTGTATGGGAATTCGAAGGTCTTTTTTTTTCTCCCCCCTCAACAGCTTGAATTCCTGTATTCTGATTAAGATAGATGAAGTATTTGCATTCTATCCATATTCATAATCTTCTTTCAGACTAAACCTAAAATACCACATTTGTTGCCCAGGCAGACACAGGCAATGTGTTCAGATTCTTCTGTGGTTTTTGTTTAGATGGATAAGGACCTATTCCTTTTCAAATTTAACAGAAGAGGTGGTCACTACGTGAATTCAGGCTGTTAAGAAACCGGAACAATCATCGTGTCTTTTGTATGTGACAGAAACTGTAATTAATGATTTCCCCCTTTTTTTCAGCTAAAGAAAAAATGAGAGATGTGCAGTTGACAGACATTTTATTAATAGTTTCTGCCAACTTGCATGCATAAAAGGTTTTATTGGTTGCAATACCAGTGTAAGAAAAAGTTCTTTTTGATGAAATGTTCAAGATGGTTGTTTTATGGATGAAAAATGAAGGCAATCTGTCTACCACTACTGAAAGTTTAGATTTCAATAAGATTAAAACTATTGTGACATTTCCTATTGTGTTATTTAGCCATCTGCCTCCTACTGGTCCAATCAATGGTGACATTACCTAGGTCCTCTCTATTTAACAGAAGACCTGCCAATATTGCGTCTCATGGTTAGTTTACAAAGGAAATTTATTATTGATAAAGGTGTTTGCATATTGGTGATTGCTGTTCTTCCTATAAAGTGGAAATTCTTTTGTTTCATGTTTAGGGTTAAATATTCAGCTTGACAAACAACAGTGAATGTTTGTATCCCTTAGAAATCTAGAAATTGCAAGGAAGCAACAAGAAATGTACAATGACAAACTTCTATCAGATGTGTCATGCATACACATAACTTTATGTAAGCATCTATATGAATTTAAGTAAGCATCTATTATTTTTTTTGCTCAGCATTTAATTAAAAGCACATCTTCCAAAATGTTTTCTCAATACTGACATGTTAAATTCACCTGAATTAGAACTTTTCCTCTTTTAAAATTGTTTCATGCAAGTTTTTCTTTAGGATAGATGTATTGTTTCAATGGTTTCTGCTCATCAGTTAAGAGAGGAGAAACACATTTACCACATGAATTCACCATAAACCAGTGAAGGTATTTCACTGTACCTTGCTTAGTCCTTTATTACAAAGTCTTTGGACTTTGTGGCAACCCAAATAGAATTTAATTAAGAAATGTGAAACATAAGGCACTAAAGCGTTGTAATCATTGACAAACTTGTAAATATACCTGCTTTATTTTCCTTATAATCATCATCATGATTAATTTAAACAACCCTCAGTATTTGCCCATATCTTTTACAAACCTCAATTTTTAAAAGTCTTAAATAGCTCATATTTTGGGAGACGGTAGGCAGCTGGAAATGTGCTCTATGTACATTGATCTTCCAGCAGTCGTTCATTTCTCTGGGAATTTTTATGTAAGCTCCCTTATAGGGAATATGCTAATGACGCCCACCATGATTGCTGGTTTTCTTTGAATCGTTATTCCTTTGTGGGCAAAGCAATCAGAAAAGGAGAACAGGAGATTTCCTTCTTGCTTGTGTGCCTTCTTCAACCATCTGCTCTATCCTGATTCATTTGAATAAGATCTGCAGTTCTCAGATTCTTTACTCTACATTCTAAGGTATTCAAAAGCTTCGATGGAGTTAACGGTTATTTATCTGTGTCACGATGTGGTTCTTTGGTGAGTTCTAAGGGTAAACTTTATCCAGAGTTTACATGGGCAGATTAATTTTAAGAAAAAAAATGATATTGTAGGTTAGCAGCTTCATTATTTGGAATGGATCAGTTCTGAACACTTTTGCTATTAATGGCTTTGAGCAGAGACATTGCAGAAAAGAAGAAAAAATGTAACTGATGTAGTAAAACAAAGTATTTCAAGAAAATGATTGTTGATTTGAAATCTCCCAAGGTGAAGAAAAGTAAAACTAATGAATTGCAAAGAGAGAGAGAGAAGAATATTTGTGAAAGACAAATGTTAATGTATACTTTCTTTTAAGTAACATTTTTAGGCATTCTGACAAGAATATGCTAGACTAGTAATGAAGACTTTTGGGTGACGGTCCATAACCTGCTACCAAAGTTCTGTGTACACTTAGGAAAGTTACTCAAGTTCTCTGAGCTTCTGTTTCCTCCGTGGTGACACAAAATCAATGTTCTAGGTGATATCAAAGGTTTCTCCACCAGTAAAATTGTGTGACTGTTATTTATTTCCATGAAATATATTGCAGATAATGGAAAGTAACTCTATGGTTTGGCTTTAGCATGGGCGTTCGATCTTGCTCAGGGAAAAGCCATTTCAAAATATATGAACCACCTTCAGAAGAAGGATTCAGAGCTTTTGGATTACACTTTTAAAATTGATGAGAATAGACTAAATTTTAAAAATGAGACACCATATCTTGCTTCAGTTTATATGGAATGGATAAATTGCTAAGAAGGTTGCTGATTGATAGAAGCACGTCTTCTACTTCAGTAAGTAAAAATCAGCAAGATTCTGACACTCCTAGCAAGACAGAACTAACTTAATATGCAGAATTGGCATTTAGGCAAGAGAGTTTGCAAAACGTGGTACTATTAAGTCAGTGAACGCTGTCAAAACATGAAGGAGATGTAAGTTTGTGAATGTTGACACTCTTTGGGTATTCAGCTCATTTAAAAGCGAAGAGAGCTATTAATGTAAAATTGTTTTGGAAAGTGCCTTGATCTTGTCCTACTCACCCAAGAATTCCTCTTATTTTCTCCATATCAAGAATCAGACTGAAGACTGCCCCCATATTTTAAACAGTTATGAGAATTCAGCTGCCCCCATATTTTAAACAGTTATGAGAATTTTGAACAGGTACATAGTATCTAGTGACCTAAACTTCTGATGAGTCTGCTTGCTTGTGCTGTGAATGACCACTGACCACTCTGTGTCCTGGTTTCTGTTTGATAGTTCTGGCTTATTACAAACTCAGTGGCAAAAGCCAAGACAAATAGAAATGACTTTACTGTTGTGTTTCAGCTGACCAGAGATAAACTTGTGCCCCAAATAATCTTCACTACCTTCCTTCTACATATCTCAACAAAGGGAAGAAATGTACAACCACTCTGTCTTCTGTTCTGATGTAGTATACGAATAGAACACTTTTGAGAAACAGAACTAAAAATAAGAGAGCACAAGCATATCTTAATATTTCATGAGATAAAATTCCAAGGGCCTGAAATTAAAGATAGGCAGGTAGCCAGTGATATAGGGAGAGAGATATCTATTGCAGTCATTGATTTGATGGACAGCACACATTCTTTCTCTAAGACTTTAGCTTTTGGCTACTGTAATGCACTGTCTTGTAATTAGATGGACAGGGCAACCTGATATTGCATCTGCTCAGCTATCATCTTATTGCATTTACTTTTTTAGAATCTTGCTTTTTTATTTGCTCCTGAGCTATATTTCATAGAGCTCCCCGAGATTGAATAACTTTATCTCTTTTAATGGTTAGAATTGCATAGCATTTAGATGTGGGTATTTGTCACTAGTACTAGGATTATAATTTAAAAAAAAAATTGTTCTACTTTTGCAGATCTTTTTAACCTATCACTTAGATATACTTCTATATTTGTTTCTAGATTTAAACATAAACATTATGCATTTGATGTCAAAAGAGGTTATAATCCAGTTCATTTTATACTACTCATAAACTTCTATTCTCCAAATAAATGAACTTCCTGTTCTGTTTCTGGATGAGGAAGAAATCCAGAAAGGAAGTATATTCATCAGTCTCTATGTCAGCAAATTTCTGATCGACGTCAGTAGTATACTCTGCATCAGCACATCAGAACAGTATCTGGATGGCAATATTAAATGCCTTGCTGTTTGAAACATCTTTTTGAACCCAGAATATTGAACATTATATCCAATTTTGAGGATAATTTTATTCACATGAAATTAGTTTTTCCAAGTTTAGAAATGAAGCATTCTTAGTTTAAGTTTAAATATTGCTCAGTGATGATTTTCAACGATTAGAAACACATTTGTACTATAACACATCTAGGCCCAAGTAGTTCTCATTTAGAACTCATTTTTTTTTTCTAGCAATAATCTAAGTATTTCTGTTTTATTACATTTCTCATTCCCATGTGATCTTGTTCAATAGACTGTCATTATCAGAATAAAGTTCTTTACATTTAACTGAATTTTGAAGTTATGAAACATACACAAATCTACTTGAAAACCGATATTAAAGAAGTGAATAGAATTTAAAATGTTCTTCAACTCTTTGGTCGTTTCACAAAAATATTTATGTAAAAGTGTCTTCTCCTATGTATTTGCTTCTTGCTTTCCTTCTTTTGTTAATTCAAACCACATATGCAAAGTCACAGGAGTTTTCAACATATTAGGTAAAATAATCAAAATATTAGTTTGGAAAAAGGTGAAAGGAATATCACTGGAGACTGGCAATTTTATTTCCTACTAGCAACAAATAAAAGGTTATAATTAATGGACATACTCTTTACTAAACTATTTCACTGACTAATAAATATATTAGTATGTGTAACTAAGAAACCAGCAGTTTCTAAGTATTTGTGAGGACAATGTGCTTTAGACTGACATGTATATACATTTTTCTACATCTCCTCTTCAGCTTGCCTATTTTTCAAACTCTAGAGTATAACCTTGAATTGATCATATGAGTTGACAGTGTTATTGAATATACAACTTCAGTTCCTCAACAATATCTCTCATTTTCTTATATATCTTGATATATATTGGTTTATATTGCTTAAACTGCATGTGGGATTAGGCCTCTTTCATATTTCCTTGTTTTAAATTCATACAACAATTAGCCTGCCCATTATCTCCACCTGGTAGTCTTATCGCTTCCTGCTACATCTCTTAAGTCTTAGATACTTTCAAACAGGTGTACATTTTGTTGAAGTTACTTTTCCTCTGCTGAATCAACATTTGTAAGCTAGAATTAGAAATAAAAGTACTTAATAATCTGGAAATCAGCCAAATATGAGAAAGGTTTTCCAACTCATATATCCAAAGCATGAGAAATGCATATCCATGTGCTATCTGAATGTACAAAGGACATGGGAGTAATTTCTATAACTCTGAGGGTGAGAGATAAATTCAGAATCTACATGTTGTACTCTGAAAGAACAACAGAAATAATGATGTATAACTTGATATCCATTTTAAATAATTCCCATATGCCTATTAGCACTATACATTTTATTGAAGCTTCATCAATTTATGGTTGATTGTGCATTGATCTATAAATCAATTGATTTGGCTCTTAAAATCTCAGATATGCGTATTTTTTCTCTCAAATATGTAACATTTATTACAAAGATGTTGATATTTTACAATTATCTTTAGTTTGCTTTCAGAGACGACTTATGAACCAAACAGAAACATCAGCTCTTTTCAACCAATGGGGAAGATGCTAGGAATTGGAATAGAAATATAACAATAGCTTGGTTCCTGTCCTTGAGAAGCTTGTAGTGGGAAGAGCAGCCTTATACACATGATGTCAATAAAGTACAGCAAAAGAAGGATGCGCATACATGGGTTTGATCACGCATGCCTTTTCGAGCTTGTTTACTCATCTGATTCACTAAACAAGGCTACAAAAAACTCTTGCCTGTTTTCAAAACCACTCCTCTCAGAAATTACAATCTCCTCCTGAAGATGTTCAAAGGAAAGATTCATGTAGATTTTCACAAGAAAGCTAGCCCAATGGCTTATCTATAAAAGGCATTAAAAAAAATCTGTAGAAACTGTATACGAGGAAAATGTTATATATAAGGCAGAAGTGTTGGCTTGGTGGATGTTTAGTCATGTGGAGGTTAACCCTAAATCTTTACTTTTATGTGCTGATGGCTTTTGATCTGCAGTTCTTCACTTCATTCATCATTTATACATGATTCATTGATAGGTGAACCAAGTTGGACTGCTAATCAATGTTTGCTTGAGTGGATCTTTTCTCTACCCCAAATGTTTATTCATTGTGGAGGCGGGGGTGGTATTATTCTTCGGCAAACTTTCTAATGCAGAAAGGTCACAAGACTCAGGTACCTGTTGAAACCTGTGTATACTTTACCACAATGCTAAGAAATTATTATTTCCCTAGGAGACATGTATTCATTGCTCTTAAGGCATCTTAGAAAATAAGTTTTTAAAAATATTGCATTTAAACCAAGGCGTAGAAATATCGTTTAGACTACATAAAAAAAACATTTTGATGTTCATCTTTTTATTTGTTTCAATATCAAATACACTTCAAAGTGTACCATTTTAATATGTGACAGAACATTTTTATCATAAACATTTTTCTGAAATTACTTGAATCTTAAAACAGAGCAACATGTCTCCAGGCCTTTATTTGAATTAATTATACTTTTGCAGGTAACTTCCTCTTATAGTCTTTTACATTTTCCCTATGAATTCTGATCTTGAAAATCTCCTTATGATTTCGATTTCTTTTTCCAGTTTCTAATTGTTTTTTATTTTCATACTTCAAGCCCCCTTTTTTTTTCAATTTCTTGCTTCTCTTCTCTGGACTCAACTTCCCAATCTAAGCTGAACTAATACTGTTCTATTGAGGAACATCTGAATATCATAGTTTGTCATAGCATTCAAGGCATAGTGTATATTTATCCTCCTATGAAGCTTTTAGTTTTTCTTCTGAATTTTCCCTCTGAATATGGGTTTTGGCTTAATTACTAAAACAAAACATTAAAGAAGCAAAACAAAAATAAAACTAGATTTTCCAGACATTTAGTGGGTAGAATCCATTATTTGCTTATACTAACTTCACTTAGATTTCCTTTATGGGGAGGGTATCTGAGATATGTAAACTTTCTAGTTTTAAAGACTAACAAATAAATTATATTTGGAAATTTCAAAATTGTTTTCTTAGCACAATGCATGGAAAGATAAAAAAATTATTGTAACGATACATTTCCACCTTCAAGATGGCTATTATTTCTTTTTAAGAGGTGATGGTTTGTGTAAAGTTTTCCTGTTCATAAAACAAAGAACTAAAATGCTACCTACATCATGTACAAGATAACCTACTTACACAGCTCGTAATTGAAATAAAATTGAATGGCATCATAGTTTAGGGAAGAAAACTAAAAGTGGCTCTCCCTGCTACTGGTTTTACTCAGTACTAAAGGAAAATCCTTGCAAGTGTTGTTTACATAGTACAAAATCCTTGTAAAGTCATAGTGGAACAAGTCTGCTATCTGACCCAGCCTTTAGGGCTCCTTAAACACCTGCGGATTTATGGAGTTCAGACGTCTACAAGGGTCTGTGTAGAAGTTCATTCAGAAATCTGGAGCCCAGCTAAAATGATCTGTTGACATGGGCAAGCTGTTTTGTTTCTCTGTAGTCCAATCAGGCTTTTGAACTAGAAAAGAGATTAAGATTTAAGAATGTACTCTTTAAATAGATTTAATAAGAAAAAGTAGGTATATTTGTTTTTTTTTTAAATCTACTTGTGTGATTTTGATCAATTAATCTTTGAATTTTGTTCTTAAATTTAGATTAATAAAAGCCAAATCACCAGAGACTTCTTTCCCCATATTATGTGTGCAAAAGTAGTCCCCAGCAGATACACACATACATCTGGTGAATGGAGCTGGCCCTTTTATATTGAAGACTTATGCAATTTAAAACATGAAAACCTATACCCTTTAGAAACTTATATCCTTTAAAAATGATCAAATATAGCCACAGAGTTGTCTTAATTAACTCCACAATTGCTTTCTTTTGGAGATTTGATTGAGTCTTTTGAAAATCAGAGACACCATGATTTAGAGAATGTTCAGTCTTATTTTAGAGAGTTTCAAATGAGCTTATCTTACAATTGTTAAACATGTGTCTTCCATTTTCATCTTAAAAGTTTTATGAAAGGAAATATGCTTGAAAATACCTTGTTTAAGCTAAAACATCAAGCCACATCCAATGTAAAAAATAAGCTGGTCAATATCTCTCCTATTTTTATTCTCTAATCATTCTGTGACTGACGGCATATGTAGAAATGTGGGTAAGACCTTGTTATGTCTGGCTTATTGATTCTGTTTACACATTGCTTAGTTTTTTGTTTTTGTTTTTGTTTCTTTTTTGCTTCTTGCAAAGAATGTATATTCCTATGCAGTTTTAGGTTTTATGTAGTTATGAATTACCTTGAAATAGATATTACTGTTTAGCAGATAATCATTGGCTTATATATGTACTGCTCTGTTCTCTTTTATTTTTATTTACTCCAAGAATATTCTGTTATTTGTCAGAAAACTTCTATGCTTCTAAATGCACAAAGATGTTTGAGCTTTCAACCTGGTGTCTTCATATTCTTCTTTACTGGATCATCTATTTTATCTTGTTAGGATACAATGATCACGAATCTTTATTAAATGGGTTAAGTAAGGTGCAATATTAAAGGCACTTATCACTCTTAACTTGAACTTAAAGATCTAAAGAATGTCCCATCAAGGCTACACAAGACATAGTTTTAGAAACAATTCTAAGTTTGAGTTCAGGTTTCATATAAACATTAAGTTTGAGTTCAGTTTTTATAAGTCTCCTGATGGATACCTGTTTTATTAGTGAGTCCAGGTCCTGAGGATGACAGTTTGTTTACCCTTGTGGTGTCACAGAGTAGTCAACTTCCTACAATAAGTTTGAAGAGAAACCAAGTAAGAAAAATAATTCCAAAACTTGGTAAATTCATTCATAAATATATTGGTGAGAGCAGGAGTCAATGAGGAGACAGTAACAAAGTTAAATAGAAATAGAGTGGTGTATAATATGTCTCCATATGCTTACTATAAAATATAAGAATGCATATTATAAAGCTGTAAGCCTTAAGATGATAATCTATAAGAAGGAATTATTTATATCACATCCACAAACAGAACCCTAGCTAATATCTACTGTGTTCATAAATGTGAAGTAAAGATGTATTCATGCTGCGATATATTTTAACAGTTTTATAATTACTATTATTCTACTCCCATAAAGCACTGGTAGTGATGAAGTTAAAAGAAATGGAAAAATACTCAATTAATTCTTATAATGTGATGTAGAAATTTATGGCAACTAATATATATGACTAATCCAGGCATTCTGGTTTCAGCTTCTGAATCACACAGACAAAATAAGGTATAAATGGCTATTTGCCTCATTTCTTTATAACAATTTACATGTGTGAATTCAGGACAAGAAAAAAAATAGTGATTATATATTTTTTGAATTAAAAAATTTCTTTAATGTATTACTTGGGTAGTAAAATTATAATATACATTTTTAAGGAGTACTGAAATGAATCTTCCATTAGCACTTTCCAAGGGAAAAAGAATGAAGAACATATAATACTATATTCAAGTTTTTTTTTTGGCCAGAACTATATTCTGTTCTTTATGCCAGAAATAATCAGTATTGGTTTTTCCTAAAGTCCAAATAATTGATTAATGCAGACATAGTGGTGCTAAACTATTGAACAGTTTGATATTTTAAAATAACATAAGCAGTTGATGGATTGGATTTTTATTTTTCAAGGTAATGTTTAACCTTGTATAGATACAGTCTTTTCAATCTGAAACAGGAATTAGTGAGGTCTGTTAGGTGACAAAGAGCTGTAGAAAACAGAAGTTGTGAACACAATGTCTCTGGAAACATCAATGGAAATGTAGATATGGGTGAAAAGGTCTAAGGATTTGCTGGTTATTGGCTTGAAAAGATGGAAAGTGGATCTGTGTGAGATGGAGGGGAAGAAACAGAGGAGAACTAAATATTTAGAGAGGACGAAGTTAAAAAGTAGGAAAACAAAGAATCTACATAGGTGTAACTACATTGGAGTAGGATATATCTGCAGTTTTCAGTGTTTTCTCACCCTCTGGGAAAACCAGCCCATACTGTAAATGGGGCCAGAAGTGGGTTATGGAACATTGTAACCTCATTTCACCTTATTTAGCTATGTGCCAGAGATCTCAGCAGGTAGTTCAATTAACTCCTACTAGTTAAATGAGAAGAAAATGAGGTTACCCAGATTAACAAAACAGAAATCTTTGTTCTCCTCCAAATCAGGGGAAGGAAGGCTTCTGGCTGCCCACAGCTGGTCCAGCCCATGCAGTTGCCCATTTGCCCAAGAGCTTCTGAGCTAAGGTCCACAGCTCCTCCCTGAAGCCTTACCAAAGACAGTGGAAACAACCATAAAACAATGACTAAAGAAAGTGTTAAAAGTGAAGTTGAATATTGCATTCTTCTAAGTTATTTCTCTCTCCTTATGGAGTGAATATATAACCCTAGTAGGGGAAATATTTCTCATGTGCTTTTATATCTGAGAAAATTTGAACAGGAAAGTTTTATTTTCTCTAAAGCTTGAATTTTGTAGAATTATTTCTTTATTATTATTTAATATAATTTATAGGATGTTCTAGTTTAGAAATGTTAATTAGCTCCTCTATCATTCTCATAAATAATTATCTAATTCTGTAGTTATGTTTATAGTATGTTTAAACTAATTGTCATTAGATACTGATAGAAATAACTAGAAAACATTTAATAAACAAATATTTTTAGCATTACCTAAAGTTCAAATTAAATTTCTTTAATTTGTATCTATTTTCAATTTTAATGAGTAGTTTTATTGATAATGACTGATTTTAGCAAGTAAAGAAATGAAAAATACTGAAATATGCATATGTTGTAATCTGAGAATACAAAAGTTTAGGACGTCTCTTCATTAGTGTAATACACATGTCGATAAAATTATTTTTACAAGTAGTAGTTAATTTTTTAAAGTAGTTGTTAATTTATAAGTAGTTGTTATTTTTACAAGTAGTTGTTAAGTTATTTTAAGGCATTATATTGTGATGGTTGAATGTAGGCGCTATCATTAAATTGACTGTTGTGAATTGCTACTCTGGATGACCTTGCTTTTTTGCACCTCAGTATCTTCATCTGCAAAATAGGTTTAATAAAATCTATATATACATCAGCTAATTTTGCTATGGGGATAAAGTACGTTTATAAAAAACACTTAGTTGAATAATGAATGCTGGCCATTACTATTAGTCTATTATTAATATTATAAATCAAGTAAATTTATACAAATGTGTATTTCTTTCCCAATATGCTCTATACCTTCTGCTATTTAAAAAAATATTTCCCATATGTTTTATACAGAAGAATGGTAGGTTTATACTACAAGTTCTTAAAAAAAAAAAATTGAAATATAACTCTGTTTCAGGACAAGTTGTCCAGATAAACATCATACAGTTCTTAACTGACCGAGAATATCTCAGTTTCATCTGGTAATACTGGATTAGGTATTTATAATATTTATATAAGAAATGACTGTAACTAACATTTACTGTGCTAAATACTTGACATCACCTAGTCTCTGTAACAGTTTTGTGAGTTTGATATGATTTTGTTTATTTTACAAATGATAAAACTAGGCTCTGAGAAGTTCAATTGTTAGGCCAAAGTTACATGGTTAATAAAGTTTGAAACCCTTAATAAGGCTTAAGTTCTTCTAGTTGCCCTTGTCGGTTGCTTACAAGGCGAGAGATTCTGTTCCAAGGTAGGTAGTTCAGTATAGAGTGTTTAGTAGGTTTCTAGCCTTGTGCTGTATAACAAGGACTGCCAACTCTGTCATGAGCTGGGCGATTCCAGCCTATGACTTAACTTATCTGAATTTCAGTTTCCTTACCTATAAAATTCAGAATTGTAATGAGAACCAAATTAGACTATATTTAGAAAACACTTTGCATACAACTTTAGTATGATGTCTTATGATGATAATTAAAAAAAAATGATCTTGAAGTTGAGCTAATAAATGAAGACATCTGGTAGGTTGCTTAGAATACTATATAAAAATGAAGTAATTTTAATGAGCTACTTAATTCCCTATCTCCATATCTTAGGTATCTGATGTCTAGAGAGTATACAAAGGGTTTAAGAAGAAATCAAAGAAAAGCCAAATATTTTAATCAATAACTCTTATCTTGGGGACAAATCCAAGAGATGTACAAATTAATCATTAAATAAATAAAAAACGTTATTAATATAATATCTTTCATGCACGACATACGTCAATATAATTTATAAAGAAATGAGTTAAATACTGGCATACAATAACAGTATAGAAAAGCAGAAGATATTATGCTCTCATATGTAGCTCACTGCAGGCTTGGATATTAGTGCCCTTGTTATTGAAGACCTTCAGTAAACAGAATGCATCTAATAAACATCACATTTTTGTCCCATTAAAACAAGAAAGAAACCTCAAATGAACATATGCAGATGCTGACATTTTTCTCATAACTTTGACTGATCAACAAGTACCACAAAAAATGCTAGAAGCAATCAACACAAACTTTGAAACGCAGAGAAGCATTGAAACAGTGACGCCTGGTAGAGACTTCCTTGGGGTGCATCATTAAGGAGAATCTGAATGCTGCTACTATTAATAAGACTACAAATTGTAGCCGATCAAACCAGAAGGAGCCTTGAATGTATTTGCTGGGAATTGCTTAAGGCTTAAACACCAGGGACTTGAAACAAACTGTTCTTATCACCTTTTTCCAAACAGAGATTTAAATTTACAATGAAAGTGCCAGCACCAGCTGTACTTAAAGAAAGCAGCACATGTCTCAATGAGATCCAAGAAAATGGAATGGAGCCCAGTTCAAGCTGGAGGTGTCATCTTGCTCTAGCCAGCTGGGTGACACCAAGCTGAAAGTGATGAGGTGCTAATTAAAGTGGATGAACAGAGTCTCATTGTAGACACCTGCCAGTGGCCTACGCAGGATCAGCTAGAACCCTGGGCATATTGCCCAGCTTGGCTGCAGGAACTAAGTGTGAATTCTGGCATGTCTTATCTGGTACCTCACCTTTCAGATTTTTCCCATTATGGTTTTAGTTGGAGATGATGACTCCTTTAGCCCCCTGCACCTATGTTCCTGAGGAATAATTACACATGATGTAGCATTTTGAGCACAGACCCTTTCTGAAAGTAGGAATTAAAACAACAATAACAGCAACAACAACAACAACAAAACAGACTAAAATCTATGTTTAAATGAAAACTCAAGCTGCATAAAACACAGATGTACTATACTTATGGGGAAAAAGCAAAAATAAGACCCCAGATCTCTTCAGTTTTGCAATAGTGTCAGATTCGTTCCATTCATACTTATTATCCCTTTTTCTATTGAAACTACACAAGATAGCCAGAACTACACTACATAATGATGGATCATTTAGAAATGATTTCAGTAGCCATAGTAGCTGCTTTTCAAAACGGAACATGACATGACCTGAAGCAACTGATCTACTAAAATAAAGGACTCAGACACAGACAGTAATTTAGTGGTTACCAGAGAGAAGGGTTGGGGGGCAGGAAGATAAAGACAAAGGGGATCAAATATATGGTGACAGAAGATTTGACTTTGGGTTGTGAACACAAAATGCAATATGTAGATGATGTATTATAGAATCGTACACTTGAAATCTATATCATTTTATTAACCAATATCACCCATGTCATCCCAATAAAATTTAATTAAAAAATAAACGAAAAACACCTTTTACCTATTTAAAATGATAACTCGAGATCACCAAATGATAATTTTAGGTTACCAAAATTTTCATGAGTTCAGACAGTACATTAATTATCCAATACGCCGTATATTTATTAAATGTTTATGTGCATCTGTTTAGTTTTTCATATGATTAGTAAGCAGATCACTGAACCTATTATCCACATGATAATATGGCAGTGCCAGGGAATACCATTCTGTTGTGAAATTGAGGAGTTTGTGTAGTTTAAATTTCTTCTCCATCTAAAAGACTTGTCTACAACAGTCCTGAGTCTGAAGCCATTACTTTTCTAGGAAACTTGTTTCTTTGCTCTATAATGCCATTTTTAAAGAAGTTCCTTGATAAATTGGCTGAAATCTATATTTACATAATTTCTGTTCCAGTTCTGCTCTCTGTTGGAATAGAATAAACCCACCTCTCCTTATACATGTTTTCTTCAGGTTGACATGAAAATGTTATTGCCTCTAAAGTAGTCAGATGTCAGTAGAAATGCTGGCTGCACAGATTATTAGCCTAGTGTCTTTTGGGGCAAGTTACTTAACTCATTTAGTGCCTCCATTTTCTCATCTGTAAAATGGACATCATAATCCATCTCAGAGGGTTGTTATGCATATTATATGATATGGCACATATAAACCATACCAAAGTACATGGTGGGTACGGAGTATTGGTTGCCAGCAATGGGCAGCCAATCTGGAGAACAGAGGGAAAAGTTTGTTTAGATAGGAAGAGTCTGTGAAGAGAAAATTAATTTTATTTTGCACAAGTGGAACTGAGATATGTGTAGGAACACAAAGCCAGCATTTAGGAGGCCTGGTCTGTGCAGGTAGACATGGGCATCAGAGATATAAAAATAGTTTAATCTGTGGTTGTCACTACCATTTGCAGGGTCAAACATTTGGAATGAGAAAGCTAAGGACAGAATCTAAGAGAATACTTAGAGGAGGAGGGGACAGACCAGGAGCTTGAGAAAGATGTAGGATGACTACAGAAAAAGCATAAGGCCTTGTACATTAAAATAACACAATGGCACCTGAAAGAAGGTGTAAAAATAGATGTTTAATGATGCACCACAAACTGGAAATTTAGATAGGAAATTTGTGAGATTCCAGTGGAATGAAATGGAATCCATTGTAAGGAGGTAAGAGATCAATGGGAGAAGAAAAATGGAAGGTAACTAGACACATCATTCTTTCAATAACTGTCCAGTAAGAGAAGGAGGAAAGATCTTGGCATAAAGAGAGGGAGAATAGGTAGAGATTTTCACTTTGAAATGGAGAAAAGTCCTTATTTCCATGGTAAATACAATCCATCTTTGTTTCTTCTTTTTGAGCACTGGGAGAATATTTGTCTCATACCTAAATTTCTAGCACTTTTTGTACTTTTCATGATTCCTGTAATTTTAGTTGGAGTGGCCCACCAATCAGGTATTCAAGTTCACTCAGTAGTTTTAGGTATAACAATGGAGAACTCAGAGATGTGAACTATCCTGAAGTAACCAAATGGTCGTATTCTTTTTTTTTTTCTCTGTTTGGTTTATGTTCTTTATAAACCATATATTGTTTTAAATTTAAGTTGTCTAATGTGAAGAGTTTTCTTCTCAGTGGAAAAAAATCCAGAACTAGTTCCTCAATGTTGACACAGCTAGGATTCCTTGACATTGATGGCAACTCTGGTTCCTTTGAACACTCACTGGCTTTCTTGTTGTGGTAGAGAACTTTACTTGCTAGAATAGAAATAGAAATACATGGCTTTTGTGACCCTACTCTCCTTTCCTGCATTGTGATTATGACACTTTTCCTATATGAATTGTAATAGCCTTAATTTTTTTCTAAATAACCTACTCTAGGAAAGTCACTATTAACACAGGTTGACACTTGAGTTGACAACAATTTGATATCTTTACACTGTTCCTTTTTCTCCTTAATTAACTTGTCTCTGTCTTTATCTTTTACTGCTCTCCTGTCTTTTGTACTTCTCTGCCCATCCACTCTCATAGAATACTCTTTCTAGTATGACAGTTCATTGTTGTTTTTATCCTTAAGAAAGATTAAATCATTTAAAAAATTATTATACATCATGATATTCTTTTTCTAAGCACCTATGAAATAATAGAAATTAATCTAAAGTTGTCCAGATTTTCATTTCAAGAAATACAAAAATAGAGATTTCTATTTCCATTTCATATAATTTTCTAAAATATGTATAAATGGTTTTAAAATCTTTTGATAAAGATCTCATCTATATAGCTTAAAGGCTAGTTGGTACCTTTGAATTAAGATGTCAGGCAGTGAAGAAAGAAAAAGAGTTGTTGGTACATAGACCAAAGTAATGGTAACTGTGATGGTTAACCTGTTCTTGGGGCATGAACTGATTATGCACACATCCTTTTAGCTAAGTTCACATACCCAGATGAAATCATCATCATCATCATATACTTTGAAATACAATAATCATGAATATGCCATGCATATATTTTTATGCTCATGAGTATATTTTTCAAAAATGTTCAGGTACAAACTTTTTTTAACTGGAAGTTTAACGTTTTATCATATCTTCATTGACATTGAAGTACAAAACTGATGTCAGCGAATTATAGAAACCTAAAGAAATAGAACACTAAAGCCTTAGAAGCCTAGAGAATTAATCATGCTGACTCTGAATGCTTTTAGGCTCTGGATTCTCACTGCAGCAATCATATAGCACCTAACAAGGTATTTTGTTAGAAAAGGTTAGAAACTGTACAGGTGGCAGCATATATCTTCTTCAAAGTTATGATCTTTCTCATTGTTGCTTGAATCTACATAAAATAATGATGAAAACTGTTCATCATACTCAAAACTCAATCTCAAACAAAATGGCCAGTAATTCATAAAACAAAGGTAATTGGCCATGAATGATGGAAGAAATTTCAGTAAAGATCTTACTGATTGAAAGCAGTTCAATAACTCTAAAACACTGGAAATATTTTAAGCACCACAAGCCTTAATATCAGACTATTGTCAAGGAAAATTTAAAAGAGTTCTTGATAGTATAACATCATGCAGTGATTTGACTATACTCTATAATTTCTAAAATGGACTGCATTTGCTGAACTCACCAGAAATCCCTCCTTTTATCTACCAGTCACTTCATACTCATTAAATGACATAAGCATTGCTTTTCTGAACACAATCGTTGAGTTTATTGAACATGTTAGCCTCTATAGGTAGAAAAGGAAGTATTTTTCCTCCAATTACTGACTTCAAACATATTATATCAGATTAATTTATTCATCCATTCAACCAATATTTATTGCATACCTACTATGTGTGAGTGATAACAAAACAAAACAGATAAAACAATTGGCCTTCCTGAAGCTTAAATTCTAACGGGGAGACAGACAATAAACATAATAGATCATTTCCTGCCTCTGAGTTCAGACATATTCCCTTGGTTTTCTGGTCTTTTTCATGTACTAGAAGTGTCACTTCCAGTTATTAAATTGTCTAGTTTTATCCAAACCCAATCGTTTATTTCACATCCAATTCAAAGCTCATTTCTCTTCCCCACTGCAGCCTGGCCACATTTGGCACCTCCAATAGGGAGAAGAGAAGTGGTCTCCTCTTGTTCCTTGCTCTCTCTTCTTTCCTCTTCACTAACTCCTGCTTCTGACTCCCTCTAACTGCAAAAAGGCCAAGCCAAATTTTCTAAGAGCTCTCTTACCACCTTCAGTTCCATGCATGAGGTACAGTAAGAGTCTCCTAAGAGTTTTTGCAATCCTACAGATATCTATCTGTGTAGCATAAAGTGTCATTCCCCTTTTTGGATATAAATCTAGACCTCAACAAATGGTTCTCTTTAGAAGTTCCTCTTTGCTCAGCTTGAAGTGGGGAGAAAGCACATCCCTTGGCCAATGGAAGGAAGATGTCAGAGTATTACTCTTGAGAGGCCTATATTTCTCTTTTACAAAGTATTCTTCACTCTCTAATTAGTCTTACAATATTAAGCTGGTGCTAGGATAAGCATCACAAAACCATTTTTACTATCTGTTATCAAGGCCCTCCTGGATGGTGTAGTACAATCGTGCCCAATAGAAATATAATGCAAGCCACATATGTGATTTAAAATCTTCTGGTAAGCATATTTAAAAAGCCAAAAGAAAAAGTGAAATTGATTTTGTTAATAATTTTATTTATCCAAATTAAATTTATGATTGAAATGCAGAATCAATATAAAAATATTTATGTTTTTTCATGTCACATCTTTGAAAATTGGTTTGCATTTAAAACAGCATATTT
>NW_011888803.1:4749521-4759934 GCF_000151845.1 Pteropus vampyrus | reverse complement strand
CTGCAAAAAGGCCAAGCCAAATTTTCTAAGAGCTCTCTTACCACCTTCAGTTCCATGCATGAGGTACAGTAAGAGTCTCCTAAGAGTTTTTGCAACCCTACAGATATCTATCTGTGTAGCATAAAGTGTCATTCCCCTTTTTGGATATAAATCTAGACCTCAACAAATGGCTCTCTTTAGAAGTTCCTCTTTGCTCAGCTTGAAGTGGGGAGAAAGCACATCCCTTGGCCAATGGAAGGAAGATATCAGAGTATTACTCTTGAGAGGCCTATATTTCTCTTTTACAAAGTATTCTTCACTCTCTAATTAGTCTTACAATATTAAGCTGGGTGCTAGGATAAGCATCACAAAACCATTTTTACTATTTGTTATCAAGGCCCTCCCGGATGGTGTAGTACAATCGTGCCCAATAGAAATATAATGCAAGCCACATATGTGATTTAAAATCTTCTGATAAGCATATTTAAAAAGCCAAAAGAAATGGTGAAATTGATTTTGTTAATAATTTTATTTATCCAAATAAAATTTATGATTGAAATGCAGAATCAATATAAAAATATTTATGTTTTTTCATGTCACATCTTTGAAAATTGGTTTGCATTTAAAACAGCATATTTCAGTTCAACTAGCTATGATCCAGGTGCTCAATAGGCTCATGCACCTAGTACCCACTGGGTTGGACAGTGCAGGGCTAGTCCCTCCCTTGAAAGTGGTGTAACAGTCACTTTTTATTCTCACATCTTGAACCTCAGCTGAAACTCTGGGACAACTTGAAAGTCAATTCAACATTGTGAACCTACACAAATCTTTCTAGCCTACCACATCACCCCTTCTGTCATTCCCACCCTCCTTCCATCATCATCCTCTCCTCCTCCACTTCTCTCCCCATGCCTGATTTATTTACATTGATTCATGTAGCTCACATAACAGACACTGGAGTCCTAGTAATGAAGAGAATTTCCATAAAGTGGTTAGAAAATTAATAAATGGGTTCTCAAATAGACCTCCTTGCTCTTAGTTTCCTTCCTCTTCCCGTATCCCCTCCTATTTTCACTCTCTCTTTCTTCCTAAAGAATTTAATATGTTAAATTATAATCTTATGTAACCTACTGGCAACTTGCAGTGTGGATTGGGAAAGGTGGGCAAAGAATAAAAGAAACTTCCTAATATAGTACTAAAATTTTATTTCTTGCCTTGAAATTTCATTATAATGCCATTCATTTAGGATCGGGGGTTAGAAGCCTAGGATACTACTAGGGCCCATAACAAGCTATATTTAGACTAAAGATTTTTTTTAGGCTATTGGATTTTCTAAGTTCTCTTCTCAATATTTTTGCTGAAATGAGCAGATAGGTTACATGACACATATTCAGAGGAAAAAAAAATACAAAGTTGCATTGGGGGAAAAAAACACGTGATAATTTCCTCAGATAAAAATAACATGGTTCTTTTTCTTTGTTTATCTGACTTTTATTTGTTTGTATATTCTGAGGTTCTTTTCCCTCTGTTTTACATGTAAGTCATGACACTCTAATGTCAAAGGAAAGAAGATTTGAATTACATTTCCCTACATCAGTATGGGGTTTCAAAAAAATAATAAAGTTATTTAGTATGTTCAGAGAAAGGTTATTGATTGTAATTTGAGGGTAAAAGATTGAAGAGTAAATACTCAAGCTTTCTAAAGCTGAGTTTTGACAGGAATTTAAATCATTTTCAACCAAACATTAATAAAACAACCAATATCCTCAAGGAAATAATAGAGATACCTTAATTTATTTCTTCTCTCAGAATTATTATCGTGACCAGGAAAAGGTAAGATGCTACCTTTAAAATAAAATATAAAATGTAGTTCTTATCCAGTTATAAGTAATAAAGATCTAATGTTTCTACAACTAAAGTACCTGGGAAAAATCCAATTAGGGCAATTATATTCTGTCTATATACATTTTCTCGACAATTTAAATTTGATTCAGGCTTAAAACTCTGTTTCTATTCAACAACTGTTTGAGCCTAGATGAGATGAAACATTTCAGTTGTTTATGTTATGAAATCCATAAATATTACAGTAAAATGCTTTGAAACCCTTCGATATTAAAATACCTTGCAAAGGGATTACATTATCTAATCATTAAATAAGATATTAATGAGTCTTTATTAAACCTTCCAGATAAACATTGTATTGACATATAGTGGCTACAGATATACTACCTTGAAAGCACATGGAGTATTTAAATATGTTTTCCATTTAAAATTCTCTTGAATGAAAAAATGGGCAAATTATACATAATTCTGAGTAATGCTAAAGTATTGATAAGAAGGTATAAAATATCTTTCTATTGATATGTTAAATCCCAGGGACGGATTTGGGGTGGTCTGAAAAAAGAATCATATCAGAGCTGTTCAAGAAACATAGGACAATACCTAGATGTTTGGTACTAGGTTTACTGAGGTATGTCAAGAGCAATAGTGTCCACTCTCATTTATGGAGTTTCTCCTATGTCATAGGCCTGCAATGTGCCTAACAGATCTTGTCTCATTTAGACCTAGAAAATATCTTCCCTATAAGATGTTATTTGCACCTGCATGTTACCAGTGAAGAAACAGACCACAAAAGGTTTAATTACTTGCTGAGGATTACACAATGAACAAAACAGCAGTCAGGTTTTGAAACAAATCTGTCGATTTCCAAGTCCAAACTCAGAGAAACGATGTTTTATAAATATATAAGTAACTCTACATGTTAATGAAGTCATTTAAAATTTACAAATTAAAATAATCGTATCAGTCATTTTAATTCACTTTTGAAAAACTCACTCTGTGACAGTTTAACTCACTTTTTGACAATCGAATCTTGCTTTTAGATTATTGAGCAGTTATTCTCCTTGCATGTTTCTTTGAGCTTGTTCTACTTCCAGGACTTGAAATACATAATCGTGTGACACATATGTATTACATAGTTTATAAAGACAAAACATTCAGAAAGAAGATAGGGTTCTCTCACTGGTGTATGTTTTTTTGACTTAAAAAATGTTTGTTTTTTTTTTTTCCTTTGAAAGACTTATTTGAAAAGCTATCATAGAAAAGTATCATGGCAAGAAATAAATTTGTAAGTGAGAGTTGAGGAAATTCAAGGTAGTGACCTGGCAACTGAGAGTATAGAACTTAAAAAAGGTTAATGGTGACGAGAAAGAAAAGAGGGAAGGCAGGGAGCAGTTGGGTGAAGAACTTGATGAGAAGGGAAAAGGTGGATGAGAGCATGGGAAACAGAAACAGAGATAATTATGGATTTACAAAGCTCAGTTTATGTGGAAACAGGTCCTTGAGATGGGAGGCACAGGCTATCCATTTTCAGATAATTTTCCCAATGAATGTATAATTTGACAAAGACTAGAGCACAGACATAGATGCATATAACTATTAGTTCTATGTCTTCCTTCCTGGCCCTTTGGATGATCCTAGCTCAGTGTTAGCTGTATGAGTCTGAAAAAAATGAGTTAAAGAAGGGAAGAAAAGCAAGGCTAAGGAACAAATGCATTTCTAAAGCCTATAGCAATTCCAGAAAACCTAGAGAGGCTCTGGGTCATCTATGTTGTTCAACAACCCTCTGCATGTACCTCCTCGGTGCATAAGCATTTGTTAAGTATTGCTGTCAATTCCCAAGGCAGACTCTTATCCAGACCTATAATTCTGAGGCTAGTTTAGGACTGAAGAAGCCTCTGGGAAAAGAGGATAGAGAGATGAATTGGATAGGATGTGTTTAAGAAACACACTGGCAAGGTGTTCATAACGAGCGAGGGAAATGACAAGAAGTCTGACAGTAGCATTTTATACAGGAAAGCAATGAGCCTGAAAAACTAGAGTCTGAAACAGAAAAGTCCACTCTAATGAGATACAAAAATCACTAAGGGTCTTAACTTAGCTCTTGCATGAAGCCTGAAGAAAGGAATAGAGTCTGTCTGTGGGTTTTGGATAAAGGGAAAGAAATAGGTAACATTGAAAAGGAACCCTTTTCGTGCTTAAACTGGGATACCAAAGATAGCTAAAGATAGGAAATTGAATGAGAGCTGAACACTCAGAGGGATAACAGTTGATCTGTAGTAATTGAGGGGATGAGAGTATAAAAAGGAAAGTAAGAATGAAGCTCAGAGAGGATGAGAGGCTGTAAGCAAGTTCGGCAGAAGCGCTGAGTATGGTGATGTGATCCTTCCCACAAAAGATAGCAAATCGAGGAGCTGTGTGCCTGAAATCAACTGGAAGATGGAGAAGCGTTTCTTTTTATGATGTATAGGAGAGAACATTGGTTTCTTTTCAGACCAGTTTAGAGAAAACTGAGGCAGAAAGCATAAATAGCCATGTTTCCCATATTTCCCAAATTTTGCTGCATGTTAAAACCTTCCAAGAAGCTTAGAAAAATCTCTCTTGCACCCCACACCAAGAAATCAGAATGTGTGGGCTGGAAGCCAAGTCTCTAAAAGTAAAAAAACATTTTAATTCCCCAGGTGATTTTAATTTTCTGCAAAGTGTGAGAACTATTTCTAAATCATGCCTTGAAATTTTGGAGGGAAATCGAAGGGCAGTTGGTGGATGGATTAATCAAAAAAGGACAGAAATCATCTCTTGATATGGGAGTGTGGGTTATTAATGACCTGCACAAACCCTAACATTACCACTTACTGGGCTATATTTGTTTCCTTGACCTCTGACTTTCACTGAGGATCCCTGACAGTTTATTTTTGTTATTGCGATGCACTGGATTTTCTCTTACTATCTCAGTATATTAACATACTGAGCACACAAATTTCAGAACTTTGTATGTCAATTGAAAAATGAAAAATGCTAGGTTGATGAAAACTTGGCATAAATTAGTCACAACATATTCAAAAAATGCAGCTTGAATGCTGAGCTACACACAGGATATGCATAAATATCTGATGCAGTGATCATTTCATCCACAGGGTATTGGATTTATTCTATCGTCCTTTACATATTAACAACTTATGAGGTATTGGAAATGCTTCCATTCAAATTTGTGAGGTGACTTCCAGTCACTCATTTTGCTCTGCTTTGGTTTAGCCTTTTTAAAAAAACACGGTTTGTGTGCATTGTTGTCACAGAAAACATCTCACAAAAAGTCAGTTCTTATCAAAACATCCTGAAAAATGGTGGTGTGCATCTTATTTTTCTTCTTTGATTAGCCTTGTTTAATTCTGTATCATCTGCCTTTGCTTTGATGCCAAATGAGATTAAATTTTCAAATATAGTATGCTAAATTTATAATGTGAATTTAAAACAAAATTACTTGTAAGAAACCAACATCAGCTCCTAGAGACAAGACTATTAGCATAATTTACACCAGGAAAGATATTTTACCCTAATTATTTGTGGTTAGTTATCAATTTCTAGTCAATGCCAGTATCCATTCACTGTAATAATTCCCCTATAGAATTTTTCCTGGATATAATGGAGAACTTCATATTGTTTTTCTTAGTAAAACAATACTTATTTTTTATCTATAAGATTTTTAATCTATAAGAAAACCAAATCTACACTGTTACCTCTGAAAATTTCTCTAATACTTTAAAACTTCAGGTCTTAAATATCTAAAGCAAAGAGCTGAATGCATCTGTAGTCGACAAAAAATTTCTAGAAATAACACCTAATTTTGCTGCTTCATCTTGTTATTTATAATTAATTTCAATTCTGAAAAAGATTTTCTGAAATCGAAAAAATTAATTTATACTTTATAAGTTAACAATTTAAACATGAATTCCTTTCTCTTATATACATATTTCCTTTTTATTAAAATCAGTTGCAATGCCTGCAAACACTAACCTTACATTTGAATTCCTAATGACTCCTCCCATTGTCTCATTTCTGTTTGAACCTGTCAATCAATGGTGAAAAGTGCTAATCACCCCCAGAAACTCTCATCTTGCTCACAAAAGTACCAGTCACCGAAAAAATAATACCGATTGGTCATGGATGGGCAGGAAATCTCACTAGGGATCTAACCACACAATGGAGTTTATTAAGTCCATTTTGCTCAAGTCCAGCTCTCCCTGCATGCAAGGGTTTGGAACTTTAATTTCAAAGTCAGCTAAAACCGGCTAAGGTAACTTATATTCATTAGCCCAGCTCTGACTGAAGCGCTGTGAAATCTCTTGGTTAGTGCTTTTGGTTCTTGATAATAACAGCTGCATTTATTTTTACTCTTTATTTTTCTCCTTTTTTTTTTTTTTTCTTTAAGAGAAGGAAGAGATTTAGTTGGATGCTACTTGTTTTACATTCTTAAGTGGTCCGTGTTCTTTTTCAACTGCTTATTATTTTTTGAACTACATTCTTTTAATTGACTAAACATCCACAAGAAAGATATTTCTCATTAATTCTCCCTAGGCAGCAGTGCCTTCTCTCAAAACCATGGCTGTATTTATTACTAAAAAGGAGTTATGATGTGTATATAGAGCATGGCTGTAAAGTTCTGTAGCCTCGAGTCACGCAAAGGGGTGAAGTTCAGCTGTCTTATTGTCCATATTATGCAGAACACCAACTTTCTTCCAGTCTTTTTTTTTTTTTTCTTTTTCTTTTTCACTGCAGCTTATTTGCTTTCTGTGAGGTGGCAGCTGCAGGGGGCTGGTGCGAAGGAAGATGAGAAAGACGGTACTATCATTAAAGAATAAACAGTAATTACCTTGTAGAATTCTCTAGAGTGATCGATTACCTCTCCAGCTTATAAAAACAGGCCTGGGAATATACAATAATTGATTTCTATTACTTATTGTGTTTTCCTTTTAACTTCACAAACAAGCAACGTAGTATAATTGACTTTAATTTCAGATTATGTATTTTTATGACTTCTTCTGGAGTTGACTAGGAATTAGAATGAACAGACTTGCTAGCCCCATGAGCCATATTATCAGTCGAAAGTAGGAAGATATGGTGTGTGTGTGTGTGTGTGTTTGTGCACACGTGTATGTGTGTAAGTGATATGTTATATGTCATCACCTATCTTGCACTTATACTGGGTTGCTTTTGTTTTTTAATATAGGTAGTTGTTAGGTTCAGATTGGTTTAGAGGAATTTCAGGGTTTATCAAAATTCAAGTGTGAACAGTGATTTTTAGAAAGGTCTGGCATAGGCACAATGGGAATAAAACCTCTTCAAGGCAAGTCTGACAGATATGTGTGGGACACTCCCTTGAGAAGGGTTAAGCCGGGCACCATCAGACATCAAAATGTGCTGTCCTTGCTGTGGCGCCATGGGTCCTTTTAAGTTCTTGTGAAATTGCAGGGAACTGAATTTATTTAACCTACATCTTCAATTTACGTTTTGACGTCATAAAAATCAGACATGTATGGGAATAACTGTAGGCTTTAGCTGGCTGGGAAATTGAGGCATGGATTGTTACATAATGCATCCAGGAGAAAAGGAATCAAATTATAACCAGACCCATGCTCTTGATAAGACTAAGAGTGGCCTGGGCTACATAATGCTTTGTTTTTTCTATTAGACAAAGTAGAGAGGATGGTATTCTCTGAAGCATCACATCTCCTGGCTTCCTGCAAATAACTTTTGGAATGCTTCTCTGACACTAAGCAAATTTTTGTGCACTATATGTTCCTACACACACACACACACACACACACACACACACACACACACACACAAATGGTCCTCTACTTACGATGATTTGACTTATGATTTTTTGACTTTATGATAGTATGAAATCGATACTCATTTAGTGAGAAAAGTACTTCAAATTTTGACTTTTGATTATATCATTCAGGCAAATGTTGAGATGTCTCATGATTAGGATACTATTTATTCCTTGGTACTACTAATAAAGCTATACTACAAAATAACAAAAGATAGAAAAACTAAATGATGCCTGTAACACGTCTCTAATTTCAGTGCTACAAAGAACTGCAGATGCCAATAGGGATCTAAAACCTCTTAGGAGCTGGTGCACCAATATTTAGGGGACTTAGAGAATTTTTTTTAAATTTCTTAATATATTGTGAACCAAGATTGCATTAATGAAAAAAAAAAACTACTGGATTAACAAGACTCATGTTATTAGCATCTGCTGCTTAAAAGAATTGAAGTTTTTCTGAAAGAACTCCCCCCCGCCGATCTTCTAAACATAGAGTAAAATTATTTTAATGAAATAGATATATGAAATATTAGTAAATTTCTGTTATGATGTAAACATATCTGTTTATATGTTGCCCTATAGAAATAAAATCATGTGCCCAATATCCAAAATACTAATTAATTTCTGATATCTAATTTATACATTTCCCTAAAAATAATATAGAAAGATTTTCAAATTCAAATCTAAAGATCCCAGCTCAGTAAATTCTCAATGACGTGACACTGTTGATTAGCTTTCTGTTGAAGGAACTATTGCTGTTATGTTTTGTAAATAATTTGTAACTCTAGGAAATCAGATTATAGTATCTGAAGATATCACCTTAATAGTGAATGATTTCACAAACAATATAGTGGATCTAAACAATGTAGCTGAAATACGTGACCACAGACACCAGGGTATCACTTGGACAATGCCACCAACAGCATGAGTGACACCTGATGGTGGAACAGTGGGTGACTGGTACTTAGTGGTCTTGCGCTTTGTCAAGTATTCCTTTTTCTTTTTTCTTTTCTTTTCTTTTCTTTTCTTTTCTTTTCTTTCCTTTTCTTTTCTTTTCTTTTCTTTTCTTTTTTCTTTTCTTTTCTTTTTTTTCCCTCTCCTCTCCTCTCCTCTCCTCTCCTCTTCTCTTCTCCTCTCTTCTCTTTTTTCTTTTCTTTTCTTTTCCTTTCTGTCCCTGGTGGCTATTTGTCATTCTTGGAAGCCTCCAGACTTCCCTTCCCCTGGACCTTTTTGAACTCTGCTGTCTTTGAACATCATTGATATTGCAAAAGAAACTATTTACTAGGCAGTAATTATATGCTACCCCTCATGTAAAGGTAAATGATAATGAGGTATGTGTGAAGAATAGCAGCCCTGTCAAAGGGAAAAAGAGGGCTTTTAAAACTTAGAGCCATTCAAAATGCCTTACAGACTTGTTCTGGAGTAACTGTATCAATTAACCACGCTAAAAGCTCTAACTCAGATGGGCACTGCACACAGCATGTCTACTAGTGTTTTATTATCAAGTCCATTATGATGAGTTCTTGTCCTAGACAAAGGGAGAACAGAAAAAGAATTCAGGCTGACAAATTAGACTCGAAATCAGTTTCATTTACATAACGACTAGAAGTTCATTAATAACAGAGTTTTAATTATTCATGCTCTTGTTTCACTAGATACAGCAGTTTTTCCCCTGCTGTGTGGGATGTCTGGATTAGCTAAAATAAACCTTAGCAAACTGATAGGCTGCCCAGACACTCAGATGCTTTTCTATTTTCACACCACTAGAGAAGGGGGTGGGGACGGGGAGGATGGAGTGTGTATACAAATTGAGACTGGGTAATGAGGAGAGGCAGGGAGACAAGAGGAAGGCACTGAATAGAGGAAAAACCAGCTAGCAGGATTCTTTTGGGTTTACATTACATGTATGCGAGGGGAAAAAAAGAGAAGAAAGACATGCAACTGTTGTAAATTTGTTCTTGATGGGAGGCTCTACCTGATATATTTAAATATCAATCATTTCAAGATTTCCTGATGGGGCATACTACTAATGTAATTGCGGGTGTGTATAACTCTCTTCCTTCAGGTATAGGAGCACTAATAGGCTTTTATTTTGGTTGCTTGCATTTAGAGAGAGAGGAAGGGAGGGAGAGAAAGGAAATAAGAAAAAAAAAAACTTTTTTCAATGCAATTTTCTTTAATGAGAGCAGTGGTGTTATTTTTATTCTTACTGGTAATAAATAATGACACAAAGGATATTTCCCCACAAAGACTTGAAACTGTTCCACACACATCCATCTCTTGATACAGCTTCAGCAGAACCTCATGAAGTAAGTAGTTCAGGGCTGAGGGGGAAGGGGATTATTGCATTTCTGGTCCAATTGCTGTCTATGTATTTTACTGACTAATTTAGATAACTATTTCACAAAAAGAGAATCCATGACAAATAAAAACAAGACTCATTCCTTCCTAACACCTTTAGAGAGATGGAGAAAGAGGCCAGAGGAGAACCTTTCCTCATTTTGAAATCAGACAACAGCTGCAGGTCTGGGTCTCCAGGGCTGTTGTTGAAACAGCTTTGTAACAAAAGTTTTTGGTTTGGGGAATTATCACTTAAAATAAACAGTAGAAATATTTTGAAGAAAAAAAAATTTAGTAAAGAGAAACGACATTTAACAAAAGCTGACCGAGTACCAAATGTTTTGTCTATATTCTCCTGCTTGATTTAAACTTCACAAAAATCATATCCATTTTACCAGGGAAAAAATTGAGTTTCAGAGAGA
>NW_011888803.1:4731134-4748586 GCF_000151845.1 Pteropus vampyrus | reverse complement strand
CATGTATACTAGCTAGTTTTAAGTTTTATTTTATTTCTTCATTCCTTCATTTCTTACCAGGTCCTTCTCCTACCCTGTTTTAGCCTGTTTTATAAAGCAATCTTTATAGGGGAGATTTTGAATAATTAATTACTGCTTCGGAGAGATCAGAAGCTCTCAAAAATTTACAATATTTTATCTTTTTTTATCTCTCTAAAATAGATAGATTATAGATAGATAGATAGATAGATAGATAGATAGATAGATAGATAGATGATAGATAGATTAAAATACAAAAAAGTTACATGACATGCCTAAGGGGGTGGAAAATGTTTGAAAAGATCAAATAGGTTGCTTTACTAATGAGCTATCTCAAGCAACACACTTGATTTCAGTGGAATATGCAATAAAAGGACAGCTATCACAATGTAAAAGTCAGAATCGATGCAGGTGCCTGGGATATTACTGACACTGTGACATCTGAGATGGCACTTTCTCAAAAACTGCCTTAGCCAATCTGGAAATTAAACTATGACGGATCTTCTTCTAAATCTTCGACCAAAGATTACTATGAAAATTTGATACATCTTTGAAAAAGATAATGAAAACAAAATCTTTTGAAAGACTAAAATAAACTAACTTTTCAAAAAAGCTTTAAGTGCTCAATGGGTGATGTGCTTGTTCTACTTTAAAAACATATTTAGTTATATTTTCTGGGCTCTTTCACTCCTTTAAAAACTTAGAAATATTGCCAGAGGACAAAGAAAACAGCAGAAGGTTGTACAGGACCAAGGAGGAGATGGAGGAGACATCTGGATTGTGTTTGATCTGGTAGCTCTTTCCCTGTCCAGTCAGGTGGATGTTGCCTTGTGCAAGTAGGACGGGTCTGACTGTGCTGATATTTGATTTCCAGGTGCAAATATTCACTCATCTAAATCCTGCCCATATGCTGCCATACATCTGCATACATACTGCTATTTCTTACGCTGAGTAGAAAATGTACACCTGACCAAAGCATGTAAGATAGATGGCCCTGAAGTAAAAAATTCCAGCAATTTTGCAGGGAAGACTTAGGCCATGGAAATGTTTCATATAGTCTGTGTCCTGAAATGTCTTTTACCAGGTTAGAAGTGGCATTCAGGGGCCAGGAGATTGACAGTTTCTAGTGCTATTTTTGAGTATTTCGTTCATCATTTATAAAGTACAAAATTTAACAAAAAGGAAAAATTAAACATATATTTTTGTTAGTGGTATTTTAGTATATTCCACTGCTTTGCTTATTAGTCAATAATCTAATATCGTTAATAGTATTATTGTATTAATAAGTAAAAACTTAATTCTCTGACAGTCGTAAAGAGTAGATAATACTATTAAAAAAAGGAAAGAAAATATTTTCAGAAACAATAAGCTGGTTAGTATTGAATGTCTAACTTTTTTCCTAGTGTATTAAGAATAAAGAGCTATATTTTTTGCAGCATTTTGAAGTTTTTAAAAATAGAAAATGAAAAATTAATGTTCACATTCCATACTTACTGTTGAGCAAAATTATCTTTTTCTATATTGAGGACTATAGGGAACTTTAATACTTTCTGTTATACTGGAGAATAAAAAAGGTAAAGTCTAAAAAAAGGGAAATTTTCTCAGCACTTGGAGAATGATCCTTACTGCATTTTGTAACATCTGCATTTAGTAGAATTTTTGTTTCCTTTCATGTCATAATATTTTCTTATAACAAATGGAAAATGAATTAAGCATCATACTGAGGGATTCCTTGGATCGTTATTTAAAATACACAAAAGATAAATCACATTTGAATCAAACTCGCAATTCTGTGCATTGGGTTTCAGTACAGGTAATAACATGAGAAGGGAAAGAGGAAAGGAGGAAAGAAGAGGCAGGGAAGTAAAGTGGAGAAAAAGCAGTAGGAACTTAGAAAAGGAGCCAAAGACAGCAAAGAAGTAAAAGGAGGAAAAACAAAGGAGGAAGAAAATAAAAAGCAGAAGGAGAAAGTAGGTGAATGGGGTGACAAATTCTTTGAGAAACTGTAGAATCAGATATTTTGTGGGATGGCAGCTCCAAAGGTAGATACACAAAGATGAAGTAAAAACATCTATAATGAAATTGCTTGAAAATGTTTTGCTCTCCTAGGTTGAAAGCTGTAGCTTGTTTAGGAAAGAGGATGCAATAAAAGGACAAATTGAATCTCATCAACAAATGAGTATTTATAGAACAGATACATGACTAAATTCTGTAAAGCAAATAACTATGCACCAGGAATGATTGTTTCAGTAGAAAAATAATCTGTACAATACAAGCGTTTGCCATTTCTTTAAATATCATATCCTAAATACATTACTTGAAACCTACACTTATATTATAAATGTAATACTTTGAAGATAATGTTAGCAATAAATTCTAACAGTGCATTGATACTTTAATTGTGTAGACCCTTACATATTTATTATTTTGTTCATGAGATCATACAACTCATTTTAAAATGAGAAGCTTGAAATTTGCAAATATGATTTCTAGTGATTTAAAATTATTTTAATCTCAATATTCAACTACCTAAATGCTAAAATAAACATCGAGAACTCACCGTGACCTTTATAATATCTCACTATGACCTCCATCCTAGGTTCATCTCTTCATCTTTACAGTCTCTCACTCTAATTCCAAATGTTTTAAGAATTCCAAATTCTTTTCATACTACAGCCATAATGCTGAACTAGCATATATGTTTAGCTCTTTGTTCTAAATTTTGCCCCCCAAAATCATAATATATACTTTTTTTAAAGTGCTTCTTCTTTCCCACCTTCTCTTAAAAGACTTCTTCAACTTCTAAAGGGAGGAAAAACGCACACACATAGTTTCCTCCTTTATTGTCTTCTAATAGGTAACATTCCTTTGGGATGCAAAGATAATGTGCCCAACACTCAGCACTGCACACATTGCAACATTTTATCATGAGGAAATTTTTAAATGTCACCATTATTCAGGGAGGCAGCAGTCTACCAAGTACCACACAGCATAATGTTGGCGGTGGAACAGAATTCAGGTTTGACCAATTAACTCAAAAATAAAAAGGCCTTTCAAAGTGATAGGCAAAAAAAATTTTATTTGAGATTAATAAGAATAGCTATTTGGGAATCATGACTTCAGGCAGAAGTCCCCAAAATGTTCCAGTTAGGAGACAAAAGCAATACGTATTTATGAGAAGGGGAAGTGGAAAATTACATCAGTAGAAAGAAGGCATTTCTATTGGTACAGATAATGTAATATAGTAATATTAATTCTAAACAATGTTTTAAAATTTTCAGTTCTACTTTCTTGTTATCTTTGCAGTTTTTTGGGATACAAGGTTGCCTTAGTCCCAATCCAACGGTCATTTTGCCCTGTTTTAACTCCAAAGGTTTGAGGTGTGGGACATACAAGGCAGTTCCTCTTGTATGGCATCTCCGGCTCCACTTTAAAATGGCTTCATTTATATCGTTTACAGGCCAATTCCAAAACCCACAACCCTGTACATCTTGCCTTCTGATTAGTTATCAAATATGTCTCAATCATCTTTCCACTTTCCACCCATAGGCTTCTGAAAATAAGGTTCTTTAGGGCAGGTGTCAGGCTATATTCATGTGTGTTTTGATACAGTGATTGGCACAAAGAAGGTTCACTGACAAATTTTGGAAAGAATACAGTAAGTCCAGGTTCCAACTTTATAATCAAGTTACTCTTAAGCTTTGTAGAAAGTATCTGCTTCTCTCTTTTGGTTAGGTTTCTGATGACCTAAATATAAAGCAGATCTAAATATAATATAAATGAGGTGCTAGAAGGAAGTTATAGGAGAAGATACCTGGTCATATACAGGGTCCCTGGACTTGCTGGCCTTACACCAGAAGTCCTAAATTTGTTGTTTAAAGTCATTTACATAAATAGGATGTTCCCTTTGAGTTTCTGCAGAGGAATTCCTTCTCTTATTAAATTGGGAAATTATCCCAGGGTGGCACATACTTTAGAAATACGGGGGTTTTTCTTTCACAGCTTTAGCTCCAAAACACATAACCAAACCTGGCTTGGTGGAGCCAAAGGATAGAAAGGGAAAGCAAGGAGAATTCCAGGATGGAGGCCCCAGATTAAAGGACTGCTCTTAAATTTCCGAATGTTTGCTAATTTGTTAACCGACATTTTCAAGTTTGTAGTCCACGTATTGTAATGTCCTTGCATGCTCTCACCAGGTGTTTTTCAACGAAGCACTAAACTTTCCCTGGTCTACTCCAAGAGGAAACCTTCAGGTAGGTTTAATGCAGAAGATTAAGACTGCATTAAGATTAAGTCTGAAATGTTCTGCTACCAATTAGCCCTCTAGTATTTCTGTAAGCCTTGAATTTTTGATGCGATCAATGACACCAGTGGAGCCATCTTCTGTGGAGTGGTTATTAAAGATATAAAAATCAATACAAAGATGATACTTGGAAATCTATATCACAAGATAATGAATCACCATGAGAGCCGGCTAAGAAGAATGTCAGCAAATGAAACAGAAGGTTTGTGCATAACAAAGTATTTCATGCCAGTAGAATTTAAGCTAAATTTTGCATGAGACAAGTTCTCAGGCTACACTTAAAATACATTTGCATGACAAGGTTTTAATAAGGTGGAGACACAAGCCCAATCAGGCAAAGGGCTCCTACTGCATGTGGGGAGGGAAATAAAAAAAAAAAAAACCCAAAGAAAAAAAAGAAAAAAGAAAAAAAGAGAAATGAAGATTGAGATGTTCATGACTGAGCCAATAATGGCATGATTTAACTTTAACTAACGACAAAATAGCATCAGAACTTTCTCTGTCAGTAATCCTCATTCAATTTCTTTTAAATGAAACATTATTTGCCTGCACGTTAAGTCCGCAAGTACTGATTGTTATTGGAACTGTGTATTGAAGCTTCACAGAGTAGTCAAAATTTAATTTGAACTGGGGATTGATTTCGTTTCCTTCAAAGGAGGATTTTTTTTCCTTCCAAAATTGAGCTGGTGCATGACTTTGCAAGTTCATTTTGGTTTTCTACTTGACACAATTGTAAGTGACAAGAGAACATTTATGTATTTTGTCCTTAAGGGATCACAACATTGCTAATGATGCCACAAATGACTGGGAAGCTATTCTTTGGTTTTAGAGATATGAATTCCCTATGATTTCGTGTCATTCGCTGCCAGAAAAAGCAAAAATGAGCAGGCCTGCCACAGTCACCAGTTCACTGAAACATTGTATATTTAATAGATATAAAGTTTTATGCCTGAGATTTCCCAATTTACAACCACATAAATAAAGTTTTATAGACAGGGATTAGGTGAGGGTGTGTTTTTGTGTATGTTGGGTGGTGCAAAAGTCATAAATGTCTCTATTTCTGTCCTTCTCTAGGCACATATATGAGTCCTTCCTTGGAACTCTTAAGTGACAGCCTTTATGGAGGGACATGCACATCAACATTTTAACATCAAAGTCTGGCTCTTCATTAATCAGTAAACTTACGGATTTACAGTGAGAAGTCTGTTGCTCTTGGAGTTTTTTTTTTAAATCAACTTCTCATCCTGGTGCAAACACAATTTCCAGAAAATGAAACAATGACTAGTTTATGCTACTGCATATTAAGTTTGGGTTTCTCTGTGTTTTCCCTGCATGTTTCAAAGGTTGACTTAATCAGCTGTGAGTCGTTATGGAGTTAGTCGAGGTGGAATTCCCACAGATATTTTTTTCTCCCAGGGTATTATATAACAATAAGAGAGCTAGACACACCTCTCTTAGTTTTAACAAGTCTTTGCAGTTTTGACTTAATTTGTCCTCGCCTTTACCCCATGAGTTTCCCAGAGCAAATGAACCATTCAGTAGCATAAAACAAGGGGAATTAGTTTAGACTTCAATAAAACACAGACTTCTTGCTGGCAGTATCTGCCCTGATGCACAATGTCTGCAGTTTAAAATATTACGGTGTCTCGATAGTCCTGACACCTCACGGTTGTCCTCTTGAACCCTCGTTGCCTGGGGAACCTCAACACTCACAGCTGTTCAGTTCTCAGGTTCATTGTCAATGGTGCTAATACTTCATCTCCTTTATCTTTGTCTGTAAAATCTACACTACACTTGCATGAATATACTTAGCAGTTTTCCAATAGTTTCAGACCAAGGGCTTAACTTGGATAGTCTCTGATAGCTCTTTTAGGTGGCAAGTGCGGGGAGGAAAGGTGTAAGAAATACTAGTCTCATAGACCAAAGCTTCATAGGTAGCATTTAAGGAGACATATTTTTGTGGAAGGAAAGGTTCTTACATCTCTTTCAAGCTATGGAAGTCTTTGGCCCCCATCCTGTTTGCTTGAGGATGGGTTTTGATGCCTTGAAGAACATTATTAATTCATTTACAAATAGCTAATGATGATATGCTATGCGTTGGGTGCTTAGGATATACTTTGTTTCAGGGGAATTGTGACAAAGGTGTTCAATAAGACTGTAAAGCTGTTTCTCCTACAAGGTTACATTTTAATGCTTTTTTTGTGTGTGAAAAGTTGGTTAGTATCTTTAAAAGTTTGTTTAGTAAACAAATCCAAACTAGATAAATGTCTAAACCTGAGTGGGATAATCAGATATCTTTTAATAGGAGAAAGAAATGAGATGTGTAGCAACTGTCTAAGTGCAAAGTCCTCCTTAATAGGCTAAATGATGAAATCTTGAATCCCCAAATTGGTCAGGTAAGTCACATAGAGAAAGTTAGCGTTTCAGACAATGCATGTTCATCAGGTATAAAAACTGATGAGTCCTTGATCACATGAGCTTGGTGGACAAAACGGCTAGATATCTAAAAGATGCAAGTTGAACAAGGAAATTTCAGCTGTCATACAGTTAAGATAGGCCCACCAACAGGGGAGAAAACCCACAGAAGGCATTTATAACATTACATGAACATAGAATCTTTTTTTTTTTTTTAAGATCTATAATTTAATTTAGAAATCAAGAACAGAGATGTATTATTGCATAATGCCATGTCTTATCTAATATTAATATTTTTTCTAGATTCTATGAAATAAAACAGAGAGGTTTTAATTTATAGGAAATTATGGAGGCAAAGAGAAGAATTACGCAGGAGTTGCACACAGATCATATAAGAGATAAATCTTTGTAACGAGCCCAGAAATAAAAATACTTCTAGACTCTTATGAGTCAGTGCTTCACCAGGTCTCTTAATGGTCAATCCTTCTGGCTACTTGGGTCATATGAATACAGAAAAGCAGATGAATCTAAATCTTGGAGGGTCTAATTTTAGAAAAAAACAAAGCAAAATAAAAATATATTAAGATAGAGAGTATTTAAGTTAAAACACAATCACATATATGTAAAAAAAAAGACTAGAAAGAAATATAACAAAATGTTAACAATGCTTTTCTTAAGGTGTTGGTGTAAACAATGGCTTTTATTTTCTTTTTTGTTTGTTTTGATATTTATAAAATTTCTACAATATCATTTCTACTTTAACCAGAAAAAAAATCAACAGAAAGTCCATTCTAACAGTTGAAATTACTGTTATGTACAAAACGAATACATTTTACTGGTAATACTTTTGGCTAGAGAGGAACAATGATTTCCATAGAAGGATTACAATGTTTTATATTTAATTAATTGAGAAAGCTTTGGGCAAAATCAGAACAACAGATTCTGGAAGCTAAATACACTGAAGATTTGACAGACACAAGGAGGAAAAGATAAGATCAATGGAACATCTTCCAGACAGTGAGGACAGTCTGTTAGAAAGTGTGTAAGAACATAAAGAATGTGAAAACAAGGCAAAGTGAACCTTATATGAAAGTGAATAATAAATGAGAAGAGATTAGGAAGTAAACTGGCCTTGAATCCAAAAGCAAAAAGCCATGACAGGATTCAGTATTTTGAAAGTCAAAATTAAGAAACTCTATTGGGAAATAAATTTACAGAATGAGCAAAATCACCCTTAGAGTCAGATTGATTTCTACTTTGGGCAGGGGGCAGGTGGGGGTGGGGGTGCTATAAGTCATTAGCATTGGGTCTGTTTTATTAACACTATAACTTTCCCCTTACTTCCAAGAAAAAGCACATATAATGCTTTTACTCTTCATAATTCACTTGCTTAGTCAAATATCCATTGATTTTTCTGAATCTGTAGCCCATCTCCTTGCAAAACATTCATTGACTTCATGGGACTAAATAATAAGTATTGGTAGATGTTAATGTACATATATGCAATAAAACTGTCAACTCAGTCATCTTTCTGGTATACCTGACTATATAAGAAAAGCATCGTTAGACAGTGAGGCAACACTGTCTGAAAGGTAGAGCACATAATGGACAAAAGCATGGCTTTCAGCCTTAGAAAAACACGGGTTCAAATCCTGGCTCTGCCACTTGCTACTTTGTTAAAATTGATCGAATTAAATATTTGAGCCTCATTTATTTATCTTTAAACTGAGGACAATGCTTTCTTCCTAATATAAATTTTGTGAGGATTAAATGAGAAATACTTAAGTTAAAGCATATACTAGAATGCGAAGCATATGATGAACTCTCAATAAATAGTAGCTATAATTACTGTTGTCATCAGCATACTCACAATCTACTTTCATGACACAATGGAACTTAGAGTTTCAAGAACATTATCTAATTTTAGTTTTCTTTGGGTGAGTCAAGTTTTAGATTATCAATATGAGAATGATCTCACTTTTTACTCAGGTGGCGATGGTTAATTCATTTAACTAGGTATAAAATGGACTCATCTGGTTCTCAAATCTTTCTCTGTCAAGGTCAATAATACCAACTTTCTCAAGTGGTTCAGTTTGGGGCTGTGTCAGAAACCAAAGAAAGTAGCTGATGAACCAGCAGGGAGAGCTAAGGAAATTGAGTCCTCAGAGAGAGAATGCTTGTGATTGATGAGCCTCTGAGACTTTGAGTTTCTATTTCAGATATATGGGATTACCCAGTGAGCTTTATTCCTAAAACCAACATTCGGGTTTTAACTCAGCTATAATCACTGTAATTCTCCCTGAAGGGAATGGATTCTTTCCACCAATCCTGGAATATTTACTGTTGCAATCTGAAGGGAGAACCTCATACTCAAATTGAGTTTGCGATTTTGATGGGCTGTCTATTAGCACTTTCACTGAGCATAGGAAAGTGAAAGACATGTTTGCTGGGATTTACCTAACTTTAATGATGAAATAACCAGCCCCTTCAGCTACTCCTTTGTTTTGCTCTTACTGGTCAAACAGCTCATTACATTGACCCTAGATAATATATAGGAGCACTGGTTATTTAGCTCAGAGAGTATCCAAGCTCCATTCATTATTAAAACATCTTGGATCCTACCTCTTCTATCAGAACTACTAGAAAATTTATAATTTATAATATCGAGATGAGCACATGCACATATTTCTTATGATGTTAATATTTATTTTCTACATGTTGATTTTACCTCTATAAACTGTAGAGAGTAGGGGCCACACTTTACATTGTTTTTAATCTGCTTCGTTGTGGAAGAGTTTTAAGCTTATTGTAGACCCTCAATAAAATTAGTTAAGTGACTTAAAAAAAAGTCTCCAAACATCTTATTGGTGAGACCTAAAAAGTAAATTTAGCTGGTATATATGTATTTTGTAATTTTAAAGTTTCCAGTGGCTATGAAGGGGATCCATTTTAAACTAATTTTTTTTTTTCTTGAAATGATGGGATCAATGGGGCAAGAGGAGTTGGCAGATAGGTGTCAGAAAAGATTGGCAGCAGAATGTGGATTTAGCGCATGCTAGAATCTACGAAACATTTTTAAAAATATTTTTATTGCTTTAAATTTTTTCCTAAAGCCTTTATTTTTGAGGCTCCCTTATTTCTTCAGATGGATGCTAATTTCTCAAAATCACTCAGAAATTTCAGATGTAAATTTCGGACTAGAATGCAAAAATGCTATCCCAGCCATGTATTTTTAACAGTGCCACTTCCCTAAAATGCTGGTTACAGGGAATAGACATTATCCATTCATGGTTCTGACATTATCACAGCAGTCGAAGTTTCTTTATAGCATAAAGTCCCCAGAAAATTATGCTAAAATGTTTTAACACAAAACAGTTAAAAATTTCTGCAGTATTACACTAAAACATTGTCTTAGTAGCTGTCTCTTCCACCATAGCTATTATTTGCCTTGCTTTCAATATTATAGCGGTGTGATAGTCAAGATTATATTAAGACAATAATATTGGTGTGAAAATCATTTAAGATTACATTAATTAAAATCTATATGTATCAGATTATGATTTTAAAAAATGAAAGAATTTTCACACTGAAATTTGAGTAAGAGTCGTGATAGGAAATGATATCTATTATTTTCATTAAAAAGTTATCTTCCAATAAATAACCTATTATTAATACCTATTCTTTCAAAGATGCATCATTATTTCAACTTTGCCAAATTTTACCTCTTTAAATGTTTTTAAGACTGAAAACCACTGTTGTGTAAATATTATAACAGTATGGTTAATTAAAAAATATTCCAACTTCAGACTAGGTCTCATTTTTTACTCGAATTAATGGTCTTTAAATGGCTCAGCAGATAACTTGTTTAAAACTTATAATACCATTCTCTGCATTTGAGTTATTAAAATAAAAATATAGCCATAATCAATGGTAGCATTTGCAACGAATAGCTAAATCAACTAAAATAAACCTTATCTCTACATGTGTTAAAAGATCAATTTCACATATTTTTATCTTTAAAATTATCTTTGGAAATAGGATATTGACAAATTACATTCTGAATATGAGAAAACTAAGTCAGAGAGCATTTAACGACCCCTTTTGGATTGAACCCAGGTGTTCAGGGGTTCTATAAACCCTATACTAATATTTTATTTCTCTGATCTGTTACCTTCATTCCTGAAATAAAACAGTAGGATGGTAGATTTGAGAAATATGCTTTTGCTAATGGAGGAAGGGAAAATCCAGTGACTTGTTCTGACCAACTAGCACCGTGGTTATGCTATACAATTATTTAGCAAGCAGGAAAGCAATTGATGACCGTGATTCAGAGAAATAGAAATATGAGGCCATTCTCTATAAATCCTTTTATCCCATACCTCCTCATCTGATACCACCTGCAGTAGAAGTAACTTCTGTGGCATGTTCTGTACCTCTTCCTATTTCTACAAAGAAGAGAAGAGAAGGATAGATGCAAGGGGGAAACGTGGTCTATTGGCAAATCTACTGGAGAGATGACGTCATTAACCACCTATAAGCTGATTATGTTCTAATGGTGATCATAATTATCCGTTTGTGATTGGGAAGCACGGTGCCTCCATCCCCTTGAAAGGCTTTTTGTTTTGTAGATTCCTTTTTATTCTGTTTCCTGAAACTCTATACCAATTGATATTTGCATGTTTCAGAAATGGCGATGGAGCCTCCTAATTGGTTTTCTCACTACACTGTGCTCTGAGCTGGCAGGCGCCGGCTTTCAGGTCACTTTACACGTCACACCACCTACGGCTAGCCAGGGGCCCATTCAAAGGGCAATGGGATGCCAATTATTTTCCTTCCTGGTATTTACATGAAAGGTATAATATACCTCCTTTAGGAGGGAGGCAGCTAAAAGGGAATTGGGAATTTGGTTCCTTTAACAATTCCCGTAACCACAGTTTCCGGACATAAGAAGAATTAAAAACTGAAACAAGTGAGGAGGTAGACTATAGAAGCTCTTTAGTTAATCAGTAAATTTAGTGTTTACCAGATACCAGACAATATTTTTAATGCTTTATGTCCACTCATTTTCTTTTCTACGATACCACAGTTCTTGGAAGTGTGGTACTGCTATTTCTCCCATTTGTAAGAAAGAAAATTGAAGCCCACAGTGTCACAGCTAGTAAATGACAGAACTTCAATTAGAATTTAGGTTGGCTCTGAACCTCATTTATTAATAATTTTGCTATTGGTGATATTAAAGATCCTGTACTAGTCCACCTTAATATAGAATCAATAGCTTCTAGGACTATACGATTATTTAACAAGCAGAAAAGCAAATGATGACCGTGATTCAGAGAAATAGAAATATGAGGCCATTCTCTATAAATCCTTTTATCCCATACCTCCTCATCTGATACCACCTGCAGTAGAGGTAGCTTCTGTGGCATGTTTTGTACCTCTTCCTACTTCTACAAAGAAATACATCCTAATCATGTCAGGCTTCATTTATAAAAATGACAGATTTAACAGCTCTCTACTTCATTATGTGATTTGCAATATCAGGCATGCTTCAGGGCGGGAGATCACAAGAATACTTTTTAAGAAATCTAGGTAGATAGTCAACCTTAAGCAATATACAACTTGACTCTGAAGGGAAGACCCCATAGACATAGTTTGTTCTTCTCAGCACTACCCAGGGGCATGATTCTACTCTTCATTAGAAGATTACCCGGTATCATAACTTAGAAAATCACCAGTAGATAAATAAAGGACAGCACATTTACACAACGCTGGAGTTTGTACTGTAACTGGATCCACTATTCCCCACTTTGAAATTGATCAATTACCTTAGAATCTATGTAGGCTCCATTATTCTTCAGAACTAGTTGTGATGTTCAGTGTTAGTGGTCTGCGACCTAGAAGGAAGACAAACAAACCCGCAGTTCAAATTCAACATAAAAAGAAAATCAGTAGGATTGAAGATACATTCACATGTGTGTTAAATATTGTTTTGAGTCAGATTCAAATTATAAAGGCATTTACCAGTTTGTAGGTTCAGACAGGAGAATTTAGATGAGACAGAATATCAGTGTTTGTGCCCCTGTGCTTTAAGTATCAGCTCAGACAAAAAAAGTGAATGGGTCTAAAATGATTCCTGGAACTGAACAATGTAACTGAACCCAGGAGGGAGGAGCAGACTGCCACTCACCTGGGGAAACGGGTTAATAAAAAGATCAATTGCACTCTTATCTCGCGTTAGTCATTAGACCGCTCATTGATGCCACCTGCTTACTTTAAATGTAAAAGTACAGGCCAGCCATTGGAAAGCTGCCACCATCTCTTCGGAACCCCCTTTCTTTCTGCTCTGATAGGAGGGAAAAGGCCAGACTCTTACCCTAGAAGCTGAGCATCTGCTCCTCTGGTAAATGCAGATGGGAGGACAAATTAGAAAGCAAGTTTCTACCCCAGGGGGAAGGCAGGGCACATAGTTTTCTCTTCGATGAATATACCAGAACATGAAGATTTTATAAAGTTAATGTTAATGTGAACTCCAGAAACATTTTAAATGTAAAAAATAAAATGGCTCATAGGATTTTCTTTCTTCTTAGATAATTACCTTCCTCAGATGTGAAGTGACCATATATTAAATATACACAGATTATTACAAACATTTTGTTTGCATTAATGTTCTTTGAGAACCATTCTTTTTCAGTTGTCAATTTTTCTTTCCCCAAAACATAAGAAAAGGTTTACCTGTCTTAGTTTAAGATCAGTTGCCAATGATTAAAGGTTCAAAAGAAACATTATGTATTTTCTAAAGCAGAGGAAGAAACTTTTTTTTTTTGTATTGGTAATATAATCTTTTTCCTCAGCTGCTATTATCTACTTCTCTCAGTTTCTGCAAACTCCAGCTGTAAATGGGCCTCCTGACTTTTTCTCACTACACTTAATGAGATGTCAGATGTATGATGGGTGGACTCCAGACCATTCCACCATTGTAGCAGTTAAATTTTCATTTCTCCTTTAATAAAATGAGTATATTTAATTTACTTTGTTTATTTTGGATGGCATGCATATTTGTTATTTATTGATTATTACTATTCAAGCAGTTAGTATTTATTTGACTACCAAGCAATAGCTTTCTATGTTGAACATTCCTATTCCAGTCAAAAGCATTTTACAACCGGTAAAATGCTAATTTAGGAGAGGAATGGTGAGATGTAGCAGATAGTTAAAATTTCTCAAAGCAGTGAGTTGGTGAAGCTAACTGGTGGCTTGTTAACTAATTACTGCTTTCTCTTCTGCTCATTTTAGTCTCTAAAAATCAAAGTATTTTGTGTAAGTTGTGAATACTTAAAATGCATTCCTAATTAAGCAATAAGTAGATAGACAGATTTTTCTTATACCTGCGAGAGAAAATCAAGCATTGTCTCTTATCTAAAAGGAGCATAAAGTTCAACATGAGAGCTGACCTAAAAAAAAATGGCTGCTATTAAGAAATTATCACTTAGTGAATTTTTAAACAATCAAATTCCAAGATGACAATTTTGGAACATTTATACATTTTTGAGGCTTAGATTTGTTATTGTTTCTTGAATTTAAAGGGACTTATAAATATCGCTTCTTCTTTTTTTAATCACAAATAGGTTTTCTTTGTCACCATGACAAGTCTGAATTTTAAACAGATTCTTGGACTGAGGACTCATATCCATCAGCTTGTTCAACTTTAGCACCTGTCTCATTATTAAGCTTTAGAACCGCTACCTTCACCATGAAGCTCCATGAATTTTCCCAATTCGAACTTGAGCTTCTTCAGTATTTTGACTTTTCTAACCAAGACATGAGTGGATAGATTGGCAAGCCTTTTCTATTTCTTTTCCAATGCTATCTGGAATCAAATTATTGATCACTTCTTTCAAGTCATTTGTGTGCACCTCTTGGGTGCTGAGCATAAGGAGGTCTTCTGACTCCGATTATTGTTTTTTTTTAAGTAAAATCAACACAGAACAGATGAAGCAATTAACCATTGGTAGTCTTGACATCAACATGAGCTTTAATCATGATCTGCCATTTTTTGACCATGGAGCATATTTTGTCATGGGTAAGATACATGCCATGGAAATTAGGCAGTTTTTGCCTTGAACATCCTCAGCAATTAGCTTAAATTTTCTAAATGCAACTTCATCATCCTGCAGATCAGATAGGTGACTTCAAATATACGACCCTTGAGACCATCAGATTTGACTTTGGTTTCTTGAGTTCTCATGACTAATGTTTTCCCAGTATTTCTTATAGTACCTAGTACTTTCACATCATACCAATCTTTCTTAGAAAATAGGTCAACCACTTTCTTCTTGGCTCCTTTTTTTGCCACCTTTCCTAAGGCGCTTGTTCTTGCCAATAGCCATAGTGCTGCTCAGTTCAATGTTTTTGATTGAGGTATGTTGTGATACCACTGTCTTACACTTTTACATGTGTAAATTACTAGTGAGGGAGCAAGATTCTAAGTTTTTGGAGACCAATAATTTTTAGTTTTTTAATATAGTATAAGTTTGACATGGAATGAAGGAAGATAAAAAAAGTACTTCGTGAATACAAAGGCTATGATCAGATTGCTGAGTGAAGCTGAAGAACTTGACCTTAAAATGGTAGATAAGGAACGGACATACGTCCTTTTACCATGTGACCATGCATCAAAATGACAGTCCTTGGATGCAGTCCAAGCAAATCTAATTCTTAATTTTGCTCCCTAGCACGGTGTTTTATGTGAGAGTCTAACAGAGCTGTAAAGGTTTTATGATTAGTAACAAAGAAAAATTTGCTGGATAGGCTCATCTCCAGGCTTCACAATATCCTTGGTTAAGTATTGTTACAAATGGGCATACTATCATAGACTAAAGTTGAAAATACTAAAGGAATAAAGTGGCACTTAGTCTATGGCCATACAACCCTGAACAAGCCCGATCCTGTCTAATCTTGGAAGCTAAGCAGGGTCAGATCTGTTTAGTACTTTGATGGGAGACCACCTAGGAAGACCAGATGCTGTAGGTGTAAAAAATAAAAAATAAGGTATTGTAAGTTGACAAGGTCCTTGCAATCTGTGAAGTCAACAAAGAGTTGTCTCGCCTAAAAAATAAATAACTAAATAAAATAAAGTAGCACTTAAAGATTTTTCTTCCCAATTTCTTCATTTCATGATTAGGTAACAGACAAGGGATTAACATAAAAATGATGGACATTTGGTTGTGTAATTTTGTAAAAAAGGGATATTTTAATCTGTAAGTAGAAGCTCATTTATGTAGGATGAATTAACATTGGCTATCAATCTATGTCATTTTTACGAGGACAAAAGTAATTGAATAATTTTTCATACTTTTAATAAAAAATATAGCTTTTAAACTAATAGTCAGAATTCTAATTTTTATTGGCATTTATATTTGCAGTTCAGAATCAAGGAATTTTCAATATTTTCTTAAGAGTATAGGCACATAGAAAAGATTCAATGAATACCATATCGGGTAATTTAAATGTAGCAGGAATAGAATTAATTTCTGCATGTGTCTTTTACAAACAGAACATACATATGTTAGTCCCCCGCCTTGTCTGAGGGATCTACATTCCAAGATGCCCAGTAGATACCTGAAACTGCAGATAGTACTGAACCTTATACATATTATGTTTTTTCCTATACAAACATATGTATGATAAAGTTTAATTCATCAATCGGGCACTGTAAGAGGTTAACAATAATAACTAATAATAAAATAGAACAACTAACTATAACAACACATTGTAATAAAAGTTATGTGAATGTAGTCTCTCTCAAAATATCTTATTGTACTGTACAGCATGGATAAGCTGGACAAAGAGATGATTAACATCCGATTTGGGGAGAGGTGGAGCAGGATAACATGAGATTTCATTACACTACTCAGACAGTGCAAAATTTAGTAGTTATGAGTTGTTTATTTTTACTTAGTATCTTTGGACCACAGCTGACCACAGGTAACAAACCAAAAAGCAAAAATGCCGATAAGGGGGGACTATTGTATTAATTTTGTGAATAAACCTAACAAGGGAAGCATTAACCAAGTCAAATATAGAAAAGATGTTACTTTTGCTAAAGTTCGAAATGCCTTGTTTATCAGAATGCAGCTTGCTAGTCTCCTTTGAATACTACTCTTATTTACAGTTGTTGAATAAAAACTATTTTGAAGAGAATCACTCTTTCCGTAATTTCTTCAAATTTTGAAGTCAGCTTCAACAGAAAAAAATTTTAAGTTCAAAACACTAGCATTTTATTAAACAAGTCAGATGCTTGAGTAACTCTTATTCTTCATGTAAGTGGTAATGTCAGTATTAAAGAATACAAGCTCAGGTCTTTAAAAACAATTTAAAAAGGTTTTTTTTTTTGTAATTGAAGTATAATTAAATTACAATATTACATTAGTTTCAGGTGTATGACATAGTGATTTGATATTTATATACATTAAGAAGTAATCACTATGCTAAGTCTAGTTACTTCTGTCACCTTATAAAATTATTACTATACCATTCATTGACTCTATTCTTTATGCCTTGGGACTTATTTATTTTATAACTGGAAGTTTGTACCCCTTAATCTCCTTCACCCATTTCACTCATTCCCCCACCCCCATCCCTCTGGCAGACACCAGTTTGTTCTCAGTATCTATAATAATGTTTGTTATTTTTTATTTGTTTTGTTTTTTAGATTCT